>NC_068911.1:130357253-130696003 GCF_023091745.1 Budorcas taxicolor
TACCTCTACTTTTGAAGTATGTATTATGCAATATTTTTTATATTTGTTTAATCCTTAACATATCCTATGACTGAGAAATTGTCTGGTGGTTTAGATATTCCCAGAATTTCTGGAAGTAGTGACTATCTTCTGCAGCAATATTCTAAGTGTATTCAGTGGGAGTGAGGGGAAATTATAGAGGATGACCTGGATCACAGTGCTATGAACACTGGAAATCAGATTAAATCACATGTTGTTTGGAGATCCTGGACTCAGGGTCATGGGAGCTCATAACATCTAGGAGATATGATTGTGGAACACTTTCAACTCATCTGCAGAGCTTAACCTGGCATGCAGGTGAACTGGGTGTGTTCCCAGATTAGGGTATAAAACCATGCAGGAGAGAAACTGCCAGAGTCTGTATCCATATCTCTGCCTTTCCCAAGGTTCTTTCCTTGGATAGGTTAATATCCTTGTGTGGGGTAGGGGTGGTCAGGCTTGGGCATCATTTCCACAAAGTGCCTCAGGTAAAGGAGGTAACTTGTTGAACCAAAAGATATAGTAATGGGGTTGAAGAAAGACACCATCATTTGCCTTTATGCTTGAACCCCAATCCAGTCCAGACTGCCTAAGTACAATGAAAGGATAATTCAATAAACCCTATAATTATCTAGGGCAGCATAATTATATTGTATTATGCGTTATATGTGTTAAAGTAATTGTCTCAATGTAAACATTCAAAATAACACAGTTCTTCTAAGTCATTCTGCATTTCTTCATTTCTTTTAATAAGTGGGAATAACATAGGCCTCATAGGCCTCTGAAATTCTGAGCAGTCCTGGGTCAAGTAGCTCTTGTCTGAACATTATGCCTCTGGAGATGGACTTTGCAGCTCTCTACACCATTAACTCAGAGAAGACAATGGCACCCCACTTCAGTACTCCTGCCTGGAAAATCCCATGGATGAAGGAGCCTGGAAGACTGCAGTCCATGGGGTCACTGAGGGTCGGACATGACTGAGAGACTTCACTTTCACTTTTCACTCTCATGCATTGGAGAAGGAAATGGCAACCCACTCCAGTGTTCTTGCCTGGAGAATCCCAGGAATGGGGCATTCTGGTGGGCTGCCATCTATGGGGTCGCACAGAGTCAGACACGACTGAAGTGACTCAGCAGCAGCAGCAGCCCCACACCATTAACTAGAACAACTAAGTCATGTTAACTACTTAATAAATGAAAGAAAATTAAACAACTGCTGCCTGACTGTTTACTGTTTGTAAGGCACTGGAAACAAGTGAAAAAATAGAACGTAGTTCTTAACCTCAGGTTTATATGCCAGAGAGGCAGAAGGACACCAATCATGGAATCACGTCATTAACCTAAAATTATACTCTTGTGGGAGTTCTCTGGTGGCATAGTGGTTAGGATTCCAGTCTCTCATTGCCATGGCCTGTGTTCAATCCTTAGTGGGGGAACTGAGATCCCGCAAGCCATATAGCACAGCCAAAAAAAAAAAAATTACACTTATGATAAATTGCAGTAGGGGAATTTGACCTTCTTTGGTGGGAATCAGAAAAGTATCTGTGAGGAAAGGACAGAGGTTAAACAGATTTCTGAGAATGGAACAGAAATAAAGTGGGGGAAAGTGGCAGGGCCAGGGAAGAGAGTCCCAAGCAGGGGGAAGAGGGTATTCAAAGGACCTGTGGTCAGAGGGAATAGCACAGATTTGAGACTTTGAAAGATGACCTGAGCCTCTAAGACAGAGAGAGCCAGAGATAATGGGGGCCAGATGAGGCTAGTTGAAGGAGATCACTTTGAATCACCAGGTTGTTTTGTTTTTTTCTTTTCAGGGAAATCATCTTGCTGCTAGTCACACATGCCACATTCATGCCCCCACCCCACTGCATATCCAAATTCCAGTCATCTTCAGAGCTCAACTTGAGCCTGAACTCTCTAGAATAAACCACACTAATCTGCCACACTGACTGCCCTTAAAGCATAACTTTCTCATCATGCTTCAGATTTTGAACAGCAGTAAAACTGAGAAGGAGCAAACCCATAACTGTGTAAAGTATTGTCCAAAGAAATAGCATTCAAGCAATAATATTAAAATGAGTTTAGAGAAGTAGACAAAAAGAAGGAAACATGCCCTCCCAGAAATTTTTAAAAATTTTCCCAGATTGGGGGAATTTTCACTTATTCAGAGCAACAGTTTTGAGTTATTAGGGGACTTTTCACATATAAATATTGCAGTGCATGCCAGGGGATGTGGTATAAAGATGAATTATAAAGAAGCTAAAGTAGAGCGAATCCACAGAGCCAAAATTTGGCTCTTTTAGAAGACTTTTTCAAAAAATAGACAAAACTCTGGAAGCTGGTAAAGAAATCAAATGAGAAAGCATCAATAGACAATAACAGGAGTAACAAGGGAACATTATTATAAATACGAAGATTTTTAAAAATAAGAGACTATTGAGAACATCTTGTTGGCAATAAACTGAAAACAGATTTAAGGGAACAACTGACTAGAAAAATGTATCTCATCAAAATTAATTCAATAAGAAAATAAGTAAATTAAGGAATATATAACTGGAATTAGGCAGAGATGGTAGACTTAATCTCAAATAATTCAGGACCGTGTATGCATGCTAAGTCATTTCAGTGTTGTCTGACTCTTTGCAACCCCAAGGACTGTAGCCTGCCAGGCTCCTCTGTCCATGGGATTATCCAGGCAAGAATACTGGAGTGGGTTGCCATGCCCTCCTCCAGGGGATCTTCCCAACCCAATGATCAAACCCACATCTTCTGCATCTCCTGCACAGCAGGCAGATTCTTTACCGCTAAGCCACCAGGGAAGCCCCAATTCAGGGCCAGTTGATAGCAAATGACAGAAAAGGCATTCAGGAATACCCCTAGCAGCAAGGGCTTCCCTGGTAAAGAATCCGCCCACAATGCAGGAGACCTGGGTTTGATCTCTGGGTTGGGAAGATCCCCTGGAGAAGGGGAAAGCTGCCCACTCCAGTATTCTGGCCTGGAGAATTCGATGGACTGTATAGTCCTTAGGGTTGCAAAGAGTTGGACATGACCGAGCGACTTTCCTAGCAGCGAAATGTGTCTTTTCCCCTCTGATTCTACCAATTGCTCATCTGTAATGTATAAACAGAATGCTTAATAACTGAGATTATCAGACTGAGGGAGAATTTCTTCTTACACTAATATCTTAGCTTGCAAGTTTTCCTGAAATTGCCACCTGCCGGGCTCCAGCCCCGGTGGATCCAGGGAATTCGAAGCGGGGATGGTGTTGGCGAGGGAAAAACTTATTTATTTATTAATGTAAGATTAGATTAGGAAGAAGTAGTGTAGTTGGAAAATTAAGTGGAGAAAAGAGGCTGAATGACTTGGTTTACGTGGAAAGCCAATAAAGTTCCAGACAAGGAGCTTGCACCATCTACGTTAGGCCACCGGTGTCCGTTTGAATATCGGAGAGTGCCCCACCTTGGGCTCTCTCTCTTTCAGATCTTAGAAGCTGGGACAAGTAAGTATACATGGCGAGCCTCCACACCCCAGATGGGAATTCAGCCTAAAATTAGAGTAAAGAGGAGACACGGGGGAAACCAGTCCTTCCAATGACTTGCCCGGCCTCTATTGTCTAGGAAGGCCTTTTATACCTTTTTGATTGTACATAGAGATCAATGGGTAATACAAAATTATGCAGCGTTAGCAGTCCAGACTCTTTCTGTATATCTTTTTGTATACAAAAGGTCTCAGGTGATTTACATTATCTTCTGGCCAAGAGGCTTGCTAACACTTTTTGGCTCTCTTCCTTAATGAATGTTAATCTCGTTTCCCCTGCAGTGTTTTTTCTTTAATCTGCATCTCCTTAAAGCACTAAAGTTACATCTCTATAGAACAAAGGCTCAGTGGGTTATAACAAGGTAGTTAACTCAAAGATCTAATGTTGCTGCTTCTTTTTTGTATATACCAACTATATCAACAAATAAAAGATATGAAAATATGGCAGCAAGTATTGGCTCAACAATAAAACGCTTAATCAGTTTTATTCTAATGATCTTGACACCACGGAAGCCCCTGCAATCCTAGGATGTTTTAAGCTTCCTGTGCCTCCTGAGGTCAGGAGGCCTCAAACAATCACATGTGCAGCTGTATGAGTCCTGCAGGCAGGCTAGAAAGCCATTAGAGGGGTTTTTGGATTGAAACACTCGTATTATGCCCAGAGATTTATTATCTAAAAGCTCTAATTTTTCCAGAAAAAGGTGGTGGGGGGACAGCCCCATGTTAATGACAGAAGAGTAGGTGGAAAGCATAACACAGTAAAGCAGGCAGACTCTGGTCTTGGGGGCTGGATGCTCAGGAAATTCCAGAGGGAACTCCTGAAGCCTGATCATGTCCTTGTGTTTTGTCAGGCTTCCTTCCCCATGACCTTGTCACGGGCGGGATTCCTCACGCTGGCCCCCGGCAGCCATCAGTAACACTACCATTAAGGGCCTCTATTTTAAGCAGGTGTGTGCATTGTAACCACCTAAAGTATTATGCCATCAGTTCTGAGCCCTTTTAATCTGAGGATATGTTTGAATACCATTGGCACACTTGAAAGGCATTCAGACAATACTAAACTCTAGTTAGCAAGAATTACAGTACACTTGTACTACAGTGGAACAGTGTCACTGTAACTGTCAAAGCAGCAATTCTGTTTGTCACTCTTCAGCACTACGTTACTATTTGAGAAAAACCGTTTTACTACCTGACCAGGCTCTATTACGCATTGTTAAGCATCTGAATGCAGAGTGCCAAAGAATAGCAAGGAGAGATAAGAAAGCCTTCTTCAGCGATCAATGCAAATAAATAGAGGGAAACAACAGAATGGGAAAGACTAGAGATCTCTTTAAGAAAATTAGAGATACCAAGGGAACATTTCATGCAAAGATGGGCTCAATAAAGGACAGAAATGGTTTGGACCTAACAGAAGCAGAAGATATTGAGAAGAGGTGGCAAGAATACACAGATGAACTGTACAAAAAAGATCTTCACAACCCAGATAATCATGATGATGTGATCACTCATCTAGAGCCAGACATCCTGGAATGTGAAGTCAAGTGGGCCTTAGAAAGCATCACTACAAACAAAGCTAGTGGAGGTGATGGAATTCCAGTTGAGCTGTTTCAAATCCTGAAAGATGATGCTGCGAAAGTGCTGCACTCAATATGCCAGCAAGTTTGGAAAACTCAGCAGTGGCCACAGGACTGGAAAAGGTCAGTTTTCATTCCAATTCCAAAGAAAGGCAATGCCAAAGAATGCTCAAACTACCACACGATTGCACTCATCTCACATGCTAGTAAAGTAATGCTCAAAATTCTCAAAGCCAGGCTTCAGCAATACGTGAACCATGAACTCCCTGATGTTCAAGCTGGTTTTAGAAAAGGCAGAGGAACCAGAGATCAAATTGCCAACATCTGCTGGATCATGGAAAAAGCAAGAGAGTTCCAGAAAAACATCTATTTCTGCTTTATTGACTATGCCAAAGCCTGTGACTGTGTAGATCACAAGAAACTGTGGGAAATTCTGAGAGAGATGGGAATACCAGACCACCTAACCTGCCTCTTGAGAAACCTGTTTGCAGGTTAGGAAGCAACAGTTAGAACTGGACATGGAACAACAGACTGGTTCCAAATAGGGAAAGGAGTACGTCAAGGCTGTATATTATCACCCTGCTTATTTCACTTCTATGCAGAGTATATCATAAGAAATGCTGGATTGGAAGAAACACAAGCTGGAATCAAGATTGCCGGGAGAAATATCAATAACCTCAGATATGCAGATGACACCACCCTTATGGCAGAAAGTGAAGAGCAACTCAAAAGCCTCTTGATGAAAGTGAAAGAGGAGAGTGAAAAAGTTGGCTGAAAGCTCAACATTCAGAAAACGAAGATCATGACATCTGGTCCCATCACTTCATGGGAAATAGATGGGGAAACAGTAGAAACAGTGTCAGACTTTATTTTGGGGGGCTCCAAAATCACTGCAGATAGTGACTGCAGCCATGAAATTAAAAGACACTTACTCCTTGGAAGAAAAGTTATGACCAACCTAGATAATATATTCAAAAGCAGAGACATTACTTTGCCGACTAAGGTCCGGCTAGTCAAGGCTATGGTTTTTCCAGTAGTCATGTGCGGATATGAGAGTTGAACTGTGAAGAAGGCTGAGCACGAAGAATTGATGCTTTTGAACTGTGGTGTTGGAGAAGACTCTTGAGAGTCCCTTGGACTGCAAGGAGATCCAACCAGTCCATTCTGAAGGAGATCAACCCTGGGATTTCCTTGGAAGAAATGATGCTAAAGCTGAAGCTCCAGTACTTTGGCCACCTCATGCGAAGAGTTGACTCAATGGAAAAGACTCTGATGCTGGGAGGGATTGAGGGCAGGAGGAGAAGGGGACGACAGAGGATGAGATGGCTGGATGGCGTCACGGACTCAATGGACGTGAGTCTGAGTGAACTCCAGGAGATAATGATGGACAGGGAGGCCTGGCGTGCTGCGATTCATGGGGTCGCAAAGAGTCGGACACAACTGAGCGACTGAACTGAACTGAAGGCAATGACTTTATATCTCACATCCAAGCAAATTCTCTGCCATTGTACATTGTATCACATAGCCCCCTCAGCCTATTCCAGCTGACAGACCTCATATAATGAACTACATCTCTACTGAATCCCAGGAAGAATTAACTGTTATGTGTTCATCAAAATTTAACAATGCCTCCCACCCTCTTGTGAAAGGTTCACCTTACACCTTGTACATTAGCTGAGAACTGCCAAGAGCTAATAGCAATCCAACATACACAGGTGATTCATTTTACAAAGTGCAGAATATCATTTTTTTTTTTTAGAGTAAGGGCTTTATGGAAATTACTCCCAGCAACTTTGCAGAGAGGTCCCTCCACGCCATCTCCCTCTGTGGAGTCCAGAGCCATGGGGAGACAAAACAAAGGTCCAGTCGACACAACCTTTACTGGGGTTAAATAGATGATTGTAGATAGAATTTTTTTCATTTTAATTCATATTAGAAAGGAATGTAAATAGCAACTCAAACCTGGGTTTTCACAGATACTATTGTTTAAAATAATTTAAACTGAGTTGCTTAGCAAATTATATATTTAATAATGTGTTTACATTTACCTAGTCAGTTTATTCAAATATGAATGTTAAATTGATGATACTATGTATAATATGAGAATATGGTAAAAATCATGAAGGTGACATATGAGTGATTGAAGTTTAGGAAAATGCTTTATCTAATTCACTCATTAAGGCCCAATATCACACAGCAGAAAGCAAGGACCAAAGAGAGGGTAATATATTTTAAATACATGCTGTCATCTCCACTGACAGATGAATGGGTAAAGAAGATGTGGCATGTGTGTGTGTGTATATATACAATGGAATACTATTCTAGATGATAGAATTCAGCCATAAAAAGAATACAATAATGCCATTTGAAGCAATATGGATAGATCTAGAAATTGTCATGCTAAGTGAAGTAAGTCAAACAGAGAAAGAGAAATAATGTATAATATCACTTATATGTGGAATCTAAAAAAAAAATTATACAAATATAACTTATTTGCGAAACAGAAATAGACTCACTGACAAAGAAAACAAACGGTTACCAAAAGGGAAAGGGATAAATTAGGAATTTGGGATTAAAAGAGGCACATTACTATATATAAAATAGGTGAAAACAAGAACCTACTGTATAGCACAGGGAACTATATTCATTATCTTATAATAACATATATGGAAAAGAATATATATAATGGATATATAACTGAATTACTTTGCTGTACACTTGAAACATTATAAATGAACTACACTTCAATTTTTTAAAAAAAATTTTCTCATAATGATCTCAGGTGATCCCCCCTATACTGTAAGCTAAGAGAGAAAAGTGTTGTTATAACCATTGTAAAAGTAGAGTAAGTGAGACTCAGAGAGGATAAACAACATATGTGATGTCATCAGACAGCTGCACGGATCTCCCACTTCTCAGAAGACATAGTTAAAGAGAAAAACCACAGCCCCAAAGTGGTATCACCTGTACTAAAGTTCATGATACCGAACCTAGATTTAATACCTAACCTAATCGAAGTTTTGAGCTCAACCAGAAATGTAACCAGTCTGGAATTAACCAGTCTAGAATTCTCTGTTCATTGCCAATGAGTTAATCCATCACTCTCTGTGGCCCTCTCCATCCACCAGGAAGAAGAGGCAATGATGATGCAAGATAAAACCCTTGTAAGTCCCTTCCACACAAAAAAGAAGACCAGCCTGGCCTAAAGATAACCTTTTCTTCTGCTGATAGCTCCTTTGCCCCATCCTTCTTCCTCTAAAAATCTTCCATTTTGTACAATCCCTAGAGCACCCTTCTAGTTGCTAGACTGGAAGCTGTCCAATTCATGAATCACCTAATAAAGCCAATTAGATCTTCACATATACTTGGTTGAATTCTGTTTTTTGAAAACATAATGGTGTGCATACACATTAGATGATGAGTAGACCATCTTCCACTTGGTCCATCTCTTTTCACTGTGCCCTGTCCCCACTCCATGGAAGACAAAGGGGCGATAGAGGCCCTGAGAAGTAAGGGGCCGTTATCAGAGGGTGGAAGGATGACAAATGAGAGTCTCCGAAAATAGCCCTTGTCTGCCTCATAATTCTGTCTCAGGCTGGTGAAGCTTCAGTTCAGCTCTGTTCAGTCACTCAGTCATATCCAACTCTTTGGGACCCCATGGTCTCCCTGTCCATCACCAACTCCCGGAGCTTCCTTAAACTCTGGTACATCAAGTTGGTGATGCCATCCAACCATCTCATCCTCTGTCATCCCTCCTGCTTTCAATCTTTCCCAGCATCAGGGTCTTTTCCAATGAGTCAGTTCTTCGCATCAAGTGGCCAAAGTATTGGAGTTTCAGCTTCAGCATCAGTCCTTCCAATGAGTATTCAGGACTGATTTCATTTAGATTGGTTGGATCTCCTTGCAGTCCAAGGGACTCTCAAGAGTCTTCTCCAACAGCACAGT
This sequence comes from Budorcas taxicolor, assembly GCF_023091745.1. Lineage (NCBI taxonomy): Eukaryota > Metazoa > Chordata > Mammalia > Artiodactyla > Bovidae > Budorcas > Budorcas taxicolor. The sequence continues at coordinate 130,366,325 of NC_068911.1, forward strand.
CCAAAAGCATCAATTCTTTGGCACTCAGCTTTCTTTATGGCCCAACTCTCACATCTGTACATGACTACTGGAAAAACAGTAACTTTGACTAGACAGACCTTTGTTGGCAAAACAATGTCTCTGCTTTTTATTATGCTCTCTAGGTTTCTCATAGCTTTTCTTCCAAGGAGCAAGTGTCGCTTAATTTTATGGCTCCAGTCACCATCCACAGTGATTTTGTGAAGCTTAGAAAAATGCTTTTCTCTGTGTAGGATTATCACATGTAAATGACAAATCCAAAATCAGTTCTCTCTTAAATTCCTAGCCCTAAGCAAATTAGCCTCTATTTTCCCAGAAAAGATTTGAAATGGGGCACTACCACAGCACAAACCTGGAGTGTTATTTTTTTTCAGTCAGTGTTCTTTCTGGGCTTTCCTTTTTTTCCCTCCTAGTGGTAGAAGCAAGTAGGGATCAAATTCTGAGATGATAGAATTCTGAGGCATCCCTTCCGCAGAGCAGGCACGAGTAAGAGAAGCACATAATCTGGTCCCCAGCAAGTAAACTGAGCTTCCAGGGCATTCCAGATAAAAAGTGAAGGGATTGGGTTTCTTCCTTGAGAGATAAATGTGGACTTGGAGTACTGTGAGTGAAGTGAAGTCGCTCAGTCATGTCCAACTCTTTGTGACCCGTGGACTGTAGCCCACCAAGCTCCTCCATCCATGGGATTCTCCAGGCAAGAATACTGGAGTGGGTTGCCATTTCCTTCTCCAGGGGATTTTCCCGACCCAGGGACTGAACCCAGGTCTCCCACATTGCAGGCAGACACTTTAACCTCTGCACCACCAGGGAAGTCCTGTAAGGGAGAATAATTCAGGTATTCTTAAATGTGAGTGGGATTTTAATTTCTCACACAAAATGAAGAAAATATTCCTCCTTGAAATCAGATCTGTTCTGTGTCTTACTCAGAAATATATTAACTCTAGAGCCAGGGACATGACAGTAGAAGAAACAGAACTGTGGTTGCTAGACATAGTTTTCTAGCTCTTTTTTTGACCTTGAGCTTGTTACTTCCTCTCTGTGGTTGGCCAAATGTACTTTCAAAATTTTTGCAGTTCCAGCACTGTGTGATTCTAAACATATTGTTTACAAGAAGAAAAGAAAAGGAAAATTCAGACTTTATTGATCTCAAAAGTGGAGCATAGGGACGCAGCCTCTAGAATAATCTCGATTTGGGCCTGAATAGTGACAAGAATGAAAATGGGATGCCTAGGGGCAGTTTCAGAGAGCCTCCACCCCAGTGACTGATGCTGAATGTGGCAAAGATCATCATTAGGACCAGGAGTCCCAAGAGACCCAGAGGGCTTCCCAGGTGGTGCAGTTGGTAAAGAATCTCCCTGCCAAAGCAGGATATGCAAGAGATGCAGGTTTGATCCCTGTGTCAGGAACATCCCCTGAAGTAGTGAATGGCAAGCCACTCCAGTATTCTTGCCTGGAAAATTCCATGGACAGAGGAGCCTGGCAGGCTACAGTTCATAGGATCACAAAGAGTCAGACACAACTGAGCATGAATAAGGATAAGGAGGACCAAGAGTCCAAAGGGACCCAGAGTAGGCAGGTCTCCATTACAACTAAAGCTCCTACAACTTGAAGATGGAAGTTGAGTTACTCCATCAGAACTTTAACAGTGAAATTCAGGAAATGTAGGACTTACCCCAGGACTGGAAGAGTGATGAAGGCAGGCTCAATTAGCACATTCCTTTGACATAATGAAGGGCTTCCCTGACAACTCAGTTGGTAAAGAATCCACCTGCAATGCGGGAGACCTGGGTTCAATCCCTGGATTGGGAAGATCCCCTGGAGAAGGGAAAGGCTACCCAGTATTCTCCAGTATTCTGGCCTGGAGAATTACATGGACTCTATAGTCCAACATATGATGTTGCCTTATTCACTTATTTCTGCATCATCTTGGGTCATGTTTTCCAGAAGCTGACCCTGAGATGAGGATGTGTGTGCAAGTGACTTGTTAAGGTAAGGCTCCAAGGAGAAAGTACAAAGTGGGGAAGCAGGTTAGGGAAGAGGAAAAAGCCAGGCCAAGCTGATGAAGTCCTAGCCTCAGCCTGGTCATGAAACTCTGATCGTCACATGAAACTCTGATCGTCACATGAAACTCTGTCCTGCCTCAAGGCAAAGGAGCTGAGCTTTCTACTCCTGCATTAGTTAGTCATTGACTTTTGGCTGCCCTGAAGGCATGAAAACCCCATTCCATTTCAACTATGAGAAGCATCAAGCTGCTTGCATAGCCCTGCGGTAGCGCTCTAAAGGAGTCTGCAGGTGCAAGCTATTAAGAGCGAAGCCCCCCAAAGCTGTAGTTGGGACATTCTACTAGTAAATGTTGCTTGGGGCACCAATTATGTCCTCAGTATTCATAGAGGGCTGACTTTTCTCCCCATTTGGATAATAAATTTATATGAAAAGAAGCATAGGTTTTGGAGACCTGGATTTTAATTCTAGGCTCCATCAATTATGAAGTTTGTGACCTTAGAGTGTTTAACTGCTCTGAGTCTCAGTCTTTGCACCTGCAAAGTTTAATTGACTGATATCAAATAAACATGGCAAAGTTTAATCAGATGAATATATTTTCAAGTTTAAAATCTTTGAAATAAGGATATGTCTTATTATCACCGCTGGTCAGATAGTAATCACGACAGAGTTGTCCCTGCCTGTGCCTGGTCTTGGCTGTTCACATCATTGTCACCTTAACTGAGTTATATGCACTGTTGATAGTTCATAAGTTTTCATCACCATTGAAGATATCTGTAATAGGCTGCAGTCCATGGAGTCGCTAGGAGTCAGACACGACTGAGCGACCTCAGTTTCACTTTTCACTTTCATGCACTGGAGAAGGAAATGGCAACTCACTCCAGTGTTCTTGCCTGGAGAATCCCAGGGACGGGGGAGCCTAGTGGGCTGCCATCTCTGGGGTCACACAGAGTCGGACACGACTGAAGCGACTTAGCAGCAGTAGCAGCAGCAGTAATATGATTACATTGCAATTCAACTTTAATATGAAAAGTTCCTTTAGAAACACACAGAAAATAGAAACAATAGTAGAATGCAAATTTGGTATTAAAGATACAAATATTCTTCTTAGGAGTAATGACCACATTTACCTATTTTCAGCAAAGCAATAAAGCAGCCATGGTCTTTACAGAACCTAAGAAAGGAAGACACCCACAGGTAGATGAATCTATGTTATGTTCTATTACAGAGTCATGTACAGAAGGATTGCCTATTGTGACAGAGACATTGCCCCATCCTTCAGAATAGCTGAAAGAAATTTCAGAACAAGAGGTTAGTGTGACTGACTCATAATGGCATAGCACTTCATGTGTCACATTTTAGTTGACAGGGTTTTTCTTTCTTCCTGATACTTTATGTATATATTATATATACACAATGGTGAACAGGCATCTAACGATGCCTTAGATTTGATGAAATTCCCCCCAATTCCACAATCACGTCTGGCTGTTCTCTGGAGCTGACAGTGAAGAATACAAAAAAAATAATGCTACCAGGAAGGAAGAGGCTGTATGGAAACATCAAACCTCATGCCTGGGTCCTGGGTGGCAGCAAAAAGTGAACATGGAACTGACTCATAACTGATGGGAAGGAAATCTTTAAAGTATAAGAGGGAGTAGCTAGAGATGGCACAGGCAAACAAAGCTGTAACTTCCAGAGCTGCTCCGTCTCCCCTATCCTCACTAGGATTTCCTTTCCTCCAGGGTGATGTGCAGAGACTTAATAGTCCCCAAGCTGCCCAAACAGAAGGCTCCCTGAAGCCCCCTGCTGGGCCAGGTGTAGCCCCTCAGTGGCTGCATGGGGTGAGGAGGGGAGCGGTGGGGGTGGGTGCAGGGGGGGCAGGGGGAGAGTTCTCATAGGAAAAAAGTGGAAGAGCACTCGGAGGCAGAGAGAGGCTAAGGATAGAAAGTAGTTTTCAATTATTAGTACAGAAATAATTAACACTTAGAAAGTCTTTTTGGCCATGTTGGTGTTTGCCAGTTGAATATCAGTCCTGTTATGACCCTTTCTTCTTATATCACTTCTCTATAAAATGTGGAGAGACTGTATGACATGGAAGGTATGAGCCAGGCTATAGTTTGCCATGGGCTTGAATCCCTGCTGAATAACTTCTCATACTCTCTACTTTTTTTATTTATATAATACAGAAAACACTTGACCCTATACGTTTGGATAGATGCTTACACATAGGGCCCAGCACATAGCAAGTTCTTCATAGAGAGAAGCTGCTAGAATAGTTATCTGTTTCTTTTGCACATACACCCACACCCACACAAAACACCAGTACAGTCATCCCTTGGTATCTATCTATAGGGAATTGCTTCCAGAACCCTCACAGATAGTAAAATCCTACAATGCTCAAGTATCTTATAAAAATGGCATAGTATTTGCATATAACCTATCCACACCTCCTTTATACTTTAAATTAGATGACTTAATAATATCTATATTATATATATGTCTAATAATATCTATATTAGATATTATTAATATAATATAGTCCAATTCCCTACAGATACCAAGGGATGATTGTACCTGTAAACGCGACATAAATAGTTGTTATATCATATTGTTTAAGGAATATGACAAGAAAAAAGTCTGTACCTGTTCAATACAGAAAATCACAGTAGGCCTAACCTCATAGAATAAACCAGCAACATGTAACAGTCTATCCCCAATTGATTGAATCCATGGATGCCAAGCCCTGGATTTAGAGGGCAATTGTAACTTGTCCAGTCATTAGTGGATGACTCACATTAGCTAGGCCATATTGAAGATGTGGACTTAAGGTTTTGACTGCTGATAACTATTAAAATACAACCACAATAAGAACATCTGGTTTCAATAGAAATTCTAGTCCCTTTGTTTCTCTGAACCAGTTTAGAGTTTCTTTTTTTGCCCTCCAAAACAACTGAAAGCTTTGTACTAAAGTTACCATTTCTGAGTAGATTGAAAACGTTCTTTATTGAAAAAACAAGTAGACTCTAGGAAAGCAGGGGAGAGAGTTTTGGCAAGTTGCATTTCCATTAAGGGCATATTACATAGTCAACTCACCATGGTAAAGCGATTGAGACATTTCTCACTGACTTTTCTGACCCCAATTATCTTATGCTCAGCAAAGCTTTCACAAAAACATCATCACAACTTATAGCTAATGAATTAGCTGAACACTGTCTGTGTCTTTAAAATATACCTCCTCATCCTATATTAATGATCATTTAGTACTATTTTCACTATTATTTATATATTATAGTGAATATGCTTGCAGTTATGGCTTTGTGTCTTTGTCTAATTATTTCCTTAGACCTCCTTAGAAATAGGAAACATGTTACATAGTTTTTTTTTAACTGAGCATGTATTGCCCCCCAGAAAGTTTTTACTAATTTATAATTTAAGCAATAGTGTATGAAAATATCTTTCCTCATAGCCTATGCTTCTGCTGCTAAGTCACTTCAGTCGTGTCTGATTCTGTGCAACCCCATAGATGGCAGCCCACCAGGCTCCCCCGGCCCTGGGATTCTCCAGGCAAGAACACTGGAGTGGGTTGCCATTTCCTTCTCCAATGCATGAAAGTGAAAAGTGAAAGTGAAGTCGCTCAGTTGTGTCCGACCCTCAGCGACCCCATGGACGGCAGCCTACCAGGCTCCTCTGTCCATGGGGTTTTCCAGGCAAGAGTACTGGAGTGGGGTGCCATTGCCTTCTCTGCCTCATAGCCTCAATAACATTTAAATCTTGAGAATTCCCTGGCAGTCCTGTGGTTAGGACTCAGTGCATTCACTGCCAGGGGTCCAGGTTTGATCGCTGATTGGGGAACTAAAATCTTATAAGCCACGTGGCATAGAAAAAATTTTAATCTTTACCAACCTGGTAGATGAAAATGTCATTTTATTGGTTTATTTTGCAATTCTTCATTGGTTAAGCATTTTTATGTTTGTATATTAACCACATGGATTTCTCACTCTGAGTCCTTTACTCATTTTTCTACAGACTTCTGGCATTTTATTGTTATAAACTTTAATATATTTATAATAAATATGAATACATGTCATTTAATGAATATAAATACAAATGAACAGCTTATATAATTTTATTGAGTGAGTATTTTAAGATTTAAGGTAATATAATCTGGCCTGATAAAAAGAAATTACAAGTCATTCTTATGCTTTAGTTTCAAATATATTATTTAGAATAAATTTGAAATAATTTTGTACTGGTCAACAAGACTTAGCCACAATATTTTGATTACTACTTTGGGAATCAAAATAAACCAATGAGCTATTATTAATTAATCTTGGCTCCTCTGAGCAGGCCTAAGAGTAAATAAATAGGCCATGCCCTTGTAGTAACAACCTTGGGAAGGGAAAAAGGAAATTACCCGTGAAGGGCAGACTTTACTGATATTTCTCTGCTCTTGGTTGATGGTGCCATGAAATCAATGACTACAATTCTCTGGCATGAGGTCCTTCAGCACTTGGTAGTAGAAGGCCCAGCAGCAGAGCAGCCCTGCTCCACATTTGGATTTGTTCTGAGAGAGGATGAATGGGTCAGGCTGAGAAGAGAGATACAGCAGGCTGGATCCTCTTCAGGGAGACAGGAGAACTAAAAATGAGCATCCTACTACAGGCCAGGCCAGCTCCCTCCAGCTGTGTGGTGGGTGGCAGTAGCCCTCTGGGATGACCATCCCCACCAGAACCTGAAAGCTTTGGGAGGGCTGGTGGGGCCTCAGTGGTACTGGTGGAGCCTCTGTTGATTAAGTTGCCTCAGGAGTAAATCTGTGTATATGCTGAGCTCATGGATCCTTCTCTGGTTTCTATGCAGTGATGAAATGTATAATGTTGGTATTGTTTTTTATCACATACCATTTTTATTCATGCTTTTATACATGAATCTCTATTCTTTTCCAACTAGGTGATAAATTCCTTGAAGGTAGAATTTCTTTATAAAATTCTTAATTTTATCAAAGTTTTAAGTATACAATAAATACTCAAATATCTATTTCTACGTAGTAGCATACAACCTACTAATAGATAACAGAATTTAAAAGGTTAAATAATGGTATATAAATACTTTATTATTGAACTATTGTTTGTTTTCCAGATCTGTAAAATGGGAAGGAAGAAGAGATAGGAAGGCAAATGGAAAACAAGATATTCTTTCTAGGTCACAGAATTTTATAATTAGAGAGGGTCATTGACATCATTAATCTAACACTTTTATTTTACAGAAGAGGAAAATGAGACTCAGAAATGAGGAATGAGTAATCTTTTTGTTTTTTTCTTTTAAAATAAAATAAAATCATAGATAGCAGCTTTTTTTCTAATAAAACATGAACGATTCCCCACATCTTTAAAGATTGTCCTATGGCATCATTGTTAATAACAAATATTTTTGTGTAAGACTATGCCACATTTATTAACCAATCCTGGGAAGGCATTTTAACCTAAATAGAAATCTTACCAATTCTTGTAGTAAAAACAAAAAGAAGAAAATGAATATTTTGTTACTTTGGTATGAAGATTTAAAGTTTAAAGTCGCTCAGTCATGTCCGACTCTTTGCAACCCCGTGGACTGTAGCCTACCAGCTTCCTGCATCCATGGGATTTTCCAGGCAAGAATACTGGAGTGGGTTGCCATTTCCTTCTCCAGGGGGTCTTCCCGACCCAGGGATCGAACCCAGGTCTCCCACATTACAGGTAGATGCCATACCGTCTGAGCCACCAAGGAAGCATTTAAAGTTTGGTCTGCTGGAATTTTGCTTTGACAGCGGATGGTCAATATGCAGAGGATGATTATCTGTGTATAAGAGGAAACCAGGGGGCTCCTCAGGTTTCCTTCTTTTGCCTTCTAGCTTCTCTGTCATTCCACAGTTTCATTCACTCCTGCAGCTTGATTCACCCTAAAAACAGACTTGACTCACATTGTTGTAAGGCAGAAATCAATACAACATTGTGAAGCAATCATTCTCCAATTAAAAATAAACTTAAAAAATAAAAACAAACAAAAGATTACTAATTCACTGTTACTGGTATTCTGTAAGTCCTGTCTTCACCTGGCCAGTCCCACATCTCACCCTCACCTATCACCTCACATGTCCCACCATGTCCTGCCCTACAGCCCTTGCCCACTTACTCTCCAGCTCATTTTGTGTGTGTTGCTCACTTTGCTAACAAGCCTGTCCTACGCAGCTCAGATACTATTTCACCTGAAGGCCTTCCATGGCATCACACCTGCTGCCACTGGAGCGGGGCTAATCCCACCCAACACTCTCCCTGCTGTCTCTCCAGGACTACGGCATGGAATTATAACACTGTTTCCTTGTCCTTCTCATCCATTTAATTATAAATCCTTAAGCTTATAGGGATCTTCAGCATCTTGAACGTGCCTGGTGTGCTGGAAAGTACTCAGTGAACACCTAGAGAATGAACTAGGAACTGGTCTTTTAAATTTCTCACATCATTTCATCCTTTGGCTCCCTACTGAATACAAACCTCTCTGCCTGTTTTCAATGTCATTGGGAGTCCATCCAATAATCCTATCCCCCTCCATTCCTGGCATGCACCTCCCTCAAGAGGACAACCTACGTGATATCCCTGATCCCCACCCTCCACATTCCCACCTCTAAACTGCTCTCCAGCCTGCTCTGTTCTCACAGCCAACAATCAAGGACAAATTTGAGACCATCCTCCTACTTAAAGATGTCCATGATGACTCTTTTCAATGTGTTTGTTTAGTTATTATAGACTTTTTCCAACAGGCTGATTTCAAGTACTTAGTAATCTTTTATTTGTGATTTGATACTTAGTTTGTAAACCATGCTCATTATAGTCACCTGACCAACCTCTTAAAGACTTATCCTGACAATTAGCATGCACAGGCATTTTCTAATTTCACTTAAAGCATATAAAATATAAATAAACAATTTCTGATTTTCTTATTGCATCCTGGATTTATCACATCTTCCCATATAATCATGTCTTTCCCAGAGGAATGTATGTTCCTTCTATATTTCTGTTATTATTGCTCCATAAAACTCTTAGAATAGTGTCATACAGATAATCAACAATTAACTATTACTTTATCAGTTGACTTTACATAGTTAAAAAATATTTCTAAATGTTTAAGTTTAGTTCAGTTCAGTTCAGTCGCTCAGTCGTGTCCGACTCTTTGCAACCCCATGAATCGCAGCACGCCAGGCCTCCCTGTCCATCACCAACTCCCGGAGTTCACTCAGACTCATATCCATTGAGTCGGTGATGCCATCCAGCCATCTCATCCTCGGTCGTCCCCTTCTCCTCCTGCCCCCAATCCCTCCTTGGCTTAAAGCTCAACGTTCAGAAAACGAAGATCATGGCATCCAGTCCCATCACTTCATGGGAAATAGATGGGGAAACAGTGGAAACAGTGTCAGACTTTATTTTGGGGGGCTCCAAAATCACTGCAGATGGTGATCGCAGCCATGAAATTAAAAGACGCTTACTCCTTGGAAGAAAAGTTATGACCAACCTAGATAGTATATTCAAAAGCAGAGACATTACTTTGCTGACTAAATGTTTCAGAAAACATTTATTACAATATTGGAAAATAATACATCATTAAAATATTATAGAGGAAAAAGTCATTCTATTCTACTAACAGTATTTAAAGTAATTCTAAATTAATTAAGGCCAAAATAATGGAGTTTTACTGTATTTCACAGAATTAGAGTCTTACAGTAGGAAAGAAACTTCAAAACTGCTTATTCCAACATATCCATCCTATAGTCAGATCCCCGCCAGCAGCTCCACAGTCAGCTTTGTGGCAAAGCATACAGTGACAGGGAGAGCCCCACCTTCTGAAGGCATCTCAGTTAGAAAGTGCTTCCTTATGCATGCGTGCATGCTAAGTCTCTTCAGTCATGTCCAGCTCTTTGTGACCCTATGGACTGTAGCCTTCCAGGCTCCTCTGTCCATGGGGATTGTCCAGGCAAGAACACTGGAGTGGGTTGCAGGGCCTTCCCAGCCCCGGGATGGAACCCGTGTCTCTTTTGTCTCCTGCCTTGGCAGGCAGGTTTTTCACCACTAGTGCCACCTGGGAAGCCCCTCTTCCTTACGCTGACACATAAGTAGATTTCCTTGCATCTTCCTCCCACTTGTCTTACTACTACCCTTTGGGCACCAAACAGAACAAACCTAATTCTTCCATACAGCAACTTTTCTAATATTTGGAGATAACTGTGATGGCCTCTCTCATCCTTCCCCTGCCCACTCCTCTCTAGACTAAAGCTCCAAATTCCTCAAATAGTGGCCATTGTTCCTGTTCCCTTGCCATCAGTGTGTATGTGTATCTGCATGTGTGTTTCCTGACTATGATCCAGTTTGTCCACATTCCTCAAAGAGCGGGCCCACAATTCTCTTGATTAGTGTTGCAAATTTAGATACTCCAAGGGCCCAGACCCTATCAAAGGTAAATGTGCGGCTGTAGCCCATTGTAAAAACATAAAGCTTGATAGGATCTGGACTTAACCACTGACTTAAGGCTTTCATGTTTTAACTTTAAACCCATGTGCTGACGAAATAATTATTGGTGCGCGTGAGCCATAGTTACTCTTCTGAGCCACCAGTTATCTGACTAAAGTAAAGTTGACTGTCACCTCTCTGATACAAAAGAGGCAACTAACATTATGTTAGCTATTATATGTATTTGTGCATGTACACCCATATCGGTATATATAATATTACATATGTTATATGCATTATGTATTTTTTATTTGTTGTTTTTATAGTTTATAATATTTTTATGTAATAGCAATATATGATAATTTGTATATTATATGTAGCTGAAAATGAAAGTCTCTCAGTCATGTCTGGCTCTTTGCAACTCCATGGACTATAGCCCTCCAGGCTCCTTTGTCCATGGCATTCTCCAGGCAAGAATACTGGAGTGGGCAGCCATTCCTTTCTCCAGGGGGTCTTCCCCACCCAGGGACTGAACCCAGGTCTCCTGCATTGCTGGCAGATTCTTTAACATCTGAGATAACTGTTTAATTTTATCCTAAGCCCTGTAACCATGGAAACCAACAAAGGTTAAGAAACCTTCCCTCTAATGGGAGGGACAAGATAGGGTTATGGAATTAAGAGATACAAACTGCTATATATAAAATAGATAAGAAATAAAGACATGTTGTACAGCACAGGGTGTTATAGCCATTATTTTGTAAAAACTTTAAAGGGAGTATAGTCTTTAAAAATACTGAATCATTTCATTATACGTATAATGAAACTAATATAATATTGTAACTTAACTATACTCCAATAAAAATGTAAATATATATTTTTAATGAAAAAAAAAGAAATTTCTCCTCTTTGTGTTCTGAGGAACATTTTACTGCAAAGAATTGCCACACCTTTCCCCATATGACTTCAATAAAACTCACATATGCCCTCCCTTAAAACTCAACATTCAAAAAACTAAGATCATGGCACCTGGTCCCATCTCTTCATGGCAAACAGATGGTGGGAAATGGAAAAAGTGACAGACTTTATTTTCCTGGGCTCCAAAATCACTGCAGATGGTGACTGCAGCCATGAAATTAAAAGACGCTTGCTCCTTGGAAGAAAAGCTATAACAAACCTAGACAGTGTATTCAAAAGCAGAGGTCACTTTGCCAATAAAGGTCCATATAGTCAAAGCTATGGTTTTCCAGTAATCCTGTACAGATGTGAGAGTTGGACCACAAGAAGGCTGAGCCTGAAAGAATCAATGCTTTTGAACTGTGGTGTTGGAGAAGACTCTTGAGAATCCTCTGCATTGCAAGGAGATCAAACCAGTCAATCCTAAAGGAGATCAACCCTGAATATTTACTGGAAGGATTGATGCTGAAGCTGAAGCTCCAATATTTTGGCTACCTGATTCGAAGAGCCAACTCATTCGAAAAGACCCTGACGCTGGGAAAGACTGAAGCCAGGAGAAAGGGATGACAAAGGATGAGATGATTGGATGGTATCATCGACTCAATGGACATGAGTTTGAGCATACTCCCAGAGATAGTGAAGGACGTGAAAGCCTGGCGTGCTGCAGTTCATGGGGTTACAAAGAGTCAGACACGACTTAGCGACACGCTAAAGTCCCTTGTTTACAAGACGAAACATAGAGCCCCTCCAGATTTCCTTTCTTTTCCTCATAGATGATTAGCTGAACTGCTCTTCCCAAATAAATTGTGGTTAAGCTTCTCTCTTTCCTCCAGGCCCCCAAACTTTAGCCCACTTCAGTCTGAGCCAGTTTACAGTATTCAGTACTCAGTATTCCTGAGAAGAAATTGGCTTCAGAACAACCTCTAAACTGCTGTCTGATCATGCCACCCTCTCTTCTCACTTTCCCACACCTGATTCTTTGGTTACTTTTCTCTAAAAATAAACATCTTTTTCCTTGATTTTTGAGAAGCTTGAGGATCTCATGCTCAAAGCATTCTCCCTATTGCAATACAGTAATCTCTCTCCCCTCCTGGCAAAAATCCTTTTCAAATAAGTGTCTCCTTCCTAAGTCTGGGTTTGTTTTTTCATTTGACAATGTACATTATAATATGTTAGACATTAATAACACAGTAATATTACTATATTGATCATCTAAGTTTGTATTCATTTCAGTGATAACCTTAGCACACTACTGAATCACAGTGATTATAATTCTGAATCTTTTCCCAATATATTGCTGATGAATTTCAGTTTCCCTCTTTGAACAAGTCCTCATATCAGTTGATTTTTTTTCTTTGACAAGATATCTCATTACTTCTGGCTGGTCGAGATATTTTAGGATCTTAATCACTTCAGATGGTGACTGCAGCCATGAAATTAAAAGACACTTACTCCTTGGAAGAGAAGTTATGACCAACCTAGATAGTATATTCAAAAGCAGAGACATTACTTTGCCGACTAAGGTCTGTCTAGTCAAGGCTATGGTTTTTCCTGTGGTCATGTATGGGTGTGAGAGTCGGACTGTGAAGAAGGCTGAGCACCGAAGAATTGATGCTTTTGAACTGTGGTGTTGGAGAAGACTCTTGAGAGTCCCTTAGACTACAAGGAGATCCAACCAGGCCATTTTAAAGGAGATCAATCCTGGCATTTCTTTGGAAGGAATGATGCTAAAGCTGAAACTCTAGTACTTTGGCCACCTCATGCAAAGAGTTGACTCATTGGAAAAGACTCTGACACTGGGAGGGACTGGGGGCAGGAGGAGAAGGGGACAACCAAGGATGAGATGGCTGGATGTCATCACGGACTTGATGGACATGAGTCTGAGTGAACTCCGGGAGTTGGTGATGGACAGGGAGGCCTGGCGTGTTGCAATTCATGGGGTCGCAAAGGGTCGGACACGACTGAGCAACTGAACTGAACTGAACTGAACTGAATTCTATAACATCACTGAGCTAAGTAATTCTCTAACATTTACCAAATTCACCAAAGAACCTTCAATAGCTTCATTTATGTTATCAATAAAACATGTTCATGATACAGAGCCAAAAACTGAATTGTCAAGAACATTTAGAAAAATTTTCCTAGTCTCTTTTGTTAATAGTTAATGTAAAGTTAATATTCTCTGGAGGAGGAAATGGCAACCCACTCCAGCATTCTTCCAGAGGAAGTTGGAGGACTACAGTCCATAGATTGGCAAAGAGTCAGACACCACTGAGCAACTGCACATGAGCGCGTGCACGCGCACGCACACACAGACGCACACAAGCACACACACACGCACACAGGCACACACACAGAGTTAACTCTATAGGGAAATAAAGAAGTAACATGTTACATATGAAAAATCATTGGTACTTCCTTAAGGCAGAGGCACAAGGTGAATATCTATGGAATGAATGGTTCAAGAAAGAACCACATTTCAATGTAACACCCTTTGATTTAACTGAGCATTTTTATTGTTTTATATTTACAAATTAAATATCAGTATGCTGCTGCTAAGTCTCTTCAGTTGTATCCGACTCTGTGCGACACATCAGGGTCCACCAGGCTCCCCCATCCCTGGGATTCTCCAAGCAAGAACACTGGAGTGGTATAGTCATGGTGAAAACAAAATTGCCCAACTAGTTCTGACCCATTCATTAATCTTCTAAACACATGATAGTAGAACCAGGTTTTAAAAATTTTTATTAATTCATCCAACAAATACTTATTAATATTTATTGCATGCCTTCTGGTACCAGATACCATTTTAGGCACAGAGGATAAATAAGTAACCCAAACCAAGATCATACCCTTGTTGAGTTCACATTCTAGCGAGGAACACGTAATAAATGTCAGTCGGGTATATAATTTAATAGCTTATAATAAGGGCCAAGTAGAAAAGCAGAGCAGGTTGCAGATAGAGAATAAGGGGAGGAGGTGCTGTTTAAGACAGAGTGATCAGGAGAAAGCTCTCTGAGGCGACATGTGAGCAGACACCCGAATGGAGCAAGCCACACACATACCTGAGAAGAGAGAATCCCAGGCCAGAAGAAGTGCAAGGGCAGAGGCCCAAGTTGGAAATGGTTAACTTGCTGAGGGGGGAGGGGGCAGCAGTAGAGGGCAGGGGGTGACAAGAAAGAAGGCCACTTTGGCCACACAGAGTGAAAAGGAGAAGAAAATACGACAGACAGGCAGGGCCCAGGTTACACAGAACCGAAAAAGGCATCCTAAGAACTTTGGATTTCATCACAGACGACTGGAAGCCCCTGAAGAACTGAGACCAGAAACATGACATGGCCTACTTTCCCTTTTGCAGGATCACTCTGGCTGTTGTGCAGAGAACAGACTGAATGTACTGTGAGACACCAAAGACATGATTTTTTTTTCCCCTTTGTGCCTTTCTTGTATCTCTTTTACAACTTGTGTAAGGACCCTTTTAGAGTTTTTAAATATTTTAGTACCAAAGAAATGGATGGAATTAGTCGAGTATCCAATCAAAGTTGCATGAGCTTTAGAATAGTTGCTTCAAAAGTTATTGTAAAGTTCACCCATCCATGAAATGTGAAATGCTTAGGTTGAAAATTACTTCCAGCTGTTCCTGAAGATATATGTAATACCAGGAAACTAATGTAGTTTTGCCCATGTTAGAACCCTGGAGGCAAACAGCTGGGGTTTGGTTTAACAATGCTTCTCTTAAGAAAGTAGATGCCAGTGGCCATTTCAAAGAAAATTATGCGGAAGCTATAAGTCTATCAAGACTGAAGTAAAGCAATTATCCGTCAATTAAAAAATAAATTTAAAATTAAAAAAAATGACTGAAGTAAAGAAGCAAGAGGAAAGGTAGTAAAACTCTCTGCATTTTCAATATGCTTTGTTTGCTATTAACAGTGAAAATTACACTTATAAATATATTAAAATAGAACTCCAGTTTATGATACTCACTGCTAGTGATCATTCAAACACCACCACCATTCTCCACCTTCTACCTTGCTGAGGGAACCCTGATTTGGTGTAGAGAAACAACTTACGCGGTAGTCTCAGATGGATCCAAAGTGGCCTAAAAATAATCATTATCATCTTTTCTTCCTCTTCCACCTTCCTGTGCAGGTAGAGGGGCTTCATGACTCACTTCTGGCCAATGAGGCATAAGCAGAAATCAACCTGGGAGCATGGTCAGAGAAAGCATTAACTTTCCAGATAAAAGAGGCTGGATATAGCTGGCCTCCCCTTTCCCTTCTTCTTCCTGCCTTGTATTTGGGCATGTTGGCTACTGTTTGATGTCCTGCAACTATGAGGGAAGGCCAAGAAGTTTATCAAGACATTGGCCATCATCTTTAGCCACCAAACAACACCATCAGATGCCTACTTCCAGACTTCTCATTGAGTAAGAAATTGAAATTCAGAGTTCCCTGGTGGCCTAATTGCCGGGGTCCAGCCCCAGTGGATCCAGGGTGATTCGAAGGTGGGGGGACGGAGTCGGCATCTTTGGAAAAATACATATTTAATCACAGATATAGAGAGATTAGAAATGGATAGTGTAGTAGGAAGATTAGTGGAGAAAAAGAGGCTGAATAACTTGGATTACGTGGAATAGCATCCATGCTCCAGATGGGAATTCAGCCAGAAAAACGGGAGCAAGAAAGAAGCGACATGGGGGAATCAGTCTTTCCGGAAACTGATCCAATTTCTTTATTTTTGAGTTTGCTTATATACCTTTTGTTACACATAGGGATGAATACAGAGTCACGTGGGGGTCAGCAGTCCTGACCTTTATCAAAATCAGGTGCTTCACATAAATGTATAAAAAAAGGTCTTAGGGATATTACATCATCTTCTGGCCATGAGTGAGACCTGCTGACATTTTATGCTCCTTTCTTTCTGATAACCAAAAAACTTATTTTTTCCAAGGGTGTTTTTTCTTAAACCAAGCACCGCCCTCCAAATAAAGTTACATTCCTATAGGGTGAGGGTGTAGTGAGTTACAATCAAGAAAGGAATTTATTTAACCCAAGGTTAACATGATTAATCTTAAAGGTTAATACTTATTTCTCCTATATGCCTAAAGGTTAATACTTATTTCTCCTATATGTTAGTTATATTCATTATAAGGGTAGGGAACATGGAGATTTAGCAGCAAACATCAGCCCAACAAATGAAAATCCTTTCACCAATGCTCCCCTTAAGATCTATTTAGTCTTAAGATATGATAAAGTTACATTCTTACATAGCAAGGACACAGTGATTTATAACAAAGTACAGTGATCTATTACAAAAGAGAAAATCCATTAACTCAAAAAGTCTATTATTGCTAACATCAAAAACTACTGTATTTCCTTTTCTATATTCCAAATACATTGATTAATATATTCCCAAGTGCCTAAGGATATGGAGGCCTGGTGGCAATCATTGACTCAACAAGAAGAAAAAGCCCTATGCTAACTAAGACTCAAAATACTCCAAAACTCTCTGTGCTGTTTATGGTTGAGAGGTAGTAAACAATCATGTGGCAGGAGTATGGATAATCCTGTCACACAAGCTAGTCTGTCAGCAGAGAGGTTTGACCTGAGACATCCTTGTCCCACCCAGAGCAGGGAATTAGCAGCAATTATTGACACAACAAATGAAAAAACCCTTCACCAATATAATTCCTAACCAACCCACTTTACTAATAATTTCTAACTCCCCAAAAGAATTTGCCTTTAGTAAGTCTAAAACATCTCGTGCCTCTCAGATTGGGAGGTTGTAAACAATCACATGTGGCCGGACGAACCTATACAGGTGGGCTAGATAACCTTCAGAGGAGTCCGTAAGCTGAAACACTCTTGTCCCGCCCAGGAATTTTTATTGTCTTGGAGCTGCGCGTTTACTCCTTCTCCGAGAGACACGGTTATGGGGGAGAGCCCCCCGTAAAGTCAGAGGTGTAGGTGAGAGCATAAAACAGACTCTGGTTTTGGGGTTAGATGCTCGGAAACAGGGGGTTTCCTGAGGCTTGATCATGCCTTTGCGTATGCCAAGCCTCCTTCCTCATGACCTTTGCCATGGGTGGAGTTCCTCACGCTGGCCCCCGGCACCTAATGGTTAGGATTATGGCTTTCACTGCTGTGGCCTGGGTTTAATCTCTGGTTGTGGGGAACATCCCATAAGTCATTCAGCAGAAAAAAAAAAAAGAAAGAAAGAAATTGAAACTCATGTATTTAAGCCTTCATAAACTGGATTTTCTGTTACTTATAGCCAAATGAACTTTTAACTGAGACCCTTTAAGTCACCAATATTCTAGGGGAAAAAATATCCACCATTATGACTTGTAATTTAACATGAACAAAGTATTATATATCAGTCCAAGTTCAGCAATCATCAGGAAATACTGATCATACTCCCTAAATCTTTTCAGGATATCATCAAGGAGCATCTATCCTGCTGTTTCAGGATTCTCTTAGATTTGTGTTGGCTTAATTTAATTAATGAGTTATAAGTCAAAATCAAGATAGGTGGGAAAAACATCAACAACCTCAGATATGCGGATGATACCTCTCTAATGGCAGAAAGCAAAAAGGAACTAAAGAGCCTCTTAATGAGGGTGAAGGAGCAGAGTGAAAGAGCCGACTTAAGACTAAATGTTGAAAAAACTAAGATCATGGCATCTGGTCCTATTACTGCATAGCAAATGGAAGGGGAAAAGGTAGAAGTAGTGACAGATTTCCTCTTCTTGGGCTCCAAAATCACTGTGGAGAGTGACTGCAGCCATGAAATAAAAGGACAATTGCTTCTTGGCAGGAAAGCAATTACAAACTTAATGTGGGTTGAAAAGCAGAGACATTACTATGCCAACAAAGGCCCGTATAGTCAAGGCTATGGTCCCAGTGGTCACATACAGTTGTGAGAACTGGACCATAAAGAAGGAGGAACACCAAAGAATTGATGCCTTCAGACTGGAGAAGACTCCTGAAAGTCCCTTGCAGAGCAAGGAGACCAAACTAGTCCATCTTAAGGGAGAAAGACCCTGGATACTCACTGGAAGGACTGATGCTGAAGCTGAAGCTCCAATATTTTGGTCATCTGATGCACACAGATGACTCACTGGAAGCCACTGACACTGGGAAAGATCGAGGGCAGAAGGAGAAGAGGGCATCAGAGGTTGAGATGGCTGGACAGCATCACCAACACAAGGACCACTAACTTGGTCAAACTCTGGGAGATGGTGAGGGAGAGGGAGGCCCGGCGTCCTGCAGTTCACGGGGTGGCAAAGAGTCAGACACGACTAGGCGCCTGAACAACAATTTAATTAAAAGCCTTTTGGTAAAGATAGCTAACTACAGGTAAAATTTTAATAAGGAGGGAGTGAGTACCTGGTGTAAAGAGATGGACAAACCCAAGAATGGACTTTCATTTGCTCTGACTAGCTTGGCAAGTTCAAGTCCTAGTACTTCAATAGCAACTAGTCACATACCAGCCCCTCTCTATGCTTTGAATTCTGAGTCTGAGTCTAGACTGGTTAAGAAAGCACCTCCAGGACACAGATGCTCACTTTGATTAGCTCAGAACCAGGATGAAGAAGCACAGAAATCTTCTGAATACAAAACATATGTTACGTACAGTCTGCTACTACTGTCACTTATGCCAAGTGAATAAATACTCAAGAAGGATTCTTGTGGACATGTGATTTATTAGCATCTGAGTCCTTTTACCTGGTTGATATGGAAGGTGGAGGGGTGTACCCTGGTTCAAGATTGCCTTTTTCTCTTTGTTTTCTTTTCCTTTTTTTCTTTTTGGTCGCATCTGTAAAGCATTTTGCTTTCTAATTATGGATTACAGAGTGCTTTCATGGCTCATGTTACTGTCTTCAACTTCAAGACCCTCTTTCTACCCCCACTCTTAAATACAAAATAAAATGAAAAAAGAAGCCAGTGGAATTTATTTTCCTCTCTCTGTAGCAGATGTTAAACTTTTAAAATGAAGGAATATTAAAAGAGGCCTCTTTTTATACCACAGCAACTGCCCCCGCATCCTGAGTCCCAGCCTCGAGAGGAAGCCTCACTGATCCTTTTATGCAGGGTGCTGACAGAGGCCTGGAGTGGGGGGCTGGCTCATCGTGGGCCTTGGGCAAGACTGAATCTCTCTGGGTCTCAGTTTACTCATCTGAGGGAGGTTGGATGAAAGAATCTCTGAAGTTCTTCCAACTCCTAAGGGTCAATGAATTTTCTTAAAAGTTCAAACGTAAAACCACTGTCCATTCCTATGAGAAAAGTCACTTTCTTTTTTCCAGTTCCTCTTCTCAATAACCAGGGAGCATTTCATTACTTTGAGTTTATTGCTTTGTTTAGGTTTGTTGCTCATCTCAGCAACTTGGGGTGAAAGCTCTCTATTAAAGTACATGTTCAAGAAGCTGTTCCTTTAATTCAGAGATGTAGTTTTAATCTGTTTAGAGAGTTTCACAAGACAAATATCAGTACTTCCCTGCTTCAACATTTCTAATGTGAGAACTATTTATTGTTCATGTCTGATCATAGCCCCTGTATGTTACTAAATTCTCTCTCTTCCCAGAACCTCTCTTTCTCTCCCCACCCCATACATACACATGTGTGTGTTATGATCCTTTTATCTAACTCAGTTCTTCAAATTGAGGTCAAGAATTTTTTTACTTCCATCCTGCCTTGTGTGTGCGCATGCATGCTCAGTGGTGTCTGACTCTTTGTGACCCCATGGACTGTAGCTGGCCAGGCTCCTCTGTCCATGGAATTTTCCAGGCAAGACAACTGGAGTGGGTTGCCATTTTCTACTCCAGGGGATCTTCCCAACCCAGGGATCAAACCCATGTCTCCTGCATTGACAGGCAGATTCTTTACCATTGCGCCACCTGCTGCTGCTGCTGCTAAGTCGCTTCAGTCGTGTTCGACTCTGTATGACCCCATAGACAGCAGCCCATCAGGCTCCCCCATCCCTGGGATTCTCCAGGCAAGAACACTGGAGTGGGTTGCCATTTCCTTCTCCAATGCATGAAAGTGAAAAGTGAAAGTGAAGTCGCTCAGTTGTATCCGACTCTGTGCGACCCCATGGACTGCAGCCTACCAAGCTCCTCCATCCATGGGATTTTCCAGGCAAGAGTACTGGAGTGGGGTGCCATTGCGCCACCTGGGAAGGGCCAAAAGCCTAGGGGCACCATCCAATTCACAAGTGTCCATCTCTCACTTTTTTTAAAATTATTCACAGTCTGATAAACATCATTACCTCACAATGCTCAGACTATAGATTTTTATGGATGGAAGTTCTTGAGTGTGACTTTTTAGACAACCTGATCAGATTCTTCCTTTAAAAGTGGGTTAGAGAGAAAATGATGGGCTAAAAAGAACTTTCTTTGCTCTTTCTTTTTCCTTAGAGACTAGAATTATAAGCATGAGCACTTTTGCACACAGTCACAGCCAGCCAGCATAGTAGAGGATGGTAAGAAAAAGCAAGATCCACGTTCACACAACTCCTTTTCAACTCAAGTAAATGCCTGAGGCCAATTCACTTAAGACTTATTTAAATTTTACAGCTTATTTTTACAGCATCTGAGACTCTGATTCTGCCCAATTTTGTTATATTTCAACAAATGAAAGGTGATTTTGCTGTTAAGCTGCCTCAAGAACTGAAACATTTGCTCAAGAGAAACACAAGAAGCCAGCGAACATAGGCTGGGTTCATATTTCTCATCGTTATCACCCAAGAACATCTAGCAAGTTTTTTTTCTTCTTCCTTGTGGGGAAGTTTGAAGTTTCAAGGCCCAACTCAGAGCCACATGGTTTTCATTTCCTGGCCTCCTCCCTCGGCTGCTGCAACACCCGCAGCACACACAAAAGCCCCATCCTCTGTGTGCAGACTCAAGACGTTGTCGCTTTTACATTTTTCACAGGAGCAAATGAGGCATAAAAAGTCCACACTCTGCATACATATCAGTCCACATAATAAATGGCCGCTTGCTGGTCCCATTCCATCTCTTGATTTGTATGAACATTTGTAGTTTGTTCAGACCTTCACAGCTTACAAAGCACTTTCACATTCATTAATCTCACAGAACCCTTGCTGCAAGCCCGAGAGGATACACTTTTCTCTTCATGTACAAATGGCAAATGACTGTGTGAAGAGGGGAGGTGACTGGCCAAGGTCACACAGTCAGAGGCAGAACCAGGACTCAACCCCAGCCTCTGACCCTGAGTTCAGGGGTGGTTTTTCTCCCCCACAACTATAACCTGTGCAATGTTCTTTCTTGTTAAATTGGAGATATAAATGAATGAGGGCCTGCATGGGTAAGGCTGGGTTCCAGAAAAGCTTGTCTTGGAAAATGCAGTGTGAAGGGGTACTAATAACTCAGGCTATGGAGCCAAATAGCCTACATGTGAGCTCTGCTTCCTAATAACTGTGTAATATTGCATAATTCCAGGGGGCTTTGTTCCCATGGTACTTTATGTCAGTGTAGTCCCTAGAGGTGTTCAGTGCAACTGTCCTGGGGATTGCTTACCTCCCTGTGACTCTGTTGTCCCAGCTGAGAAATGGGCAGAGTCATGACTATTTCCCAGGCTGTTGTGGCAACAGAATAAAATAAAGCATGGCCTGATCCAGTAAAAGACACTTCAAGATGCCCTGTCCTCCTTAGATATGTCTCCACCCCTATCCTTTTCCGTGGAAAAGTTTGCCTCTGATAAAAAATGTCTGCTTATTTTCTCCACATTCTCTCCTATACCAACAGCTGGGCCACCCTGTGATCCCATCACGGCAGTCACCACGTACTGGACCAGGCAGTGTGCTCAACCTGAATGTGCATGCTCTCCCTTGATCCTGTCTTTCTGCATCTCCCCTGTCCCATCACTGAACCTGGTGAATGAGCATGATGAGTTTCCAGGGGAGTCTGGATGGGGAAATTCTCACCCAGATTCTGCCAATAACACCCTAGGTGACCAAAGGACCGGGATGTCCCCTGAGTCTCATCTAACTCATCTAGTAGGAGAGGTTTCTAATACCTATCCTGTGCCTAAGAGAATTGCTGTCTCTACAAGTAGGATGAAACATTACAGCTAATGAAAGAAGCTCCAAATTATTATGAAAAGAAATGGCCAGGCTCTTATTACCTGCAAAGGGCCAGTTTTAAAAACTGCCTCCAAGTACAAATGGAACTTAACAGACAAGGATGGGGACAAGGTCTAACCACCAACATGATTAAAAAAAGAAAAAATGGGATGCTCCGGTTAACAAAGGTACTGTAGCAACCTGGAAAGAGGGACATGAGGGAATTGGAGCTGAACCACCTAGGATTTCCGGACTAAGAGAGAGAAGGCATCAGAAAACCTTTGAATACCCTGCTGAATTCTTTTCTATTTCTAGTTCTGAGCTGACCATGTGGGCTAAACATTAACTTTCTGCCAACCAGACCCAGCCCATCTGCACATCTCTTGTCTGTGCACACCCACTGGGCAACCACATGGAATCTTGCCTCTTTTCTTTCCCCCACTCTGCTTTTCAGGATTTTAAATAATAGAACATTAACAGAGTCCCTCAAGTTAAAGATGGAATAGTATGTGTCTATGACATGTTTCTAAATGCAAATTCCTCACTTTGTGTATTTATGGGACAACATGGGCGGAGGAGCCTGGTAGGCTGCAGTCCATGGGGTCGTGAAGAGTCGGACATGACTGAGCAACTTCACTTTCACGTTACACTTTCATGCATTGGAGAAGGAAGTGGCAACCCACTCCAGTGTTCTTGCCTGGACAATCCCAGGGACGGGGAGCCTGGTAGGCTGCCGTCTATGGGGTCGCACAGAGTCAGCCACGACTGAAGCGACTTAGCAGCAGCAGCAGCAGATATGAGAAACAACTCAGAAACTCCCTGGAGAACTTACATGTGATCAGATCAGAAGTGCTTGCTAAACTCCACATGTTTGCTGGGCCCCTGCTGGCTGCATGCCAGGCCCTGTACTATCACTAAACATAAAAAGTACATGAGTGCCTGGGATCTGTGCTGCCAAGGCAGATGCAAGGAGCGACGAACAGTTGGGGTTGAGCCCCGAGTGAACTGAGGGCTTGTACTCTTCTTGTCTCCTGGGCCCACCCCACCTGAAGAACTGAGCGGTAGAATTGTCCTCAAGTACAAGCACAGGGTATATATCCAACTTGCCTTCTTCCCTGATCAACAATGGCTTAAATCAGATATTTTCCAGGTACAGTGAAGTTGTAAAGGTTACTCTAATGAAAGATAAAGGGGTTGCATTTATTTTATTTTTGGATAAAGAATCTCCACAAAACTGTGCAAGTCAATAAACAACAAACAGTTATTTGGTAGCGTGATAAAAGCAAGCATTGGTATTGGCAATGGAAGAGCAGCTGAGTTCATCAAAGATGAAACTATATACTTTGATAAACCTAAGTGTTATGAATGTGGAGAAAGTGGACACTTAAGTTAATGTCTATCCTAAAAATACACTTGGAGGATGTGAGCCTCCAAAGAAGAAAAAGAAAAAAAAAAAAGGAAAATTCCTGAGCCAGAAGAAGAAATTGAAGAAGACAGTGAAGATGAAGGGGAAGATCCTGCTCTTAACAGCCTCAGTCAGGCCACAGATTTCCAGCAAGTCAAAACTGAAAAACGGAAACCCAGTTCAGGGGGATCCTTCAACATCAGATGATTCAAAATGCCCGGGGATAAAGAAAAGAATATATTTCAATGATGAGGAGGAACTTAGTGATTAAAATTATATATGTATTATGTAAATATCATTAAAAAGTTTTTAAATCTTGGAGTGCTAGGTTCCATCGGGACTAAACATTATTTTAGAATTTGAACATGAGAACACTTAGTACCAAATACTTTCCTACTTTAAAATGCTACATAGGAAAATGAAAAGTAATTTGAAAGTATCACATTCATTTTGCATCAAGATTTGCTAATAATCATTAATCTTGAAAATAGTTTATTTGAATAAAAATGAAAATTTAATACTATCATAATAATGCTATCTCAAGAAGAAACGTAGATAGTAAAAAGATTTGTTTGAGAAATTTGTTACAAAAGATTATTCACGATTGGTTTATATGAGGACTTTTGAAATAAATTTTGTCCTTAAAACAAAAACTTCATTTAAAAAAAATACATGAGGCACTTCCCTGGTGGTGCAGTGGAGAAGAATCTACTTGTCAATGCCGGGGACACAACTTTGATCCCTGACCCAGGAAGATTCCACATGCTGTGGAGCCGCTAAGCCACAACTTTTGAGCCCACAAGTCACAGCCAGGTGCCACAACTACTGAAGCCCGGACCTAGAGCCTGTGCTCGGCAACAAAAGAAGACACAGCAATGAGAAGCCTGGGCACTGCAATGAAGAGTAGCCCCCTGCTCGCCACTACGAGAGAAAGCCCACGCACAGCAGTGAAGACCCACTGCAACCAAAAATAAGTGAAAAGTTTTTTAAAAATTGCATGAGGCATGAGACTCGCTCCCATGCCATGATGGGTAGAGGAGAAATGATTTAGACTCTATTTGCTTGCTATTGATTTGAAAGAATAATTGATTTCATTGTTTGTTTGTTTTCTACTTTATGTCTTTTTTTTCCCCAAGGCAGCAAAGGGGAAGGTAGCCACAGCATCTGGTAATAATTTGCAAATCTTGACACTCTCCCTAAGACCAGATGGAAATATTTCATGCCTTAACATAATTTTACAAGTTACTGGCAAAAAAAAAAAAAAAAAAATAAGCACCCATCTTTTTAAAGATTTTATAATTGTGAAATAATAGAAAATATTGACCTTTGCCCCAAGTTCCTGAGACATAATTCCTAAATCTCTTGGAATTTCCCGGGTGAAAAAAGGCAAAGCTTGGTGGGTTCCTGGATGAGTGATAGTCACTCAAGAAACCAATCATGGTTAGAAGTTTAGAGCTTTCAGCCCCATCCCTTATTCTCTGGTAAGGGTAGAGAGACTGGAAATGGAGTTAGTGGTCAATCATAACCATGTGATGAAGCCCCCGTAAAAATCCCAAATGCGCATGTGGTTTGGAATCTTCCAGTCTGGTAATACATGGAGGTGCTAGGAGAGTCGGGCACTAGAGAGAGCATGAACCTCTTCCCACTCACTCACCTTGCATCTCTTCCATCTGATGTTCACCCATATCCAACTTCATGTCCTTTTATAACAAACCAGTAAACATAACTGTTTCCAAATTCTGTGAGCCATTCTACCAAATTATTGAACCCAAAGAAGAGGTCGTGGGTACTCCCATTTACAGCGGGTGGGTCAGAAATACAGGTGACAACATGCAACAGGAGACTGGCATCTGAAGTTGGCGGCGTGGCATCAGTCTTGTGGGGACTGAGCTCTTAACCTGTGAGAGCTAATGCCATTTCCAGGTAGATACTGAATTTGAATTTACAGGATATCCAGCTGGTGTTGTAGAGAATTCCTTGATGGGAGGGGAAAAAAACCAACATTTGGTGACCAAAAGAGTCAGAAGCGAAGTGCTCTGTGAGTAGTAAAGGTGAAACACATAGGAGGAAGAGTGAGGTTTTCCTACTCAGTGATAAAATGAGGGAGATTATTTGCATTTTAAAAAAATGATATTTTTTCCTTTTAAAAGACTGTAAATTATTTATAGTGCCTTCAAAGAATATCATTAATAAAAGCCAGCCTTTCCCTTGAAGTCTTTATTGCACAGTGAGGTTCATCAGATACCAAGGGCTAGTTTCTGCTGAAAATTGTTAGAAGTCTGGCTCCAAACTTCTGTAAGCGACCCACCCATTGAAAAGCCTACCTCTGTTTTCATGGACTCTGCTGCCCCCTATCAGAAACTAAAGCTGTTACAGGATATACAATTTTTTGAACAAAGCTTTTCCTCAATCACATGATGAAACAGGATTTGCTCATACCTTGTGAATTTAGACCAAATAACTATTTGCTTTAAAATGAGTCTAATTGCTTTGCTGCCCAGAAGTTATTGCACAACAGTAATAATAATCACGGCAGTAAAAATCTGTCTGAAATAATTTGGAGCAAGATGGAGTCCCTCAGCCCAAGGGCCCAGTCTACAGGCTCACACCTTTCACAGACTGCTGGGGAAGACACACAAGTGAATCAGCAGCTTCAACATGGATAAGGAGAGGCATGTGGGTACTCGGTGCTGAGGGAGCACAACAAGGCAGCACCTTAACAGGGTTCCAAAGTAAAAGGACCCGTTCTTATAGAAACAGCAGCAGTCAGCCAAATGAAGAAGAAAGCGAAGCCTTTTCCAGAGAGTGGCAACTGTGTCTGCCAGGGCAGGGAAGCCCATGAGAGGGTGGCAATACACACATATATGTATATATGTATACAATACTGATACATTCTATATACACAAATACATACTTTATCACAGATTATTCATAAATTTTGATGCAATAAATTAAAAAACTTCAATAAACTTCTAAAAAAAAGAAAGGAAGGAACTAAATTATGTATTGAGCTGATTCCCAGCAGCCCAGCTGTCACTCCTCTGCCTGAAAACGGCTGCTGCAAGGCCACGTCACCTCCCTGCCTCAGAGTATGGCTGAGTCAGAGTTCAAAACAAAGGAGAGCAAGAGAGATTCCCAAGGAGGTCACCTGAGCAGAATATCCAACGAGCAGCTGCCCTGTATTCTGCATGTACATCCACAAGAGGTGAAATACTCAGTTAGCTAACTGAGGACACTGTCTCAAGACTGGAATCGGGAAAGAGAGCCATTAAACTGTCAGTAAAGATTTGCACATTATCAGAAATACTCTTGGGCTTCCCTGGTGCCTCAGTGGTAAAGAATCTTCCTGCCAAGGCAGGAGACATAAGTTTGATCCTGGACCAGGAAGATCCCACATGCTATGGGGAAACTAAGCCTCTACCACAACTATTGAGCCTACGCTTTAGAACCCAGGAGCCACAACTACTGAGCCCACATGCCACAGCTACTGAAGCCTGAACACCCTAGAGCCTGTGCTCCGCAACAAGAGAAGCTACCACAATAAGAAGCCCGTGCACAGCAAGTAGAGAAAAGCCCATGCAGCAACAAAGACCCAGCACAGCCAAATAAATTAATAAATAACTTTTTTAAAAAGAAAGAAATGCCTTTCGCAAGACAACAGAAAAAAAAATCCAGTGATCATCTATGAGATTTCAAAACATCCTTTGAGAGATGCTTAAAATCTAGTGCTCATTTCTCCTGTTTTCCTTCAGTGCTGGGCATGTTGCTTCACTTCGAGAAAGTAGTTTTGTCGTTGTCAGAATATACATGCACCAAGGCATTAATTATTTACAGTTTTCCATTATTTATCTCATTTCCATTTAGTGCATCATCTTTCAGCAAATCATATGTTTTCCCTTTGAACAGCATTTCGGCCAAGTTTTTCCATTATTCTTTCCTTTTTCTTTAGTATACTCTAGATCAAATATTAAATACACATTTATTTCTATACTCTTCAATAATATTTTCCATTCTTCTGGTCTCCTACTGACTTATTTGACTTTACTGGTCCTACATGATTTTGGTGAAAAAAAATGATACACTCTCAATAAAAAAATATGTATTTCTCATTAGCCTAGAAGAATAAGGTCAAAAACTAATTTCAATAGATAAAATAGTTAAAAATAACACTGAATGGGAATGTAAATTATTACAGCCACTGTGGAAAACAGGATGGAAGTTTCTCAAAAAACTAAGACTAAAACTACTATATGATCCATCCACTCCTGGGTATATATGTGAAAAAAGCAAAACCACTAATTCAAAAAGATACATGCACCCAATGTTCATAGCAGCATTATTTAAAATTGTTGAGATACTGAAACAGCTAAAGTATCCCAAAACAAATGAATGGATAAAGAGGATGTGAATAAATAAAGGTACACATACACACACACATGCACGCACACACACAATGGAATACTACTCAGCCATAAAAAAGAAGAAAATTTTGCCAGTTGCAGCAACATGGGTGAACTTAGAGGGCATTATGCTAAGTGAAATAAACAGAAGGACAAATACTATTTTATATCACTTAGATGCAGAGTCTAAAAAATACACAAACTAGTGAATATAACAAAAAAGAAGCACACTCACAGATACAGAGAATCAATTAGTGCTTACCAATTGGGGGAAGGGGGAGGAATATGGGTGGGGTTGTGGGAGGCACAATCTATTGGGTGTAAAATAGGCTACAAGAATGTATTATACAACACAAGGAATATAGCCAGTATTTTGTAACAATGTAAAAGGAGCACAGCCTTTTAAAATTATATTTAAAAATTAAAAAACAAAACAAAAAACTGAATACATGCACCAGTGGAAAGAGCATTGGTTTAGGGTCAGACCAGCCATGGTTCAAATAATAGCACTACCACTAAATCTCTCTGACCCTTAATTTTCTCCTCTGCACAATGGGTATAATAAATATCTGTCTTTATGACTATTGTGAGAAGCAAGGAAACTGATGCTAAACTGCTTTAGAAATTGTAAAGCATTAATCAAATGTAAGGCATAGTGTTTAATTGCTTATTGAATAAACTCAAGTTTCATAATTTTTCCTTTGAACACCAAGGTTCTAATCTTGAAAACATTCTTTATTTGCCCATATTTCATTATTTTAGGAACTTGCCAAAGTCAGGAATGATTTCCTTCTTTTTGCTGGCCTCAGTTAATTGATTTTTGTTAAACTAGCAAGACAAAAATTTCAGCACATAGGAAAACAGCATTGCATTAAAAAAAGGATTTTCCTTCACATCTTTTTTTTAATCCAAAATAATATTAAGGGAATTCCCTGGTGGTATGGAGATTAGGACCCTGTGCTCTCACTGCCGAGCGCCTAGGTTCAATCCCTGGTTGGGGAACTAAGATTCCACAAGCTGTGTGGTGCAGCCGAAAATGAAAATACAAAATTATTTCAAAGAACAAAAATCTATGTACAAGATAGTATTAAGTAGTAAGTAGCTCTTATCCATCCCTTTTCAGGCTACTTTTTTGTTTGTTTTACAAATGGTTTGGAACTCTTTAAGACAGAGGGGTAACTGGTAAGCCATGGCAAACTTCCATGGACTATACTCAGTGACGACAATAAAGAGAGACTAAGTAGCTTGATCCTCTTTAATAACATTTCTGGGGCAGAGATGATTGATACCATTAACTTTTCATTATAAACTTATTTTTCTCACTAGAACAAGAAGAGGCCATTTTTTTTTCCCCTAAGAAAAAATTAAAGAGTAGGATCCATGTATGATTTCAAGCAGAGACAGTGAAGTATCATTAAAATTTCTAGAGCATTAATTATTTCTGTTTCCTTGCCTTGTTATGACAAGTGTACCTGATCTCTTGGGATGGCTGGCCAGAGCTCTGCAGTGCCCCACTCCAAGAACAACAGTGACTGACACTCATCCATCCCAACTCACCTGTGGAAAATGTCCAGGAAGTTGCTCAGGCTACAAGTCAAAATAGCCATGGTCTTTTGGAAGGTTCACTATTAACCCTTTCCCCCTGAAAAATACAGGATATTCTAGATACTTTGTGGTATAAAAAATAATTTTTCTAACATCTTCCAGACCCCTAAATATTAGGCATCTAGGGAAAGTAGCAAACAAGTAAGTAATTTGAAAAGCATGAAACCAGCTTGTATCAATTCCTTCCACAAGCGGCCCATTTCTTTTGCAGTGGTTGGCTAGGGTTGAGGCAGCAACCAGCAGGGCCACAGTGTCACCATTAAGGAGATAGGAGCAGGGTCTTTGGATAGGGTCTTTGATTTAGTCAGTTTGAACATCTTCTTTAAACTAATTCTGCCCTGAGAACACTTTCTGAACAAACTTTTTTTATGTATCTATGCTGCTGATACAGGAAATGAACCAGGAATACTGATCTTCCTGCATCATCATTCAATTCATACCATTTCCTTACTTGAAAACCTTCAACAAATATTTGTTGAATAAATGAAGTATGACTAGTCAGTGGTAACCCACTCAAAATTCTCCAAGCCAGGCTTCAGCAATACATGAACCATGAAATTCCTGATGTTCAGGCTAGTTTTAGAAAAGGCAGAGGAACCAGAGATCAAATTGCCAACATCCGCTGGATCATCGAAAAAGCAAGAGAGTTCCAGAAAAACATCTATTTCTGCTTTATTGACTATGCCAAAGCCTTTGACTGTGTGGATCACAAGAAACTGTGGAAAATTCTGAGAGAGATGGGAATACCAGACCACCTGACCTGCCTCTTGAGAAATCGGTATGCAGGTCAGGAAGCAACAGTTAGAACTGGACATGGAGCAACAGACTGGTTCCAAATAGGAAAAGGAGTACGTCAAGGCTGTATATGGTCACCCTGCTTATTTAACTTCTTTGCAGAGTACATAATGAGAAACGCTGGACTGGAAGAAACACAAGCTGGGATCAAGATTGCCGGGAGAAATATCAATGACCTCAGATATGCAGATGACACCACCCTTAGGGCAGAAAGTGAAGAGGAACTCAAAAGCCTCTTGATGAAAGTGAAAGAGGAGAGTGAAAAAGTTGGCTTAAAGCTCAACATTCAGAAAACAAAGATCATGGCATCCGGTCCCATCACTTCATGGGAGATAGATGGGGAAACAGTGGAAACACTGTCAGACTTTATTTTTTGGGCTCCAAAATCACTGCAGATCGTGATTGCAGCCATGAAATTAAAAGACACTTACTCCTTGGAAGAAAAGTTATGACCAACCTAGATAGTATATTCAAAAGCAGAGACATTACTTTGCCAACAAAGGTCCGTCTAGTCAAGGCTATGGTTTTTGCTGTGGTCATGTATGGATGTGAGAGTCGGACTGTGAAGAAGGCTGAGTGCTGAAGAATTGATGCTTCTGAACTGTGGTGTTGGAGAAGACTCTTGAGAGTCCTTGGACTGCAAGGAGATCCAACCAGTCCATTCTGAAGGAGATCAGCCCTGGGATTTCTTTGGCGGGAATGATGCTAAAGCTGAAACTCCAGTACTTTGGCCACCTCATGTGAAGAGTTGACTCATTGGAAAAGACTCTGATGCTGAGAGGGATTGGGGGGAGGAGGAGAAGGGGACGACAGAGGATGAGATGGCTGGATGGCATCGCTGACTCGATGGATGTGAATCTGAGTGAACTCCGGGAGTTGGTGATGGACAGGGAGGTCTGGCGTGCTGCGATTCATGGGGTCGCAAAGAGTCGGACATGACTGAGTGACTGAACTGAACTGAACTGACCCACTGCCTAGGACTTCCCTGGTGGCTCAGATGGTAAAGTGTCTGTCTACAATGTGGGAGACCTGGGTTCGAGCCCTGGGTTGGGAAGATCCCCTGGAGAGGGAAATGGCAATCCACTCTAGAACTATTGCCTGGAAAATCCCATGGACAGAGGAGCCTGGTAGGCTACAGTCCATGGGGTCGCAAAGAGTTGGACATGACTGAGAGACTTCAGTATCACTATCACTATCCCCCACTGCCGATATAAAGTTTAAAGGATGGCCTTGGAAGTGCTCCATAAACTGATGCAAAATTACACCTCATTCATTCATTTGCTCAATAAATATGTATTGGGTACCTAGAAGAAGGAGCTCTACTTGGTGCTAGAGGGTTAGATTTGAAGACAAATCAGATACTGGCCTGAACTTCTTGGGCTGTCTGATCTTCCACTATTTCATATCACTAGGGCTGCCCACTGCCTCACACTTCTTCAACACAACCCAAACCTCCTCTACTTTGTTAGTTTTTCTTCCTTCCCTCCAACATAATACATGCAATTCTAACTTCTCCTCAAATTTAAGCTCAAGTGTGCCCTCCTCCTCAAGCTCCCTCTTAATCACACTTTCTCTTCCCGCTTCAACATGAAGAAAGCTCTGTCCTTTGACTTCATGGAGAACTTGACGAGCAGTTTTGTTTGGGCATTTTCTCTTCTATTACCATTACGTCAATATTTTCTCCACCATCTTGAAGGGAAGGACATTTTCAGTTCTGTTTAGAGCACCTGGACTTCAACTAGTTGGCACTTAGTAAATATTTGTCAAATGAATAAATGAATAAGTGAATGCCTCATGACTTAAGTTATAAATACTTTTTACCCCCTTGAGAATACATTTCTCAAATCTCCTTAAAATTATGCTTTCACAAACTTAAAAGCCAAACAGGTCATTTGCTCAAGTTTATTCAATACAATGAAAATATAAAAATGCCCATAAGAAAATAAAATGTGTTATACTATATGCCTCATCAGTTATGCATGTAAGGCAGAATTGTGTCACTATCTCCAAAGACTTGAAATTTGAGAAGTGAAGTGTGCTTCCATCCGCTGCGTGACACCAGTTCTTTCTAAAATGATTTGAAGAATTGAATAGTAAACCTATGCTTTCAGGTCTTCAGCTGAACTCAGGCCAGCCCCCTAGTCCTCTTGCACCTTCTGCTGCACCTGACATCAATCCAATCAAATATTTTCTCCAGCCACTTGGGCTGCTGAACAATGCTAGAGAATACCCACAGTTTCATGGGACTACCAGGCAATCCTGAAGGGCCTCATTCTTTCTCAAGAGTGTTGTACAAAGTCTTCTCCTCAAGCCACCTACAAACATCCATCTCCTCCAATTTTAGCATGACAAAACGGATTTCCTTTGTCGTGATAATAAAGAACAATACCCTGAGGGCCCAATGTGCAATGGTTGCAAACAGCAGCCTCCTCAGTAATGTATACAGTCTGTTGCCTGTATAGGTTGCCCTAAGGGACCTTGGAGACAACTCTTTCTAGAGGGCATTCATGACTGGCCTGCTGTCCCCAGTCTAGGCTCCAGACAGGTATGCGCTGTGCCTTTGGAAAGCCCTAGGGCACAGTGGCCAGGGTCCATATTGGCTAAGTCATAACGTTCATCGGCACCAAGCTGCAGAACAAGGAGCATGTGATTGAAGCCCTCTGCAGAGGCAAGTTCAAGTTCCCTGGCCTCCAAAATATCCACATCTCCAAGAAGTGGGGATATACTAAGTTTAATGCGGATGAATTTGGAAACATGGTGGCAGAAAAGTGGGTCATCCCAGATGGCTGTGGGGTCAAATACATCCCTAATCATGGTTCCCTGGACAAACGGCGGGCGCTGTACTCATGAGAGCATTGGTGCTGTCCCCTCCTTAATCATGCTCACCAATAAATCTATTTCCTGTCAAAAAATATAGCAACATCAAAGCTGTTACTTTTATTAAACACTGTGCGTAGGCCTTTTACCTTATAGGCATTATCTCAGTTAATTTTCACAAAGATCACCACTCATTGAAGCAGGTACAATTATTATCCCCTTTCTACAAATCAGGAGACTGAACTTGGGAAATTGAAGCATAGAGAGGTCAAATAACTTGCCCAAAGTCATATAGGCACTAAATGTTATAGCCAGGTTATAGATCCAAGTCCCAGTGAACTCCGGAGCCAACCGGTAAACTTCTAGTGTATTTGATTCCCTGTTTTACTCTTCCCTTAGAAGATGGTAAGTAGGGAGAGGATCCTCAACAGGATGTCTGGCTCTTATCCCAGTCCAGTTCATATAGGCCTCTAAAGAGTAAGTCTCCATCTCTTCAGCTTAAGGTTCTCCTACAATCATTGTGAACCAGCTAATAGGAGAAACAATGTGGATATACACCTTACATTGACCTAGCCAGCTTTTCGTAGTTTCTGTCACTCTAACAGAATATCGTAGACTGGGTGGCTTAAAAACAAATGGTTGTTCCTCACAATTCTGGAGGCTGGGAAGTTCAAGATCAAGATGTGAGCAAGATTCAGTGTCTGGTGAGGGCATGCTTGCTTCCTGTTTTAAAGATAGCCATTTTCTCTTTGCATCCTGCTGAGAGAGAGCAGAGAGAGGGTCAGCTTTCATATCCCTTCTTATTTTTTAAATTTATTTTATTGAGGTATATAATTGTATTAATTTCTACTGTTCAGCAAAGTAATTCAGTTATACATATATATTTTTTTCATATTCTTTTCTGTTGTGGTTTATCACAGGATACTGAATAGTGGGGCTTCCCAGGCGGCTCAGTGGTAAAGAATCCGCCTGCCAAGCAGGAGACGTGGGTTCGACCCTTGGTCGGGAAGATCTCCTGGAGGAGGAAATGACAACCCACTCCAGTACTCTTGCCTGAGAAATTCGATGGATGGGGAGCCTGGAGCCTGGTGGGGAGTTGCAAAGAATCAGAAACAACTGAGCAACTAAAGAGCAGTAGCAGTATTGAATATACTTCCTGTGCTATGCAGGAGGGCCTTGTTTACTCATTCTATATGTAATCATCTGCACCTGCTAATCCCAGCTCCCAATCCCTGCCTCCCCCACACTCCCTCCCACTTGGCAACAAGTCTGCTGGGTATGCTTGTGTCTGTTTCTGTTTTGTAGATAAGTTCATTTGTGTCATAATTCCTTTTATAAGAACACTAATCTCATTGATGAAGGCTCCACCCTCATGATCTCTTTACCACCCAAAGGGCATCTTCTAATACTATCACGTTAGGGATTAGGGTTTTAACTCTGGGGAGGACACATTCAGTCCATAGCAGAGCCTTATTGGAAAAAGCAGTTGATTCTATTACCATAAAAAAAACCAAACATTTCTCCTTCTTTTGTCCCCTCCTTTTTAATTTCACCCAAGTTTCAGCAAGGTAGCATCCCAGGGTGTTCTGACCATCTTGTGGCTATCTTGCTTTCACGCCTATACTCATGTTACTGAAGCTCAGCTCTCACCCTCCGAGGTCTAGGTCCTGGCTTTGTTGTTGTTCAGTTGCTCAGCCTTACCCGACTCTTTGTGACCCCATGGACTGCAGCATGCCAGGCTTCCCTGTCTTTCATCATCTCCTGGAGTTGCTCAAACTCATGTCCATTGAGTTGGTGATGCCATCCAACCATCTTGTCCTCTGTCGTCCCCTTCTCCTCCTGCCTTCAATCTTTCCCAGCATCAGGGTCTTTTCTAATGAGTTGGCTCTTCCCATCAGGTGGCCAAAGTGTTGAAACTTCAGTTTCAGCATCAGTACTTCCAGTGAACATTCAGGGCTGATTTCCTTTAAGACTGACTGGTTTGATCACCTTGCAGTCTAAGGGACTCTCAAGAGTCTTCTCCAACACCACAGTTCAAAAGCAGCAATTCTTCTGGGCTCAGCTTTCTTTACAGTCCAACTCTCACATCCATACATGACTACTGGAAAAACCATAGCTTTAACTAGACGGACCTTTGTTGGCAAAGTAATGTCTCTGCTTTTTAATATGCTGTCTAGGTTTGCAATAGCTTTTCTTCCAAGGAGCAAGCATCTTTTAATTTCATGGCTGCAGTCACCACCTGCAGTGATTTTGGAGCCCAAGAGAATAAAGTCTGGCATTATTTCCATCATTTCCCCATCTATTTGCCATGAAGTGATGGGACCAGATGCCATGATCTTAGTTTTCTGAATGTTGAGTTTTAAGCCAACTTTTTCACTCTTCTCTTTCACTTTCATCAAGAGGCTCTTTAGTTCCTTTTTGCTTTCTGCCTTAAGGGTGGTGTCATCTGCATATCTGAGGTTATTGATATGTCTTCTGTCAATCTTGATTCCAGCTTGGGCTTCATCCAGCCTGGCATTTCACATTATGCATTCTGCATATGTTAAATAAACAGGGTTACAATATACAATCTTGACGTACTCCTTTCCCATTTTGGAAAAAGTCGGTTGTTCCGTGTCCAGTTCTAACTGTTGCATCTTGACCTGCATACAGGTTTCTCAGGAGGCAGCTAAGGTGGTCTGGTAATCTCATCTCTTGAAGAATTTTCCAGTTTATTGTGATCCACACAGTCAAAGGCTTTAGTGTAGTCAGTGAAGCAGATGTTTTTCTGGAATTCTCTTTGGTTTTTCAGTGATCCAACGGATGTTGGCAATTTGATCTCTGGTTCCTCTGCCTTTTCTAATCCAGCTTGAACATCTGGAAGTTCTTGGTTCACATACTTTTGAAGCCTAGCTTGGAGAATTACATCCTGGCTAAGAGGAGGTAGATTTCAGTTGGTGGCACCCTCAGGGCCCAGTACCCCGCCACCCCACTGACCCTGCTCAACTGTCATTGCTAAGGAAGTCAGGCACCCAGGTCACAACAGGCCCTCAGGATCCTCCGGCCACACAAACAGCAGGGGATAGGTCCTGCTGACTGTGAACCAAGCAGACTGCCACTGCCATTGTCATAGAGGCAGGGACAGGGGAGAGGTTCACCACTTCCTCAAGGCCTGGGCCAATCAGTAGCTGGTCTGGGTGGGGGCTCTGGAGCCTTGCAAGACACAGCCCCCAGCCTGTTTCCTGGTTGGGTAAGGTGGGGGGACCTAGGGAGAAAGCAGGGAACCACCTCTCACCTCACTCTCCTCTAAACCACCACCTCTTGGCCTGACTGTTGACTGAATGGGCCCACTAATGGTGGCTCACTGACAGTTGGTTGCTTATGGGAGACCCACTGCAGCACCAATCAATGGCTGAACCACTAATGGTCCCTAGCAGTAACCATTGACTGGTAAGGAGGTGCAGGGTAACGGCGGCACAGCAATGCCTTTGTGCTAAGGGCTGCACCTGGCCAGGCTCTATTACAATAGGAACTTCTGCCTCTTATATCATCATATTATTACTACATTGGGAATGCAATGGTACCATAGCCTCTATTTCTCAAACTTTAATGCACATGAGTCACCTGAGAATCTTATTAAAATGCTGATCCTTTCAGTAGTTCTGGGGTAGTATTTTGTTTTTAGTACCTAAGTCATGTTTGACTTTGTGATCCCATGGATAGCAACCTGCCAGGCTCTTCTGCTCACGGGGTTTCCCAGGCAGGCATATGAGTGGGTTGCCATTTCCTTCTACACTGTATTTAAAAAAATTATTTATTTTTGGCTACACCTGGTCTTGTGGTGTGCCATTGGCCCAGAAAGGCTTCTCTAGTTGTGGCCTGTGGGCTTTAGTTGCCAGGTGTCATGTGGCATCTTAGTTCCCCAACCAGGGATAGAACCTGTCCCTTGCATTGGAAGGTGGATTCTTAACCACTGAACCACTAGGGAAGTCGAGTCTATTTCTCACAACTGCAAATGATACTAACACTTTTGACCTCCAGGCTAAACTTTCAGGAGCAATGACCTTGACATCTGGCATCTGAAGTTCTTCACAGATGATCATTTTGGAGCCAAGTGATTTTCCTCTCATATATGTAAATTCTATATTCTGCTTTGGTGATCAAAACTACGCAAAGCATCCAGTTGCATATTACACTTTATACACATTACACACTACAGACACCGGTTAACTAGCAGGTTTAATTTTGGGGGGTTTGATTTTTTTTGTATATGATTTTCATTTATGACTACTTGTTTCTAAAGTAGTGGTATAACTATTTCTATATTTTGATGTCCATATGCCATGGACAAACTTTTCATGCCTACAGACCACCACACGGCTGTCATCCTTATGGACACAGGAAAAGATGTTCCTCTTTCTATCCAAGAAAACCCCTCCATAGATGCCCTGACTTAGAACTCACTGAAAACACACTGGTTACTTCTTTTGCTAATCAGCCTGCTCTACTTTATCTAGTCCTAAACTTTCTCTATAGTAATACTGGTAAAAAAAAAATTGTTTCATGAAGTTATATTATTTCAAAACAAAGTGAATGCAACACAATTTTAATTGCTGAATTTAGCTGAAAGATGCTGCCATCTACTGGACTGTCAGAGATGGTATACATCCTACAATGCCAGGAAAGTGACCCACACAATAGGTGTGTCTGGCCCAAAATGTCAATAAAGCCAAGGCTGAAAACCTAGCTGTAATTTCTGCTTTATCTAACCTTGCAAGATTTAGGAAGCACTAAACACCAGAGAACCAAACAACTGAACCTATATGGCTCCAACTGTTTTTTTCAGTTCTTTATTAAGAATCAGTATTCTTTGGTTTTTCAACATTAAGTTCCCTTAATTGGAAAAAAAACCAGAGTTCAACACCATTAAAATGGCACAACCACAACAGTGTAGTGCAGTAATAATACAAAATCAACTAAGATTAAAAACTAGTCTAAGACTTTGGATATAATAAGTTTTATTCATCTGGTGGTACTTGATGCTCACAGGGCACCATACAACAATCTTTAAAAATACAATAAGAAAAAAATTGAACAGCCAGAGAGATCAATTCCATTAGAGGGCCCACAGGAAAACCAACAAAAGCCCACAGAAAAACCCACCCACTGTCCCCTCAGAACATTAATTTCTTCCTTTTAAGTTTGGCTTTAAGAAACACCAAAAGGAAAGTGCTAAAGAAAAAGTCTTTGTTAAAACATCACATAGCGTCTTTCACGTAAGTATCTCACAAAATGCTTTCCTTATTCCAGAAGCATATAAAATAATTCAAACATTTGTGAGCCTCATTTGGTCCCAACTTTTACGATCACAGGCCTCAGTATTTGTCTCACCTCTGTCCTCAAGTTTTCGAATCAGTAAAAAACCACTTCCAATCGTCTTTGCTCCACACTGCCACTACAAAGCACAGATGTTTCACATAAACATCAAAGGCCAAAGCAAATTGAACTTATGCAAAAACCTGAGTATGTAACTAAATTTTCCAAAGACTGGTTTAAAAGCAAATCTTGGCTTTGAAATTTCATTGTATTCTTCAATTTTCACAATTAGTAATTACTGAAGGTGATCTGACATCAAGCATAAAAGAGAACAGCAAGATTTAAAGTTGCACAGGGGATACCGTTACAGTAACTTCTAAAATAGATTTTGGAAACTTTGTACCACTGACATGTTGTCATGAAGTTATGTCACATAAGAAACTAGTCACTAATTCTGCCTGATCAGCTAATGCTCAGTATCAATTTTGTACAAGTCAGCCAATTATAAGCTATTTCTCAAGTAAGCCTCCAAAACAGGGAGCCCTAAGTATTAACAGTTCAATAAATTAACCTAATCTCAGGATATTGGTTTTCCTTACTGTGGCAGAGTCACTGTATGTTTAGGCTGCTGCGGCAGCTCATTTCTCATCAGAGTTCATGTTAAGTACTATAACATAAGGAGATAAACTAAAATAGCTATGGGAAGATTAACACCTAAAACTAAAAAAGTTTTGGCCAACTAGGGAAAAACAAAGATATACTTTATTATGAAAACAAAGTACTGTATTAATGCTTGGTTCTTCTAAATTTGAATGGCATTTCAGCTTATGCTCAACACCTATTGATCATTATCTGATAAACTGATTGATGTTACCTGATACTTAAGCAAAACTAAGCAAACCTAGACATTTCAGCTGCTGCCATTGTGTAGTATTAGTACATAAGTAATCTGTAACTAGATGTTTCCCCTTTTCCATTATACTGTATTTCCTAAGGGCAAGAGGCAGGTCAGAAGTACCTCTGCATCCCTACAACTAACCACAATGGCTGACATACAGTAGGTGCTTAACAGGTATATACTATTGAGTAGTGGCTTATGACATGACATGGGCAAAGAACTCCAAAGATTGTCTTATTCTAACTAGCATGACTTAGAGGTAGCCTCACTCCCTACAAGTAGAAGTTTAAGCTACTTTTCCCACATTCTAAACAGAATTGGTCACGAGTTGGATATGACTTCAATTACTTCCCTTAAGCAAATTCATAAGCATTTTGAGAAATCAAGAGATGAAAGGCGCTATGCAAGTGCAAAATAATATTAAAGACAGTTCAGCAAAGGTGCTATATTTTCTAAGGTGATGGAAGGGTTGTGCTAGTTTGAGGTTAACACCCTCAAAGCTACTCTTCCTAATGTCTTTATCAACAGAGCAATGGAATTTTGACAAAGATACCATCACTTTATATAGCTTGTATTCTACTAACTACTCTCTATAAACCAGGTGACAGAAAACGATATTAAGCCACTTATTCTACAGAAACCAGTACTTTACCAAAGTTCCGCATTTTACAAGTCATGTTCAAAAAACACACACGAGTTAGCATTTTGTACACAAACGTTTATTTCTCAATTAAACATTCCCTTTAAACACAAGGAATGAATTCTAAATCTTCATAAACATGAATTAAAAATGAAAGCCCCCCAGTATAGTGTGTGTAATCACTGTGTTCTTGGTCACTACTGGCGTTTACTGCTTAACATCAAAAACAAAGGTTATTTAAAAATCATGCTACTGGATTTCTAGCTCTTCCTCTAAGACCAGGTCTACGCTGATCTGCAATGTTTAAAAGTTTACATCACCAAATCAAAGCAAGTTTAAGGTGTGAAACAGCTGTGCATTAAACACAAAATAAACAATAAAGTTACAAGATATAGTCAAGTTCATAACGAATATAGGTGTTCTTATCATCATTGTAGATTCTTGGGTAATGTGCTATGAGAGCATCCTGTGAACCGATGTAGATGGAGTTGTAAATTTTCCAATACACATCTCTGACTTTCCGGGCTGGGTGAAACAAACCCTAGAATAATTAAAAGGTTATATTATTTCAAGCAATACATAACCTTAACACAACTAACAAACCATAAAGATATGGTTCTAAACATCTCCCTTTGAGAGAGGGAAAAAAAGATGTCAATTTCATAAATCTGAAGTGGGCAAGGACAAAATCTAATCTTCTCTCCCCTCATAACTGTTTTCCCATATGGCACAAATATATCTTCCCTAATGATAATTAGGAACAGTGACTTAATTCAACTAAATTACTTTTTCAATGAATACTGTTTAAAAAATCTTTAACCTACCTGTAAACAATACTGTAGCATTCTACATGGTCCAATAGCAACTCTCAGACCCTCCAGGGCCCCCATAACTGCCTGAATTACATGGGGAGATGTCTCGAACACATTGGGCCATACATAGTTCAACAAGTGATTCAGCGAATCTTCGCAACCAAATCCATAAACCCCAAGTGACATGTGTTGCACCACTGCACTAGCAGTCTGTCTGTGTACAAGGTCCCTGTAATGGAGAGGGGAAAAAGCTTTTTATTAAGATGCAGTCTTAGTTTCACAGAAAATACTTGCATGCCCGTTAGAAACTAAATCACAAATTCAGTGCTTGGAATGGATGCAGAGTCATCCTTACACCTCATGTATCTGACATAGGATACCTTTAGAATGACTGATAATTATACTTGAAAAGTTTTGCTTTGATGATTCAAACCTGCTCACAATGGCTCAAAAATAAGCTATATTTTTCTTTCAGAGTAATAGGAGCAAGAAAGCCCAGCACAATGTGTATTTTTGCAAGCTACTAAAAATAAGAGAGGATACATGACTCTTAACATACGAACAATTAACAGTAATATCTCATTTTAAACTGTAAATTTAAAATCTTCGAAAGTAATTCAATACTGTATACAGTAAATAATTAAAATGAGATTAAATCCCTTCCCTTGTGGTTTTTTAAAAAGATTCATTCAAGAGTTCAATTTAGGGAAAGGAAGAGAAGGACTAATAATTTTTTAAAACCCAGAAAAAAGAACTTTTATCACCTCCCATGTTTTGACTGACTTTATGACAAATCATTGACTTATTTATTCCACAATTTATTCAACTGAGTACAAGTATCAGATAAAACGTCTATGATAGGTATAAAAACAAGTTCACACGTTTTACCCTCGAAGGCAGGAAGAGAACCTTAAAGGTATTTAAGAGAAAAAAATACCTTTTTCTCTTAAACCTTAAGAGGAAAAAAAAGCACCTGAACCGACTTAGTTACTAGCATCTTTATTTCTCTTATTTATTATAATAATCTATTAGGCATAGATTATAATGAATCTGTATTCCTCCTTGGTAAATTTCCCAACTAAAGTAATGTTTCTTGGTATTAGGACTGTATCAATCACCTCCAGCAATACTTTATCAGGGTCACCATCTGAATAATTGGGGGCCTGCAGTGACAATAGCGTGGCTCTGGCAGGCTATGTTCAGTAGTTAAAAGTGTCTCTGCTTCACCTGCCATAACAAAAAGCTAAAAAGATCAGGTCTCTCTATTATATTAACAAGCTCATGCTCATCATTTTCTTTGTAATTTTTAAAACAAAAGTTGATTGGAAATTTCCTGATGGTCCAGTTGTTAGGACTCAGCGCTTCCACTATTGGTGCCAGGGTTCAATCCCTGGTCAGCTAAGTAAGCTCTCACAAGCCTCATAACATGGCCAAAAAAAAAAAAGGGGGGGGGGGGGGGGCGGTTAAAATGAAGAGGTGGCACACTTGGGAGAAAAAATTGGGGGAACCATTATAGCATGTATCTTTTTTTCCCTTTGGCTGTGCAGGATCTTCGCTGCTGCACAAGGGCTTTCTCTAGCGGCAGAGAGCGGGGGCTACTCTTAATTGTGGTGACTTCTCTTGTTGCAGGGCACAGGCTCAGTAGTTGCATTGCACGGGCTTAGTTGCCTCATGGTACTGGAATCTTCCCAGACCAGGAAGATTCCCCTGTTTTGGCAGGGGGCTTCTTAACCAGAGGACCACCAGGAAAAGTACTATATCATATACCTTATTTGGAGATAATAGTCACATTAATAGTTTCATAAAATCCAGGCTAGTAGTCCTTTCTTTAACTACATCACAACAAGCAGGTCATCTAATGATTACTTCAGTAAGTTCTCTAAAATAAAAGAATTATTTTAACTATTTTCTTGTGGTTAGTTCAAGTCACTTACCTATCCATTAAAGCATCCTCAAGTAGTGGTGTTACAGCATAAATGTAGTCCTTTCCCATTTCACCAATATATTCAAACAAGAAGGAAAGTGACTTTAACACTCCATTTTGAACATTCAGTTCAGGAACTCTGTATTCATTCATTAAGGCAGGTAGTACTGTGAAGGGTGAACATGTTTCAGCGACAATAGCTATGGCCACAGTTGTACAAACTCTGTTCTGCCTTTCCTGAACTTTTAGGTTGTTGAGAAGTGTAGCCAATACATCATGAGGGCTGGAAAAAAATAAATGTGTCAGCAAACTGTTAGTATGCAAGTCAAAATTTTTTTCAGAGGGAAGAAAAATGATCAAAGGATGGAACTCAGTAATTTTATGCTATGGCATTATTGTTTCTACTTAACAAATTCATTTTAATTAAAATGTTCACTCTAATGAAAATATTCAAATGGACTCATTTTCAAATATAATTCAGTTTTTAATAAATTTCATTGAATGAAATATTTCATTACATGTTTAGTCTGAGAATTCTTTGAGTGGTCAGAACATGGTCTCCCATGCCATAACAAACAAAATCTGTTTCCCTTTTATCTTCCCGCCCACAGACCTTTACCACATTTATTCTCCTTCTTTAAGGATTTATCTTACCACAAATTTAAAGGGATATAGGAACTAAAAGATTATATTAGCACAGGTATTCACTGCAAATTGCTTGACTTTCATCACAAATGAAAACATACTACAGCTACCAAAAAAGGGGTGGAGGAGACTCTAATTATATAATCAACTTTTGTTATGTTTGAGAATATCTTGTTATTATGCCACATGTACATGAAATATCTCATTTTCTACAATGACTGTTCTAGTTTGGTTCTGGTGCAATGAAAGCAAATAACCACAGATTATCTAACAAAATAGTTATAATTTTTAGTTGTCAGTGGATTAATTCTAGAAAAATATTTTCAAAACACATGAAGTATTAAGTTGAGAATTGAACTATGTTAACTATTTTAGCGATATCCAAAAAGAACTGGCCTTAATATTTTAAATAACCAAAAAGAATCAACAAAACCTGAAATCCTTCTGAAGTGTTTCCCTCTCTGCAAACACTGAAATGTTATTAAATGAAATTTTATACCCTTCTATTTTAATTCAATTTAAGATGAAAGAAAACATTTCAAAAATTAAAGGTCATTAGTTAAAGTCTATTTTAACTGCATTACTCATACCTTACCTTAAAAGAGCTTACAGAAACAGAAGCATCTTTTAACGCTAAATCAGTCTACTACAAAGTTAAAAAAAAAAAGACGTAAATACTACTCACCCGATGGCCTTTGCAATATAACCAAATGTGTTGACTGTGGCTCTACGAATAGCTTTTTTGTGTGCTTTTAAGAGCTCTAAAAGCTCAAAGCAAATCCTCATCCATTCTCTTGCAGACACATATTCAGCTCCCCTGGTTTAAAAATAAAAGTTTAATTTGTTCATGACAATAAATTTTAAAAGGTAAATTCAAAAATTCAGTTCTCAAAACATGATTACCAACTCATTTTAAGCATTATATAAATTGTTACTGTTCAGAAGAGATGGATTA
Source organism: Budorcas taxicolor (assembly GCF_023091745.1). Classification (NCBI taxonomy): domain Eukaryota; kingdom Metazoa; phylum Chordata; class Mammalia; order Artiodactyla; family Bovidae; genus Budorcas; species Budorcas taxicolor. Next base: position 130,411,045 of record NC_068911.1, read on the forward strand.
TTTTTAAATAAAAGCAAAATTTAAAAATATACTGCTACTCCCTCATTACCATTCAAACTGAAATTTCACTGAAAATATTAGCCTGACCATATATACTTACATTAGCAAATTTGCCAAGTGAATAAAAATGTAAAAATCAATACTACTTTAAAAATATTTAGGTAATCTGCTTACCTATCAGCAATACGCCCAACAAGATCAATACAATTCTCCTGTACTTTTTCATGCCTATTCTTTAAGATGGGGGTGAGTCTAGGCAGCAGATCTTTAATTGGTGGGGTCATCTTATGCATACCTATTTAACAAAAGTCAACACACTATCAATTAACATGTAAACTGCAAGCTTTGCTCATTTTATCTTTCACTTAACAATGTAATATATGTGACTAGGCATAAATACAAACTTACAGCTGCCTATAGAAAGAAAAAGCCCCAGATTCTGACCAAACGCAGAATTTTTAACTTTTCATTAACAATTTCTCATTATGTATGTATAAAAATGAAAGAAATTAGTGAAGTGATTTAAAGAATGATGGATACTCAACAACAAAAAATTCCATTTAGTTCTGAAATGTATTTGTACACTGACATTTAAATATGGGGACAGCTTATGTTCCGGCCATACACAACAATATAAGCCAGAGGGAGACATGTAAATTAAAGCAAAATTTTCCAGAAAGGGCCCCCTTACCCTTTAACTGCAAAACAAACAGATCTCCAGTCTCCCTGCAATGCAGGGCATACTTGGATGGTATTTACACCTACGAAGAGAGAAAAAAGGAGGCAGCTGGCAGGGGCTCTTGTTCTAACTAGAATTGCTTGCTCTGATTCTCTCTCCATTGCTTTTCCCATGTTTCTCTGACCAACAATATGGTTTATAATTCCTTGCAAACCAGAGCCCCACAAGTGGCCAAGTAACTGATTTTTAGCTCCAAATATAGAGGACAGGGCTGTGATTTGTATGTAAATGCAATGGTTTAAAGACATCCTATATTGCATAAAAACCCCTTACTAAAACAAGAAAAAGAGTGGCTTATTTCAACCTCCTGATAGGTTATTTCTGCCCCTCCAAACTCTGCACAAGTCTGCAATAGTTCTATTCAACTACAATGAAGAATAAAACACAAGACCATATTTATTGCTCCATCAAAAGGCCTTTAAAGAATAAAAGCTTTATTCTCCACACCCAAAAGAATCTGAAATGTACTTGTTTTAATTTTGGGTAAAAAGCTGAAAGGGTAGTTTAAAAGTACTGGATTTAAATAATGAGAGATTATTTGATTGATTCACTTTTCTCCCTGGTTATCATTCCTTGAACTTCATGGCAAGCAGGAAAACCTGCCATAACCATTTTACTCAAGTTGAGTAAATATATCATATTTAGTCTTAAAATTTCAGAGTTCTCTCCACCCACCATTGCCCTCCTATATATTCCAGGTGAAACACTGTATTTTTAGGGCCCTCTTATCCCATGACTTCAAAGTTTTTGAGTTGTGACTATTCACTCCTCTCTTGCAGGTCCTAAAACTTGCCCTCTTTTCTCTTTTAAAGTAAAATATAAATAGGTTTTGGGAGGTAAGATTCTTGTGACATCCCAACTTAACTATATTTTTAGTAGTTAAAAAATTGTATCAGATATCATCACTCAACTCCTAAAAAGGATTCTATATTTTACTTTCAAAAAATCCAAATAACTTTTAAAAAGCAAAAAACAAAAAATTCTTCCATAACCAACGAATTCCATACCTATTACATTTACAATGGCCTTCAGTGCTCCAAGAATGCTGCCCAAAACTTCAGGGTACTCTTCACCCAAATACTCATACAAAACAACACCCAAATGCCCCATCAATTTTTCCTGTTTAAAAAGAAAAAAATGATTAAATGTTACTGTTTATCCTATTTCTTTCGGTGAATAAATAAGAATCTGATATAGACGTTTACCTCCTGACAAGTCTTCATGACAACAGCTGTTCGAGAGATCAAGTCAGCTGCCTGCTGCCTAACTTTTGCTGATTTGTTATTTAAACGCCACAAAACTGTACCACAGATCTGAGGCAAGTAAGGTTTGACTCGTTTGCCGAGAGCATTGACCACTGTACCAAAGCCGTTCAACATTACTGAGTCCTTATTAAAAAAAAAAAAAAAAGGCCAAGTTAAATTTAAAAACTATATTCAATGTGAACAAGAATTCAGTTTGTGACAAAACAGTTAAAATATACTAATATTCAGCTTCCAAAAATTTACTCTAAAAATGTGATGTAAAAGAACATTTCTTTGTAGTTAACTGCATAAATATGGGCATTTAAAATTTTTAATTACTCTTTAGTGATAATATTTCCTTGAAACTACTTTTTACAAGTATGAGAGCCAATGGCAACTTGCCATAATAATTAGTATCATTACCTCTGTAGTCTGTTCTTGGAAAGCATAAAGAATACCATCAATCAGTTGTTCTTCAAGTTTATGATCAATATCTGCTGCTCCCAAGTTGCCCATGATTTTCTCAATTGTCTCCATAACCATTTTTCTGTACTGTTCAGCTTCATCTTTTAGATCATCCACAATCCTGGATATAATTTCTGCTGCACCTACTTTGTTTGCCAACTCCACAGTAGTATCAACTAACTAAAAAAAAAAGGAGGGAAAAATCAATTTACTGCTTTTCCAAGGAAATACAGAGAAATTATGAAAATGGAATATTCTAAAGATACTATTTAGCTAGTCAGTGTGTTGAGAACAGCTGGCTCCTACTATTAAAACTTTAAGATGGGACTTCCCTGGTGGTACAGTGGATAAGAATCTGCCTGCCAATGCAGAGGACATGTCTTTGATCCCTGGCCAGGGAAAATACCACAGGCCCAGACCAACTAAGCCTGTGCACATAATTATTGAGCCCACGCTTTAGAGTCCATATGCTGCAACTACTGAAACCCAAGAACCCATGAGCCAGAGCTCCACAAGAGAAGCCACCACAATGAGAAACCCATGCACAGCAACAAAAAGCAGCCCCCGCTCGCTACAACTAGAGAAAGTCCTAAGAGCAGAAACGAAGATCTAGCACAACCAAAAAAAAAATTTTTTTTAAATAATAAAACCTTAAGAAAAAGATGGCCAAAAAAATTAAGTGTGAGTCTATGTCAAGGGGATTAAAGATTATATTCATGCTTCGTTTAAGCCAGATTAAGTAGTTCATTTACTAGATAAAAATGTCAATTCATAGTTGGCTATTTATTCTAGAATGCAAACTCAAAATGAAAATTGACTTGCTGACTAAAATCCATCCTTTCACAAGCAAGCAAACAATCTATGAGATCCTCAAGGCAAAATATGACTTACGTAATATGCAATCAAACTAATGGATTAATTGAAAGAATTTCTAAAAATATATATATATTTAAAAATAAACACTTACCTGTCGGTAATTTCTTCTATCCAAAGCCATTCTATGTTGCCAAAAGTGTTTAAAAAAGGGAGGAAGGATCTCTGTTTTAATGTAGTTTGCTTCTACACCATCTGTTCCACAACACTGCTTTACCACCTAAAATGTTCAAAAAGATAATAATAGCAGCAAACACAGTCCTGGTCTAAAATGTATTTTTTAATGATATAGAATTCTCTTTCAACAATGAAACACATCCAATTTAGACTAATAAATATGGAACAATTTGGAACAAGTACCTTTAGCACAATTTTCTTCATTTCTTCATCAGGAGACTGGAATTCTCGAATAAGAATTAACATCACTTCTCTAGTATAGTAGTTGGCATATTCTGCATCCATGAGAGGAATAAGATACCCAATAGCCTTTAAGAAAGCAGCAAGACCCTATTATAAAATAAAAAATATATATATACTTAGTAAATTAGATTTAGGTCACTTGAACTTCAATGAGTAGAAATAAAAAACACAACCAAACTGGTGAATTTACCTTTCCTCTGTGTTGGCGGATACCCTTCCATAGAGGCTTTAATACAGAATCGAAAGATTCGATACCATAAGGGGTTGCTGCTTCAGCCAGGGCAGCAATGGCCAAAGCACTAATGGTCCGAACTTTTTGCTGCTCATCCACAAGACCTATAGAAAGCCAAACACAGGTTTCAACTAAGCAACATTGCCTGGTTTCAACTCAGATAGTACTACTGAGATCCCAGCAATACATCTAACCGTTTAGTCAAACTGCAGAATCTGTTCACAATGGACAAAGTTAGGCAAAAGTCAGTATGAACTATAGCCTATTAGCAGCTAATATTACAAATCATAAACTATATGGTGTTTATGTAGGTCACCTTCCACTTCTCCAAAAATCAGTAGCCTAAATTTCAGGAAACCTGTCTTAAAGTTATCCTACAACTTACCATGTTCAATGATTTCAACTAAACTTCTGAGATGTGGCAAGATGGCACAGCCCATGAGAATAGCTATCTGCTGTACAATCTTTATACCAGTGTGTCTCGCTTGCCAGGACTTCTTGCTTTTGCACACAGCTTTTAAGAAAGGCAATAACGAAGGAATGCCCAGAGCAGAAGCTACAACAGCAAAAGCTCTAGCTGTTGTGTTACGGACATACTCATCCATGTTATCTATATCAGGTCTCATGGTAGAGATCATAGTAGCCAGTCCAGCAGCCTGAAAGTTCAAGAAAAAAATGATAATAATGAGTTGGTAACATTAACCTTCAATCATTTTATTCTAAAATTGAATAATCCTATCAACAAATATAAAACTTTCTTTTCCAGAAATATAAATACCTTTGCCAAATTAGAAATAATCTCTCTGCCTTCCACTCGAGCATAGTAATCTTCATCAATCAACAATGGTTCAATGACCACTAGGATCTGAAAAAGAGAAGGAGCTACATTTTCACACCAGTTACTGATGCAATGCTCATGTAACAGAGTCCATATAAGGAAATTTTTAATTTCTAAGACCGTGTTAATTAAGGGACAGATTAAGAATTTTAATCACACAACTTTAAACCCAACATAAAAATCAGTTATTTGGGAGAAATGGTAATACAAAAATTATTAAATACAATATACACACACACTCCTATCTGCATTTTACAATTCTAAGCCATAATTACCATCAGCAAAAAGATGGTTCTTAGTACTAAATGGCTAATGATACAGAAACATACATTTTCACATCCTAATATCAATAAAAGCAAATCAAAAATATGAGTACTATGAATCCACTACATAGGATGGCCAAAAGTTACATCTATTTATACATGTATTTGTATATGTACCTACGTGCAAAGAAAAAGGTCCGAGGGCATGTAAATGTAACAATGGCTAACTGAGTATTCTTTAAAAGGAGTTAAAGTCTCCCTTTTTTATTGTAAATGTATAGCATCAGTTGTTACTTTTTAAGAATTTTTACATTTCACAAATACATCTATTAATAAGTTGGTAAAAAAAACATTATGAATTCTTTTTATATCAAAATATATGAAGTCATTAGAAACACAACTGGAAAACAAACCTTGTGTACATATGGTCGAACTAAGTCATCAAGTTTGTATAATATTCTATCAATAACTTTCACAAGTAAATGACGCTCTTGATCCTCAAGTGTAGGTGACATCAGCAGAGGAAGAATCTGATTAAACAAAGGACCAGCTCCAAATTCACGAGCTTTATCAGTAATCTGACGCAATGCAGCCTGGAAGAAAGAGTAAAAGGTAGGTTTCTCGATTATAAGCATTTTGAATGGGAGCAAAATAATTACTCCATGGTTTTCTGTAACTGAATATTTTAGTGTAAACTTCACACGGATATTTTACATACAGAAGTATGTGTTCATTCCCATCAAAATTACTCTGAAGTTTGAACTCCTGTGATAGAGGCTTAATCCATGTTTTCAGATAATTCAAACAGGGTAACAATGCTAGAGGAGGTGTGGAGAGAAGGGAACCTTCCTACACTGTTGGTGGGAATTTAAGCTGGTGAAACCATTGTGAAACAGTATGGAGGTTTTTCAGAAAACTAAAAATAGAATTATCATATGATCCAGCATCCCACTCCTGGGCATATATCCAGACAAAACTCTAATTCAAAAAGATACATACACCACCTATGTGCATAGCAGCTCTATCCACATTAGCCAAGCTGTGGAAACCACCTAAATGTTCACTGACAGATAAATGGATGGATATGGCACATGTATACCATAGAATACTACTTATCCATAAAAAAGAACAAAGTAATGTCATTTGCAACAGCATGGATGCAACTAAAGATTATTATTGAGGTAAGTCAGAAAGAGGAGGACAAATACCATATATCACTTAAAGGCGGAATCTGAAATACAACACAAATGAACCTATCAACAAAACAGACACAAAAAACAGACTTGTGGATTGGGGGCGGGCAGGATGGACTAAGAGTTTGGGGTTGGTAGAATGCAAACCATTACATTTAGAATGGATAGAAAACAAGGTCCTAGTGTACAGCACAGGAAACTATACTCAATATCCTGTGATAAACCATAATGGAAAAGAACATTAAAAAAGAATGTATACACGAATATAACTGAGTCACTTTGCTGTAGAGCAGAGATTAGCACAACACTGTAAATCAACTATACCTTCACTAAAAAAAAAATGGAAAAAAATATAAGAAAAAAAGGGTAATTTAATAGTCACGAGAGTATAAAGTAAAACTCTTAAACTTCTCCTAAAGAACCAACCATTTTCAAACCACATATGATACTAATTTCCCACATAATTCTACTAATTCCCTTATCTTCAGCATGTTTTAAAGGCCCTGAGGATAAAATGGAGAATTTCTAAGATTATAATGAACATGATAATTTAACAAACTGGTACTTACCTTTCTCATAGGAGGTGTTCCATTCTTAATTTTTAAAAGCAACTTCATTATTTTTCTCTCTTTTTGCTCTTCTGGACTAAGAGTTGATTCATCGACATCAACCTAACAGTAAAAAGTAAAAAATTAAAAGGTTAGTGGAGATACAATGACTTGTAACTGCTAAATAAAAAGTTAGTATTTTATATGTTATCACTTACCAAAAGTTTATCAAAGTACTGAATATCATCAGGTTTTAAAAATGGAAGATTTCCAGATGGTTGGTCATTAACGTTTTTCATAGTTCTATCTTCTGTTTGCATGTGGAAACCTGTCATACCACCCAAAGGTGTTGGAGTTGCTGTCAGCTTTCGAGCTGGAGTTCGAATAGGAACATATCCAGCTGGAGGGGGAAGTACCTAATACAGTTAAAAGACAGTTTAGGACTTTGTTAGCTTTATATAATAAATGATAACAAAAATGAATAATATGTGCACCTAAAAAGCTTTTTGCTTAGAGGCAAGAATTAACATCAATTAACATCAATCTTATTTTTCTATTTTAATTGTATGTTTAAAATATATGACAAGTATTACTCTTTCTCATCAAATTTAAATTTTAGATTAAGTGTACTAGTGTGGGGAAATCAAAAGATACATGAAGAAGGCTTACAAAATTCTGATCACTTTTAAACATTAGACTATATAAACATATTGGTGAACCAGCATCATATAAATGCAAATAAGCTCACAAAGTACACAGAATGCATAAAAGATATTAAAATAATGAAAAATTTAAAATTAATTCATGTAAATCTCTGCGCTACAAAAGCAAATCTCTTTTAAGACTGTACAAAAATGAGTAACTGCATAAAAACCAAAAATGTTGAGCAAAGCCCTGTAAATACACCATTTGACTAAAATCAAAAAATTCACTCAATATTCACAAAGGAGGATTTTCCCCTTCTACTTATAAAGAAATCAATGAATGTGATTGAGACAGACACTCCAGTAGTCAGCAGTAGGCTGGAGAGTGACTATACCCACAGTATAACATGGAGATTTGTGGTGATTTAGTCGCTAAGTCGTGTCCGACTCTGTGACCCCATGGACTGTACTGCACCAGGCTTCCTCTGTCCATGGGATTTTCCAGGCAAGAATACTGGAGTGGGTTGCCATTTCCTTCTCCAGGGGACCTTACTCACCCAAGATTATAAAAAGTTATGAAATAGTTAATTCATGCATACTTAGAAACAAATACTCTAGTACAAACCTAATGAGGGGAGAGGGGAAAATACATAAAACTGTTAAGAAGCAATAGACATTGGCAGAAAAGGCCCAGTAAAGGCCATCAAATTACTTAGGTTCCAGCTCTGATTATAACATCAGCTATATGACCATGTTTAGACCATCAAAAGGTCCTTGAGTCAGAGGTACCTACAAAATTTTATACTTCAAAGTAAACTTCAATTTGCTATGGTAAAGCAAGAACATTCTTTGTGTTCACTGGCAATCCATGCACTAAATACACAGGATCTTGTGAGACATCAAGTAAAATAACCATGATCTAATGTGGAAATGAAACACACTTGGAAATATCTAAAGAATGAAACAGAGTAGTAAATTTGGGCAAGACCAATGCAAACTTTACCAGTTAGTATTTTCAAAGAATATTTAAAACAAAAACCAGGCAATTTCCTGGTGGTCCAATGGTTCGGACTCGTCGCTTTCATTGCCGGGGCCAAGGATCAATCCTCTGCCCCAGATTGATCGGGAATTGATATCCTGCAAGCTTCATGGCATACCCCTCCCCACCAAATCCACATTTTAAAAACCAGATTCATGTTGTTATTACCTTATATCCTTCTGGGAACATAGCATCTAATTCTTCATCAGACAATGGGCGATTTCTCTCATCAATTTCTCGCTCCCATCGCCAAGCCTGAAGCTGCTCAGGAGTCATACTCATTATGTGACCTACCAAAAAAGAAAATTTCTGTAATAATCTACATAGTGCAAGATTTTATGATCACATAGGTCCTTGGGATTGGATATAAGACAGTTAAGATCAATTCTAACATTCATTTTTATAGTATAAACTCACACTTCCTTTTATGTCCTGTTATTCTTGCTAAAAATAGGCATTAATAACACACAGAAAACCACAAAGTTCAAAATACTAACAGGGGAAAAAAATTATTTCCAATGATAAAGTTTCTACCTGGAGTAGGGGTGGCCATGTTCATGGCTGGTGTGCCAATTGGTGTCTTTCCAGGGGTCAGAACAGGAGTGCTTCCACCCATCTGACTAGCTGGTGTTTCATCCCAACGTGACTTTCTTTTACTGGCTCCGGGAGTTGGCGTTTCACCAATGGAATCTCCACCTCGATCTGTTCGAGGAGTCTCAGCCCATCCACTTCCATGCCCAGGAGTATCTTTAAAGAAAAAGTGAATAAGCCTAAAATTTTAACCACTGTCAAAAAAAATGACTGTTTATTCTCAAACAGTTAACAAACTCAAACTGATGAAGTTCAGAAACAAGAAAAGGAAACAGGAGCAAAGAATTTTTTAAATCACTCACAATACCACAACCCAGAAATAGCCACTTTGTGTATCTTGAGGCATTTTTCAATTTTCCAGAGTGAGATTACTCTGCACGTGCAATTTTATACTGCTTCTCTTATCCATTACATTAGTGTTTTTGCGGGAGGAGGAGATGGGGGTGTGTGGTTTGTGGAATCTCAGGTCCGACTGAACCCAGGCCCCTGCAGTGAAAACACTGAGTCCTAATCACTGGACTACAGAGAATTCCCTATACTACATGTTAAAGCACTCTGCCCTATCATTAAACATTCTTTATAAATTCTTAATATAGCAGATGTACTATTAAATCTTAACTTTCAAAAACTACTCTCACAGCTTTGGAGAAGTCACACAAACAACAATGAGATTTAGGCAGATTTACACAAAGAGTAGATGAGACGTTACCAGACACTGGGATGAGGAAGAATGGCGAGTTATTAATGGGTTCAGCTTTTACTTGCAATGAAAAAGTTCTAGAAATGATAGTGATAATGGCTGCACAACATGTGAATGTACTTAATGCTACTAAATTGTACCCTTAAAATTAATAAAATAGCAAACTTGATGTTATGTACAATGATGATGATATTACATGACAATAACTGATGTTATTATACTATAATATAGTATAAGTTATGGCCTTTAAACTTTACTTTCTCCTTTCTTCCTGGGAAGCCCTGATGGCTCAGCAGTAAAGAATCCACCTGCAATTCAGGAGACGCAGGTTCCATCCCTGGTTCAGGAAGATCCCCTGCAGATCACAACCCACTCCAGTATTCTTGCCTGGGAAATCCCATGGACAGAGGAGCCTGGCAGGGCTACAGTCCATGGAGTCACAAAAGAGTGGGACACAACTTAACGACTAAGCAACAACAAATGTTTCTCCTAAAATAATCCTTAAACCTCTTTAAGAAGGGAAAAGATTTACACATATAACCTGCTCAGTTCTTAACCTGTCCCAAAAACATCTGGTTATTTATCTGTCTATCCAGGACCAGAAGAATTTCACCCACAGACATACCTCATCAAATCAACATTTTACTCAAACACATGCCCAGATTCCACTAGAAGTACCTCTTTCTGTTTTGGGGGTCTCATCCCATCTGTTTTTCCGAGCACTGGAAGTTGCGCCTCCATGGCCTGGTGTTGCGTGGCCTGGTGTATCACCTCGTCCAGGAGTAGCAGCTCCCGCAGGTGTGTGACTAGGGGTAGGATCCCATATTTTTGAGCCTGGGGTTGCTCCAGGAGTTTCACTTCCCTTTGCACGACCTGGTGTTTCATCCCATCTTAAGGAAGGAGTATGTCCAGGGGTCTTAACAGAGTAAAACATTTTTATTTCAGACATCCACATGAAAGTAACCAACACACTTAAAAAAAAAATTAAATGTTTTAGTTCATGATTAAGAGAGTAGATTATCCTTCTGCTGAAAAGATACCTACTTTCTAAACAAACATGTTTATGACTAAAAACAATTTAAAGATTTAATTTAAAGCACTGAAAAAAGCCTTAGCTTAAAAAAAATGACATATTTTGGGTAATAATCTTGTTATGCCACTAATGGTTCTGTAACTTTGAGAAAACATTAAGGTTTTTCTGTTGAGATCTCAAAAACGTTCAGTTCTAATGATATGCACCTCTCCAATCTGGGGCTTAGAAACGTAAGCACAAAGTTTCCCACTAAGAATATTTTTGTATTTTTGTTCAGTTTTATGTGTTTAATTAATTTAAGCATGTTTTGAATCACTTGGATAATTGTAACTTGATACTGCCACATAATTTCAAACCCTTGAAATGAGGTTAACTTATAATCTTTATATTACTCTCAAGGTTAATGAAAACAAAAAATTAGAAGCTGACTTAGTCAAAAGTTCCATGGTAGTTCAAATAAAGATAAGCAGTGAGCGATATAGAGCATCAGACAGTGTGACAGTAAAATAACCTTCATAATGCAGACAATATCATATCAAAAATGGCAGGTCAATCAGTGGAAACAAAATTTGTATTTAAATAATTCTGTAAGTTTTGTAGTATATTTTTACATATTTCTTTTAAAGTTGGATGCTCCACCTAAGAGTTCTATTTAGCTTTATGTTTGCAAATAAGAATCAGTATTTTTTTTTTCTTTCAAAAGATTCTATGTATTAATCAGGGTTAAGAAATTCTTGATTAGGTGAGTAAAGCATATAAACAGTTGGACCATAAAGAAGGCTGAGCACCTAAGAATTGATGCTTTCGATTGTGATGCTGTAGAAGACTCTTGAGAGTCCCTTGGACTGCAAGGAGATTAAACCAGTTAATCCTAAAGGAAATCAACCCTGAATATTCATTAGAAGGACTGATGCTGAAGCTCTAATCCTTTGGTAACCTGATATGAAGGGCTGACTCACTGGTAAAGACCCTGATGCTGGCTGAAGGGAGGAGAAGGGGGCAACAGATGATGAGATGGTTAGATGACATTACCACCTCAATGGACATGAATCTGAGCAAACTTCAGGAGACAGCGAAGGACACGGAAGGAAGCCTGGTGTGCTGAAGTCCATGGGGTCGGGAAGGGTCAGACTCAACTTAGTGACTAAACAACACTGAACAGTAACAAGGCACATAAACTGCTAAAAAAATCTTTTGGGGAGCTGCTCTTCCTGCTCAATCAGGTAGGAAAAAATTCTTCCTACTATCCACTGTAATTCCTACAGACATGATTAGAATGGAATTGTGTTAAATGAGAAACATGAAAGAAAATATGGTCTGAATCTCTAGTTTTTATAAAACAGACATCAACTCTTGGGTCTTCTTTTCTGTTAAAGAGATACAAGACAAGTTTCTTTTTCTCAGTTTTCAAAATTTACACTGAATGCCAGCCACAGAATTTAACTTAGTAATAATATTTCTCTGCAGAATCAAGTCCTCTCATGCATCAGCAAGCAAATGGGAAGTCCCAAGATCTACCTTAAACTAAATTGGTTGGAAATGATGTGTTAGATTTAGAACTCAGTTCTGAGTTTGGAAAAACACTGCCATGGTCTGACATGCTTTTCCTCACTTGTAAATAAACCTGCGGTAGCCTATGCTAGAGTGGACAGTGTCTTAGACTAGGGTAGTGGGGACAGAGATCATGTAAAGTGGCTAGATTCTGAATACCTTTAAAAGTGGGGCCAAGAAAATTTACTTTGGATAGGATGTCAGATTAGAGAATAAAAGGGATATACGATGACCCTGAAGGGTTTGGTTTGAGCCAATACACATGGGAGCAGGATGTAAAGAGTGAATAGGGAAAATTAATTTTATTTTAGAAATACTGATTTTGAGATGCCTATCAAATACACATCAAGGTAAATGTGTTGGGTCTGAGGAACAGGGAAGGAAGGATGGATCTGTATATTTGGGAGTTGTCTTACAAAGACAGTATGTAAATACAGGAGCGAGATCCTAGAGTTAATTTAGGCTGAAAAAAGATCTGAGGACTGAGCATTAGAGTACATTAAATTTAAGGAAGCTGAGGATGATACAGCAAACAAGACTAAAAAGTAGTAGCTACTAAGAGGAGTATTAGGAAAATCAAGGAAGACTGAAACCCAGAAGCTAGGGGAAAAAAGGGTATCAAAGAATGTCTACTGATATGCTGAGTAATATGAAGATTGAGATCTGACTTTTGGATTTAGCAATGAGGAAGTCACCTTGACAAAGACAATTTGTTAGAGGGGATGCAAGCGAAAGCACAGAGTGCCAAGTATAGATAAATGACCCACTCAAAGCATTTTGCAGTGAAGAGAAAGAAATGGGATGGTAGCTGGAAGGGGATGTGAGGATCAAGAGATGATTTCTTGCAGTTTTTTGGTTTTTTAAAAAGATAAAGATAAAGGAGGTACAGGCTTCACAGAACATAAGGAAGTCATTTGAAGGGAAGGGGAATACAGCCATTGCTTGATGATTAGAGTTTGTCTGAGTGATGAAAAAGTTTCGGAATATAAATCATGGTGGTTCTTGTACAACATTTTAAGAGTAATCAATATCATTAAATTGTACACTTAAAAATGGTTAAAATGGCAAATTGTATATCTGACCACCGAAAAAGTTTCTAGGAAAATAAACTGACAAAGAAAATGCAGTAGTAGTGTGTATCTGACACCTGTAGTCAGACTTAAAATCATCCATCTAGAAAATGAAGAGGACCATTATGTTATACTCAGCCTCCATAGAATGTGATGTACTTCCATATCTGTATTTAATATTTCAAAACAAACATCCCTTTACTCTAAGTTATAAACAGAACTGTTTTGCCCAGAAGTCATGTTGAAGCCTTTATCCTTGCTGTAACTGTACCTGGGAGACTGAACCCTGAGTGAGGTAATAAGGTTAAATGAGGTCACAAGGTTGGACCCTAACCTGACAGGACTGGTGTGGTTACAGGCAGAGGAGAGACACCAGAGCTCCCTTGCTCTTTCCACATAAGCAAAGGCCACATGAGGACACAGCAAGAAGGCAAACATCTGCAAGTCAGGAGGAGAGCTCTTACTAGGTACTAACCCTACTGGCACCTTGATCTTCAAGCCTTCAGAAGTGTGAGAAAATAAATTTCTCTTTTTTAAGCTATCCAGTCTGAGGTTATCTTGTTAAGTCAACAAAAGCAGACCAATATATTCCATGAGAGAAATAAATTAAAAATAGTAACAATAAAAAATAAAAAGAAATTACCTCTGCTTGATCCCAACTTGATAGCTTTTTTGGAGTGGCACCAGGAGTCTGATCAGCTGTTTGATCCCAACGTCGTTTCCGTTTTGAGGGAGGCTGGGATGCTGCTGCTCCATTGACGACTTTTAGTTCTCCAGCCTTAGCTTTTTCTGCTAGCTGTTGCCTAATTTCTCTCTGAAAAATACACAAATAAACAGTGAGCATCTTTAAAACACTTTCAATATATTTTCAACACTTTCAATATATTTTCATACCATTAGTAGAGTTATCTGTACATAACACCATTTTATTCTTCAATCATTCTCCTTTCTATGCTACTCGTATTTCCATTCCTTATTTTACCTCTCTTTCCTGTATTTTCAAGCTTTATACACTGTCTTTCTACGTAATATACGAGCAAATATGGAACGTATTACATAGAGAGCGCTGCTTTATATATAGTTAATGAAGTAAAATCTTCAGTCAATGGCAGCAAACCAAAATGCTTCCACTGAAAAATACATCAAGTAAAACTCATAAAAATAGTGACTAAGACTATGTAATAAGTTGGGAAAGTGATAAATTTTCAAACTTTTATTGTAATAGTAACTATGAAGTATTATATATACTATAGTCACAACAAATATACATTTAATTTACCCTGTGATTTTAAAGTGGAGTTCTATAACCCCACTAGATATATGGAGTTCTATAACCTCAAAATCTATTATATATTCATAATAAAGTGACAAAGACTAAGTATTAAAACAGAGCAATCTCTGCAGGCCAGCAGGAACTCATCAGAATATTCAAACTGATTTCCACACATATTCAAACTGAATTTTGTGGAATAATAAGAGGCTTTTCAAAAAATGATTTCACTATTTGACTTTTCCCTTACACAGTGACTTCAGGGACATACCATTAATAGCCCCCACAGATACGTCCACTACAAAATCTGTATGTATACACATATATTGGAGAAGGAAAGGGCAACCCACTCCAGTGTTCTTGCCTGGAGAATCCCAGGGAAGGGGGAGCCTGGTGGGCTGCCATCTATGGGGTCGCACAGAGTCAGACTCGACTAAAGCGACTTACCAGCAGAATTCTGCATAAGGTTCTTTCTCAACTAATTTTTATTAACAGTAACAGTAATAAAAAAGTAAGCAATATTTGTGCAACAAATAAAAAAGGAAATATAAAAGTCTCTCAATCTCAACTTCCTTTACATTATTCCAACACCATGAAAATAAAAAGCACATTTACAAACCTCTTCTTTAGTTAAATGCTGTTCTCGCATTACATCCATGTAAGTCCTAGCATTCATTTTAGGATCAGGGGTCTTCCCTCCTGCAGAAAAGAACAGCAACAGGACAAGAGTACAATAAATAAAAGATAATTAGGTTCAATTGATTTATCTGCCCTGCTCTAATATTACATTATTCCATAATCATTTAATTTATTTTTTGATGAAAAACTTTAATAATTATACATCTTACTTTTTATTGAGTTTGCTGATCAATTTAACCTGTTTGAACACAAACATATCTACAGCAGTTTAAAACAAAGATTTTAATGCATATAAAAACAAAATGACAGCACAGTTTAGTGTCTTCAGAAGTGATGGGTTCCTGGGTTGCTAATCCGGAATACGTACACTTTCGTGCCTTTGTCTCCATCAGCAGTTCTGACTTCAAGCAGCAGAATAGAAGCCTAGAAAATTATCTCTTTACCATTAGTAACACTTTGGAAAGATATTTATATTCAAAACATTACCTGTTGCAAGCTGTTAAAATCCTGACTACAAGTAACTATGACTAGGTAAGTTCTTCATACAATGTTCTACAACAGTTTTAGTTTAGAAAATCTGACTTTTAAAACTATACCTCTAATCTTATTCTGATGTCATGTTACTAAAAAGGGCTTCATGGTCTTTCCACGTTTTGTTGACCCAGAAACATATTTTTATCTTCTTAGAAAGTATAAATAACAACTGGAAACATATTACTTGAAATATATTACTTCTACCAGTTATTATGATGCATATAGAAAAAAAGTGGTGTACAAAGAGATGTGTTAGTCTCTTGGTTAAAGTTTCAGTATTTGCTTTTCACACTTTGAAATATCTTAAAGAAGCCCAAACGAAACAATACAAGATTCACAGAGGCACACGATGTTTTTAGAAATGTGATAATTAGCTATACAAGTAGTATAGCATCATAATTTAGGAAAATATAATAAAATTCTAAGACATTTCCTATGCTGAAGATCATGCCCAATTGATAGTGTCATTCTTTCTGACACTAGCTCTGATAAGACTTCCTTTGGAATACTTTTTCACCATAATCTAGAGAGGATGTGTTGAACTGCACCCTTAAGAATGCAGACAGGACTGGCATATAGCAGTACTGCTGTAGGAAAGAAATTAAGGACAGTTAGTATGGGCCTGTGAATTCTGACATACATGTTTAAATCAATTACAATTATGCAAGTAAAAAAAGAATATCCCTACTAATTCATGCAGGCTGAAAGTCTAATTTATAAACCTGCAGCAGAATCTAATTTTAAGAAACAGGCACCTAATTTTGATTTTGAAACTCACTCACCTGAGGAAAGCATCCATCAGGCTCACTATGCCCCTTGTGCTGACCTGTACACTAAAATCAGCAAAACAGACTCCAACTATTAAAAATATCAAAGTCTTTGTATACATACTTCTGTTTTAACTTTAAGTTTGCTTAGAGCAAAGTAGGTGCATTTATTAAACTATATTTAGAGCGACATGGGGGGAGCTCTAATGTGGAAACAGTTTCTCAAAAGTTAACAATCCTAAAAATCTAGATTTGGGATGAAAACTTTCAATAATTTGAAAGTATCTTGAGCAGAAAAACACATTTGTTCAAAGTAAAGAAAGCGTACCCAAAACAAAAGTAAAAGAAAAACCTTTAACCCTTTGCGTTTCTATGGCATGGGCTCATTAGTTTCTTGTCCTTCTACCTGGAAAGAAAACTGGCATTATAAAGATGAAGAATATGGCATCTGTGACTTCAACCAAATCTACACAAATCTATAGTAAGGGGGATTTTAAAAAAGAAAAGCAAATTCATAAGCATGCCAAAAAAAATCAAAGGGCTAAAGACAACTTAACACAAATAAATTTCTGAATACTTATAGAAAAGTGGGAAAGAATTACCATCTGCAAAAGGATCAAGACGCTCAGGGGAAATTATCATGGTCCGCCTGTGCTTTTTGTATTCATCTTCCCGATCTGCAATCTTCGGAGGTCGATGCTCAGCAAATGGATCATACTGAAAAGAGGTATGTCTCATTTAATATTCACTTATTAAATAACCAAACAAAATCACAAACAAAAGTCAGAACATTATAAAACATAAAAATGTTTAATAAATGCCTACTAATATTCTGTATCAATACTCACATAAATGCTATTGTGAGAAAGTAAGGCATATAAGAAATTTCCATAGTTCAATAATTTTTTAAAATCAACTCTCCTCAAAACATTAATTTGACTCCTAAAATAAATAAGTTTCCCCGGGAGTTGAGACATTCAGTTTTCTTTATCCAAATAAACTCTGGTTTAATTTTTTTTTTAAGTTACCTGTTCTGTTGACTGTGGTATATCGTTAAGCAATGCCACAGGGGCATGATATCCCGGCTTCTTCTGACCAAGCAAACTTGTAGATGATGAGTAGTCATCGTCATCCTGCAATGCAATACCCCCCAAAACCCAAAAAACGTCAGGACTTAGAAACTAGAAAGTACATGAAGATTCAATATGAAATCAAAATACAGTATGATGAAACTTGTTAACACTTGGGTTTTCTGTTCAACTCAAAAAACTACTAAAAAAATTAAATTTAGTTTTCTATACTCTTAAAAAGATTAAATAAGGACTGCTTTCTGTGGAAGTCAATTAAAGTTATGTGGACTAGAAAAATGTGAGCATTTCATTTTTCTCAGTGGGCATGATTCTATTTGTTTTTCAGATTTGGAAACTACAAACAGCTTCTTTAGAATTCTCCAGTTTCCTGGTCTAACTCTTTTTTAAAAAACTTGGTTTAGCCACAGAAAAAAGTAAAATGTAATTAATTTTAAATGTATTTCCCTAATAGTATTACTATGTTTAGACAGAATAATGTTATATTATTATTTCACTAATGTAAGAAGTGCAACAACAGGCAGGTCTCAAGAAGATCTTAACACATCATTTATTTTATTTAAAACTGAAAAAAAAATTTCCTGCTCAGCTTTTGGAACATAGAGCCATTACTGCCTCTTACCATTAAGGTATGATATGCAAAGAGGCCTGACTGGCTTCTACAAATTTTGTTTTGGCACTTTAAAATTTTTCTTTAAAAAAGGTGCTAACTATAAAATAAAATATGGCTTGAATTTCATAAAAACAACAAGTTTCACAATCTATATACATAGGTTACTGAATCACACAAAAGTGATAAGCTATTTCACCAAATTTGGATGTTTGGGATGGTCTGACAAGATATAAGCTCTGCGGAATATATGGAAACACTTTAAGAGATGTGTTTCAAAATGAGAGGTAGTCCTCCTTCAGAGTAACTAAAACAGGCTCGAAACAGCCTATTAATGTCAGTGCCAAAACAGTTCATTCATATTAAGATACCAAGGGAGAAAAAAAACAGTATCAAGCAAAAATCAGAGGTCACAAGCCATTCACAATGAAATCACTTCATAGAGGGCTCCTCCAAATAGAGCTCAGTAGGTAACAATAACTCAGTAGGTTACTTTTACAATGGTTAATGATTTCCAGGTGCTTTGCTAAATAAACTAGTTTTAAAATAAGAGTCAGAACTGAGCACTTCCAGAAGTCTTAGAAGAGAAAGATACCTTCAACAGTTTTATCCTCCCAAAGAAAAGATTTCTCAATCTCCAAAATGTCTTTAGAGATTACACCAGATGACTCAAACAGAAAATTCCTTTATATTTCTTGCTCTCCAACAAAAAAAATGCTTGGACTCTTTGTATACTATGAAACTTACATCTTCAAGTTCAGTTGCAGCAATTGATGTCACATATCCAGCAAACCTGCTGTCACTTCCACCGTAAATTTCCTGGTCATAATAACCCGTAGAATCAAGGCCCACTCCTTGAGCTTCATCAAGAGCTGCCTTCTTGCCTTGAATTTCTCGAATCTGTGCTTCAATATCTGTAAGACAATAAATACAGATTTTCTTAATCTCATTTTCCAAACACCACTCAACATAATACATTTCTCTACTGGGTATTATCAAAATAACCATAAAAAGTATTGATTTTTAATACATTTAAAATATCTCCACCTCAACAGAAGGTACTTAGGCACACAAAAAAAATTCTATTTCATCAACTACAAGTTACTCTTACCTTAAAAACAGCTTGCCAAAGTTTATTAAACTACCATTAAATTTTAACCTTTCCCAACTGAAAAAATCCTGGTGATGTTGATTAGGGAGCAAGAACAACACTTCAGATTATTTAAACACTACCAGAGAGGTAACGGACTTCCCCGGTGGCTCAGATGGTAAAGCGTCTGTCTACAATGCGGGAGACCTGGGTTCGGTCCCTGGGTTGGGAAGATTCCCTGGAGAAGGAAACGGCAAACCACTCCAATACTCTTGCCTAGAAAATCCCATGGACGGAGGAGCCCAGTGCAGCCTACTGTCCATGGGGTTGCAAAGAGTCGGACACGACTGAGCGACTTCACTTCACTTCAGAGAGGTAAAAACAGTACTGCAGAGAGTGGGTCTCAAACTCAAATGTGCAACAAATCGTCTTTGGGTTCTGATTTTGTTAGAATGCAGAAGGCCTAGATCAGACCCAAGTTTCTGCGTTCCTAACAAGTTCCGAGGTAAAAGCATAAACATCTTCAATAGTAAAATAACAAAGGATAAAATCTAAATTCTTAAGCATGTAATAGAGCCCTACAGTTTGACTACAATCACCATCACATTAGATTTATGATTTAAGAGTCTGAACTTTAGATTAAAAATGTATGCCTTAAAGGTTCTTTACCTACTAATTAATACACTGATATATATGTCTCAGTTTCCTACAACAGACAGTTTCGTTTTAAGGATTAAATGACATAATGAGCATGAAACACTTAAGCATTCAATGAGCCCCCAAGCACTGTGTCTATCCATAGGTCTGACATTCAGAAGATGCACATGTGGTGAATGAAGTGTCAACTCTTCTTAACTGCTTTGCTAATTTTTAACTCATCATCTTATAATCTAATTTCATATCTCAATTATCTAAATCATGATCATTTCCCAATCATTCTAGTAACATCCTTCACATCCTAGTAACATGTTCTCTTGTTTCCTGATCCTATCAAGAACCACACACTGCATATAGTCATGTCTCTTCAGTCTTCTTTAAATACAGACTAGTCTTCCAACTTTTTTTGAAAGTCTTTCCTGACACCAAGTAACTTTAAATTATGAACTAATGTTTCATTTTAATAATCTGAAATAATATATAGATGTGTAAAGAAAAAAAGCGTTTCCACTGCCAGCGATCTGTGACCTCACAAATAGGCATTTCTTGCTAGCTCATTACCTTCAACTGAACTAGTCCTTTGATACTAGGCACTTCTGAAACACTCATTTATTAAGTTTGCAAGCATCAAAAGGAAACAATTCAAGTGGTACAAATAAATGCCTGACCCCCACCCCCAGCTAAGGGAGAAAACCCTAAGTCTTCAAGATGTGTGTGGCTTAAAGTAGAAAATGTAATAACATTATCTAGTCCAAGGCACGGCGCGCAGGAGCAAGTCTCAGAAACTCAAAATAACCCAACAGAGTTTAATACTGAAATTAGCAGCCCCAGTTTGTAAACGAGTCTCTTATAGTGTATCAGAGCACTACCATCCCCACTCATTTTTCCTGCATTTCTCCCCTCAAAACTTACAGCAGACCAGGCAGCCAAGGGCCTCCATCACAATTAACCACAAACAGAAATACTGTCATCTGAGTTGACTGATTCACTTTACTATCCACTCTACTGTTGTTTATATATTTATATATATATTTAAGCGTTAACCCATATTAGCTCCCCCCACCCCCACCCCCCAGAACACTTTTTCTCCTGATATAATACAAAGAACTCTCTCAGGGATTAGTAAGATTGGCTCAAGGGTGAGTGGAGATCAATTCTCACTTTTTCCTTTTTGAACACTGCCATTTTAGAAATGTTTACAGTTTGAAAAAATAAAAAACCACCACCACTAGGTGCATGTATCATTTTTGAAAGTAAAAAGATTTTTTTTTGAAAGAACCATAAATGCTACTGTCATCAGGACTCAGGCAAGAAACACAAACGGGTTAATCGCGCCAGCCAAATAGTCTGCAATTTCCTCTCCACAGCATCAGTGTAGTCTACTAACCACTGACATCAAAATCACCTCAGGAATCTGTAACAAGGACAGACTCCTAGGTCTCAAATATACTAAATCAGAATCTCCAGTGTATGAACCCAGGTTTCCACATTATCAGGAAACTCATACCTAGCCCAACACCTTTCCACTTGCAGCCCCATCCCAGTCTCACCAAAATCACCAATTTTATATTTTCCTCTAGGTGATATACAAATAAAAAACCAGAGGGGCACTGTCTCATAAAAACTGCATCACACTATACCTATCATTGTGCAGCGTGCTCAGTCCCCAACTTACATCACCGACAGCTTTATTTTCCCTCTAAAGAACTTTTCCATTGTAAGGTTTCACTATTATCCCTTTATTTGGATAAAATGTTTATTCAGAAACTGTCATCTACTGAATTTAACCTACTGATTTTATGTCTTTACTGATTAGCAACAGTTTTCTTATTGTGGAACAATTATGGCAAAATATTAAGAATTGGTAAAGCTGGGCAACTGGTTACACTGTGTTCAGTACATTTTTTCCCTACACTTTCCTGTATTACATTTCATAATAGAAATGTGATCTGTAGAAGTCTCTGAAAGTAATTTTTCAAAGTTTTCTCTCCAGCAAAGGTTTACAAAATTCACAGCTTTCAAACTTTACATGCTACATCTCTGGGAAAGACAAAAAAGTTGTCTTTAGCTCTTTATTTTCAAAGTTACCTAACACTACATTACAGCTACTGGTACACAAGTATTCCTGTACTTTCTTAAATATGAACTGACTAAAATAAGCAAATAGATAATTTCAGACAGCAAATGATTAACACATAAGACTTAAGTTCAGTTCAGTCGCTCAGTCGTGTCCGACTCTTTGCAACCCCATGAATTGCAGCAGGCCAGGCCTCCCTGTCCATCACCAACTCCCAGAGTTCCCTCAAACTTCTTAGCAAGTATGAAAAAAACTGAGGTGGAACATACCCAAAAGAATAACCAGAGGTCTAAAACATTTAAAAAAGGATGTGAGGAGGCAAAGAAGGAAATGTTTATGCTAATCTAGCTCTAGTTCAATTATGACCAACATGAACAAATCCTCTATTACCACCTAATCCCCTTCCAATTTAGAATCTCTATAATTCAAGACATTCAGATGTGAAAATAAAGAAAAATGGATACTGTCCACTAGAGACTGGACAAAAGATTGGGACCTCCTAATGGTCACATATGTGACTGCCAAGAGCTAGCACTCTTAATCCACCAAAACGTGTAAGTATTCCAGTCTTCATGTTGTGTGTATCAATAGTGTATGCCTTTTTATTACCAAGCTGTATTCCACCGTACCACAGAGTGTTTATCCATTCTCTATTTGACTGGCATTCAAGTTGTTTGCAGCTTGCAGAGATACAAAGCTGCTGTAAACATTAGCGTACAGGTTTTTGTGTGAACAGATTTTAATACCCCCAGAGTAAATAACCTGTGAGTAGGATTGCTGGGTCTTATAGCAAATACATGTTTCATTTGATCAGAAACTTTTGGAGTCCTTTTTGTGGGTTTACTTGAGCAAGTTTAAGAACAGAGAAGAAACGAATTATTCTGTATAACAGAAGAATTTTGACCAATACAATACGGGAGAGAAATTAAGGGAACAGTAAAATGAAGAAAAGCTGGGATACGTGAAATTAAAAATCCCAGTTTTATGGCATTAAAGGGTAACAGGAGGTATAAACATCTAATATGGATTTCTAAATTATCTGTATAAGCACCTCACTTCTGTTCTCTAACTAACCCTACCCCAATCTTCAGTAAAATCTATCAAGGGGGACGGAGGCTTCTATGATAGCACTCTTGGTTATTAATGCTGAAAGTTTAAAAACAGATAAAAGCACAATCAACTACACTCCAATAAAAATTTTTAAGAAAAGAAAAAAGAAGTAGAAATTCCTTATCTTGATGGTAGATCTGGAATCCTAAAAATTACAATGATGCATGATTCTTCAAATCCCCAGAGCTGGCATATTCTGGAAGTGGTTAAAAAACAAACAAACAAAGGCCTGGGGTTGGGGGGGAATCAAAGTACTAGTTAAGTATTAGACTTGTATTTACCAAAGAGCCTCACTAAAGGATGATCCTAGAGGATAACCTGTCAAGAACAGGGTTTTTCGTAAGTTGGTATTTCCGTTTTAAGGTATGTCTATCAGTTCAGTTGCTCAGTCATGTCCGACTCTTTGCGACCCCATGAATCGCAGGCACACCAGACCTCCCTGCCCATCACCAACTCCCGGAGTTCATTCAGACTCACGTCCATCAAGTCAGCGATGCCATCCAGCCATCTCATCCTCTGTCGTCCGCTTCTCCTCCTGCCCCCAATCCCTCCCAGCATCAGAGTCTTTTCCAGTGAGTCAACTCTTCACACGAGGTGGCCAAAGTACTGGAGTTTCAGCTTTAGCATCATTTCTTCCAAAGAAATCCCAGGGCTGATCTCCTTTAGAATGGACTGGTTGGATCTCCTTGCAGTCCAAGGGACTCTCAAGAGTCTTCTCCAACACCACAGTTCAAAAGCATCAATTCTTCGGCGCTCAGCCTTCTTCACAGTCCAACTCTCACATCCATACATGACCACAGGAAAAACCATAGCTTGACTAGACGGACCTTTGTTGGCAAAGTAATGTCTCTGCTTTTAAATATGCTATCTAGGTTGCTCATAACTTTTCTTCCAAGGATTAAGTGTCATTTAATTTCATGGCTGCAATCACCATCTGCAGTGATTTTGGAGCCCAAAAAATAAAGTCTGACACCGTTTCTACTGTTTCCCCATCTACTTCCCATGAACTTGACGGGACTAGGTGCCATGATCTTCATTTTCTGAATGTTGAGCTTTAAGCCAACTTTTTCACTCTCCTCTTTCACTTTCATCAAGAGGCTTTTGAGTTCCTCTTCACTTTCTGCCATAAAGGTGGTGTCATCTGCATACTAATCAGTAGGAGTCAAAAAAAAAATTTTCCGGTAGTAATAAAGCTTATTAGAAAATTTTGAGTATGTTCATTGTTATGGCGCAAGTGGTAAAGAACTCGCCTACCAATGGAGAAGACACAAGGGTTCGATCAGGGTTTGATTCCTGGATCAGGAAGATCCTTTGGAGAAGGGAATGGCAACCCACTCCAGTATTCTTGCCTGGAGAATCCCATGGACAGAGGAGCCTAGCGGGCTCCAGTTTATAGGGTCGAAAAGAGTCCAATGAGACTATAGTGACTTAGCAAAGTTAGAGTGGGAGGGGCACTTGAATTTTCAAGTCCTTTATTAGACTTCCTTGCCTTGGCTAGTCTAACCAAAACCTGGAGTATTATATCAGAACTGTACTCTTTCCAAAAGCCATTAATTTTCTTGGAGCTTTCCTTGCTTGTGGGCCTGACACCTTGACTGTCACAGCAGTGGTGGGAGTGTCTAACTGAGAGTTGTGTTTTTATCGCCATTTTCTCCTTTCCCTCCAGACTGTGGGAAACCCTACAGGACAAAGGTACTGCCACCAGTTAATTCTAAGAAAAAATAAAAAGACATGAAGGAGGAACATACAGATTTAAGATTACAATATATGAAGTTTATTTGGAACTTAATTCAAATGAATCATAAAAAACTGTTTATAAGGCAATCAGCAAAGTAAAACACTGATGGATATTTTATTAGTCTTAGGTTTTATAACGGACTTTTTGGTTTCAGCATGCAGGATCTCTGTTCCTCAACCAAGGACTGAACCTAGGCCACCACAGTGGAAGAGCTGACTTCTAACCACTAGACCACCAGGGAACTCCCAATAATGGTTTTTTCCCCCCTCTTAATGATGGTGTTTTTTAATGTCCTTATATTTTAGAGATACACACTGAAAAATGTATAGATATATGTAAAATAGATAGCCAATGGGAATTTGCTACATGACTCAGGAAATTCAGGGCTGGATAACAACTTAGAGGGGTAGGCTGAGGAGGGAGGTGAGAGGGATGTTCACGTGGGAGGGGACATGGGTAAACCTATGGCTGACTCTTGATGTTTGGTAGAAACCAATGCAATAAGTCGTAAGTTGCTCAGTAGTGTCCGACTCTTTGTGACCCCATGGGCTGTAACCTACCAGGCTCCTCCATCCATGGGATTTTCCAGGCAAGAATACTGGAGTGGGTTGCCATTTCCTTTTCCAGATCTTCCCAACCCAGGGATTGAACCTGGCTCTCCCGCACTGTAGGCAGACGCTTTACCATCTGAGCTACCAGGGAAGTCCAAAAAGAACTTAGGATTTACATATTTTATGTATATTTGCCATAATAAGATTGAGAAAGAGGTCTAATAATCAGAAAATAAATTTATCCAAAAAAAATATGGATAAAATTATGTATCTGGCATTTGCTTTGAAATAACAGGAAAGGTGAAAGACTAGTGAAGAGATTAAGAAAAGGTGGCTCTGCCTTTACAACTGTTCAAGCCACATGATTAGATGATAAGCACAATATGGGGGTTTACTTCACTATTGTATTTTTGTATATGTTTTCAATTTTCAATAAAAAGTTAAAAAATGTTTTAAAAGCAATTTAAAGTTTCTTTTTTCTCATTCTTGGTTCTCATTTCTTCTAACCCTTTGAAAACACAGCCTCTGGCCCCATGCAAAAGAAAATAAAAGCTCTCTCTTCTCTGAAATGAAATCCTCTGGTGTACATAAACAGAATTTTTTAAGTTCTCTGATGTACTATCTTAACCCTTAAAAGTTTTCAATTCTTGTTTCAATGTTTTTTCTTTTCTAGTTTTACTCATCTTGCAAGTGCCGGTAACGTGAAATCTTCTGAACATTAAGGTATATATATTTTAAAAACTAACTATGCTCCAGTCATCTACAGAGATGTCATCATTCAACTGAAACTCTCCTCTTTTTGGAGGGAAACTGATCCTAGGATGATTTTCAACTATCAGAGAACAAATCCTTCCCTAGGAGACAAGAGGTTGATTATATTAACAGTGTGAATTCATGAATAAATTTATGAAGAGGCCCATTTGAAATCTCAAGTCATTCAATAAGCAGATTTCCATTTTTCATTTACTTAAAAATTGTTTATTACTAATCCAAAAATTGTGATAATTTAAAACTTAAAATTATAGACATTTTCTGGACATAAATACATTAAATGTTTCATCTGGGAATTGAGTTTGACATCAAAAAATTAAATACTGCTGGAACTTGTACCTTCTAAAAGATGGAAAACATCTAACCTACTGTTTGTACTTAAAACTAAGACCTAAATATCAAACTCTGAAATAAACCATCACTGGTCACATCTGATACAACTGTTTAACTGCTCCCCACCAATTCTGTCCTACTGGTTTCCCCTTCTGTGCCTTTCCTTTTTTCTATGCCTTAGACAATGCTAAATCTAGCGTGCAGCACTTCCTCCTCGATACATCTTTATTCCTCATTTTTAATTTGTACTATTTGCACCATTCTATAATTCATCACTTTGCATTACACAGACACAGCCTTTGGTCGTGCTGCAAGGCTTGTGAGATCTTAGCTCCCTGGCCAGGTATAGAACCAGTGGCCCTTGTAGTGCAAACTTGGAGTCCTAGCCACTAGACTGTCAGGGAATTCTCCCAGACACAGCCTTTGGATGTTAATCATTCACTGACACCTTTTAGTCTGATCCATAAGTAACATCTAATCACCACCAATCAGAAACAAGTGGTAAACAAGGATTTATCAAATATGAGACTTCTTAAAAAATATGCAGAAAAATAGAAAGTATATTCTGTATACCAACTCTCAGTCTTTAACTATGGTGGTAAATTATTTTACTGAACACTACAAACAACAGTTCCTAAAAGATTAATTCCCAACTAGTATCAATTAAATTCTTACCTAATTCTACAGGAAGAAAAATTTTGAAATCTTTAAACAACTTTTTTCCTTTTTCCTTTGACTAACAACATTCATACTGCATGTCTACAAAACTGAAATAACAACTATCCTGGACACAGGAAAGTAAAAATCTCAGAAGATACAGAGAAATAAAATCATTATTCCAGCCATTCTGCAAGCAAAGAATTAGGGAGAAAACTTTTTCAGCCTTGTGATGCCCCTGAAAATCCATTCAAGGGATAGTGGCCAAATAAGCCAATACATGGAATTTTTGGATAATCCATCTTTTTTCCTTTCCAGACAGAACACCGTGGTTCCCTCACGGGCCAAAATCAGCAGTATCTGAAGAACTGCTGGCTGGCTAGATTACCCACATTAATAACTTTATACACTTGACACGACATGCAAAAAGGGATTGCATTTGATTTGAATATATCTAGTTCTTTTTATATTTCAATACTGGGAAGCTTATAAGCCACAGTGACCTAGGATAAAAAAATAATAATTGGGTTGGTTAAATAGGATGTTATGGGTTGATCCTAACAAATATTTGAAAGGAATATGACAACGAGAGAGAAAAAAAAGATTGGTTTGGATCAATGAAGGGAAATAATAACCTATGGGAAAAAACTATATTGGAAGGTAGAACAATAACTTAATTCAGCTTGAATACTGAAGTATTATTTATCTCACAAGACTCAATTACAAAGTACTGATGCAGCCATATTTTAACAATAAATTACCAGATACAACAAAGAAACGTCTTTACCAGAAGCATTATTTAGGATGAAAAGATTATAATTTTTATATAAAAAAGCAACGTGATGGACAACTTTAAGACAAAAATTAAACTATTACATACTTTTAAAAGTTGGTCCAGGGAGTTCCAGGTGGTCCAGTAGTTAGAACTTGTGCTTTCACTGCCATGGCCTGAGTTCAATTCCTAGTGAGGGAATTACGATCCCGCAAGGCACTCAGCACAGCCCAAAAAACCAAGACTGCTCCAGTGAGATTCAAATTCAAGACTTCCTCTCAACTACTTTAGCATCCTAAAAGGTTACCCTTACTCCCTCTAGATCATCCTTTACCACAATCAATGACTTTAAGTCACAGAAGTAATGTTACCTCAGAGAATGAAGAGGGTGCTTTATCCTGGAGATACTGGAAGGCCAAAGTCAAGCCTAGCCAAATATCCTAATTTGATGTTAATATGTCTCAGGAGGTTCCCAAAATATAAACTCAGGAAGGTCCCAAAATTTAAGTCCTTCCCAATTATCTTAGCCAAACAGAAGTATTCAAACCTACCAAACTGTTCAAAGGTCAGTGTTTAAGTGCCCCCTTTCTGTGATAGTCTTAATACTTCCAGTATAATCTCTCAGTAAGTGTTGATTAAAATATTCAGCATTCATACATCAGGAATGGTGGATACCAAAGGACAGTTTCTGTATACAACTGTAAGTGGAAGAAAAAACCTTAACACTGTAAAATATTATAAGTAATAAAGATTAGGAGTGCTGTAACAGAAGCACACGCAAGTCAAATACACAAACAAAAATCCAAGAAAGTTATTCTGATCCAGTTTATCGGAGATGGCTTAAGAAGTAAAAACAGAGATCGACTCTGAAGAACTAGTACTCTCCAGGAAAATGTCATGAGGAAGGAACAAGAAACTGTAACATTCATCATACTGTCTTACACTGCAGTAAGTGATTGGACAGTGTCTTGTATACAGATAGTGTTCACACCTGAAACTGAACGCTCCAATACTTTAGGCCTCAGCTAACTCATGAGTATAATCCCATATAAAACCAATTCCGGTAAATGAATTGCAATCTTCTATAGACTAAAACTTTCAACTGTGCTTCTAAAACACAGGTAAACTAATCATAACTTTGATTTTCCTATCCAAAAGTTATCTTATCATAAAGATACCGATAAAGTAATCAAGGCCACAAAATGCCCCAAATGAATAATCTACAAGATAAACAAGAATAGCCAACATCTTTATGTTTTCTAATTATTTTACAAAAGTAGTAGTCTAAAGACAGAAGTGCCCCCAAAACACTTTGGTATTAAAACAGTGTTTCAATCCCAAATACCTAACAAGAACAGTAAAAATATAAAACTCACTGCCACTTCATTAGTCTGTTTCCTAAGTTGCAGAAAACTGGACTCAATTCCCAGGGGTGACACAATCATTAACAGCCCCAACCAACATTTTTCAGATGCATCTCCTTTCTTCCTCCTTGAACTCTCTTTTCCTGCCACAACTAACCAAACATATCTCTCACGAGTCACTAACTAGGTACAAGACGTCGTCTCAGGTTCAAATGTCCTCCCCTAATTTAAAACCGATTGATCCTTTTAGACCAGGGATACGTCATCTCCTCTATGAAATAGCCCTAAGCATAAATTAATGACTCCGTTACCCAGGTTCCCAAAATACACTGCTTATATTTGTTTAAGCATTCAACTGCCTCGTAAAGAATGAAAATAGATACCTGTTTCCCCACTAGACTATAAAACTTGATGACTTTAGTCTTTATTACCTCCCACAAACACCAAGCCACGAACCCAAAAACGACGTGTGACATAAAAGTGAAAAAACGACGTG
Organism: Budorcas taxicolor; assembly: GCF_023091745.1. Lineage (NCBI taxonomy): Eukaryota > Metazoa > Chordata > Mammalia > Artiodactyla > Bovidae > Budorcas > Budorcas taxicolor. The sequence continues at coordinate 130,441,012 of NC_068911.1, forward strand.
TGAAATAAAACTAACTCTTCGAAGTAGTGTTTGATTGAAATTTCAGATTTCAAGTCAGAAATCAAGGAATGCAGTTCCAACTTCCCATACACCTCGTCTTTTCGCAAAAGTGACCCTGCTGCTGCTAAGCCGCTTCAATCGTGTCCGACTCTGTGCGACCCCATAGACGGCAGCCCACCAGGCTCCGCCGTCCCTGGGATTCTCCAGGCAAGAACACTGGAGTGGTTTGCCATTTCCTTCTCCAATGCATGAAAGTGAAAGGGAAGTCGCTCATTCGTGTCCGACTCTTAGCGACCCCATGGACTGCAACCTACCAGGCTCCTCCGTCCACGGCATTTTCCAGGCAAGAGTACTGGAGTGGGGTGCCACTGCCTTCTCCGCAAAAGTGCCCCTACTTCCTGTCATTTCTGAATACTCCCTGAAGGGGGACTGCTACAGCCTATTTCTAATATTTTCCTAATTTCGCATACTCTGTATTTCACAAAACGACCAACTTGTTCAAGAGCTGTGGCCATTATTAATGTGCCTTTCCCGGTTCCATCAAAAATCAGTCTCAAAAGAAAAAAGGCCCCTATTATACTACAAGTAATCAAGGACGGAGAAAACTACCAGATTGTATTTCCAAATCATTCCGAATAACAGCCAAACAAAAAAACCAAGGTATGTATCTTAGACGCCTGAAGACATACAAATTAACCAAGCTTAAAGAGTAACGAGCCTCAGTTTGACTAAACTCGATTGAGTGCAGCCCGGAAAGCGGCTGCCGTATTTCAGTGCTTTTCTGACCCTCCCCTGCACAAACTATGCCAACGACAGTTCCGAGAGGTGAGAGGGACTTTGTTCCCACGCCCTTTTCCCCGCTCCTTTACCCAGGGATTATCCTTAGAGAGCTGTTTAAACGAGGCCCCAATCAGAGAAGAAAAGCAATGTTGAAGTAACAGTACCCAAACACGGAACAAAGCGCCTGTCGGGGTGTACGAGTAGGACGCCATTACGCGGGGCAGTGGCCTGCGCCTCTGGCGCCGAGCAGACAACCCGGGGCCCGAAGAGCGAGTTCGGACCCCCAGAAAAGAAACCACAGGAAGAGGCAGAAACCTAGGAAGACAAAGTCTTAGCAGGTTGGCAGCGGAGAATCTACGTAACAAGGGGAAAACCGCTTACCTTCGTGAGTCTTGGCGATCTTCGCCATTTTGTCCACTCGAACACACAGACGGAACTGGCGCTCCCAAGAACTTCCGCTCGTCGCCGCTGCCACGGAGAAAAATAGCTGGGAGCCGCTCTCTGCGCAAGCGCCAAGCGGGAGCGCGCTCGGTCGGTGACACGTGACAGAGCAGCCACCTAGATAGAACAGAGAGGTGCATTGTGGGTGGAGGGAGGAGTCAGGGTTGCTCCCGGAGACGGTTTCCGTGGTAAACCCGACAAGGACTACGTGGGCCTTAGCGCCCTGTAGCTAGTAACTCCGCCGTGGAGGAAAGTGGATTCCACCAGGGCGGTTAAAAACAGTCGCTGAAAGAAACACTAAGGTTTCAGGACTGGAAGAAGCCTCAGACCTTCAGTCCCCTTTCTCCAAATTCACCAGACGGCGTTTTGAGGCCAAAAACTTTCCTCAGCATGTCTCAGCTGTTGTAGTGCTTAGTTATGTTAACAGTTACAACGGTCTCATCCCTCACTCAGTAATTCAAGGTCGTTCTCTTTTTAAGTAATTACTTACCATTTGATTAGGAGTTTTGTCTACAATATACATTCCCAATCGCTATTGAAATTCACATAAAGAGAGTAACTTGTTGGTAATCCCATAACTCCCACAAAGTGGATAAATTGTTGCTAATCTCATTTAAGAAATGACGGAAAAAAGATAGGACAGGGTTATATATGAGATTGTACAAGGTCACACGGTTATTAAGTTACACAGCAGGAACTCTGACGCTCTTCTGAGTTCTTAGAAAAGTCCCGATTGTCGTCAGCACTAACACTAATGAAATGCTTCTGATAATCCTAAATGTCATTCCTAAATCAGTATTTTTTTTCTCCTAAACATCAGCTATACAAGCATAACCTGTCACACTGGCTTTGGACTCTGAAGAACATAAGAATTTAATAGGGAAATTGGTACTGGAAGCAGCCTAGTAGGGCAGGTGTGACAGACTCAGAATACAAATACTTAGTAGAAATTTACGTAATAAAAAAGTAAGGTGGTTTTTTTTTTTTTTTTTGGCTGGGGATTGAACCTGGGCCCCTTGCATTGGGGGCACAGAATTTTAGCCACTGGACCACTGGGGAGGTCCCCCAAAGTGACATTTTAATAGCATCAATGAAAAAATCAATTTGATGGGTTAAAGTTTTCAGTTTAATTTAGGTTAAACAATAGCTGGAGGAGGAAAGGGATGAAATAAGAGAAGAACATGTAGATTATTAAGTAAATTGTTGATAAATTCTAGTTCTTGGATTGGCAGAGGGTCCATAGGTATTCCTTAAATGGCTTATAACCTACACATAGATTACATATGTTCTTTTATATATAAAAAATAGCATATTTTAAAGTAAAAGAATGAGAAATAATGAATTAAAGAAAGGTGTTGTTATGTCCATCAATAACCAATAAACTAAAAGAATTCACCCATATTGACAAAAATAATAGCAAGGATGTTGCATTTCTTGATTTATAATTTTTTAAAAGATAAACTCATTTATACAAGACAGTCACTGTCATGTAAAAAATATAAGAAAAGGAACTTTACCAAAATGTTAAGTGCGAATGTTTGTTAATGATAGAATTGAGTGGTTTTTTTCTTTATATTAATAATTTTTAGTATTTTCCAGATACTCTGCTATGAGCATATATTATTTTTATCAACAGGAAAAAAATGAAAAGCATTTGTAAAGTAGGCATCACATGTCCTCTGTCTTTCCCAAGATATAAGTTGTGCCTGCTGGCCACTTTGTATTATGTTCATATTTCTCTAGGTTCCTAGGTATTAAAAGTTACTTTTGTAGGGCAAGGGCATGTGTTGGGAAGTGAGATATGAGAGACTTGGTCAAAGATCATTGGAGACTCCCTTCTCCTAATCTTCCAAAACTGAATTGTCTTTTATAAAACAATAACTTGAATTTTTAGACAGTAAGAAATAAAGAGTTTTTTAAAATAACTTGTTTAGTTGCTAAGTCGTGTTTGACTTTTTAGCAACCCCAAGGACTATAACCTGCCAGGCTCCTCTGTCCATGGGATATCCCAGGCAAGAATACTGGAGTGGGTTGCTATTCCCTTGTCCAGGGGATCTTCCAGACCCAGGGGATGGAACCCGCATCTTCTGCATTGGCAGGTGGATTCTTTACCACTTAGCCACCAGCTAAGCCACCCTTTACTTTCCATTTCCAATATTAATAAATATTAATCACATATTAGTTAAAATGGATTTCCTATACATTTTTTATTTCAAAAGTCAGGAGTTGCGGAGGGGGAGGGGGCTTCCCTGGTGGCTCAGTTGTAAAGAATCCACTTGCCAATGCAGGAGACAAGGGTTCAATCCCTGATCTGGGAAGATCCGACATGCCACAAAGTAACTAAGCCCCTGCACCACAACTATTGAGCCTGTGCTCCAGAGCCCCGGAGCTGCAACTACTGCGCCCACTTGCTGCAACTACTGAAGCCCATGCACCACAAGAGAAACCACTGCAATGAGAAGCCCATGCACCACAACAAAGAGTAGCCCCCACTCGCCACAACTAAAGAAAAACCCAGGCAGCAGACTCAGAACAGCCGAAAATTATAAATAAAGTTATTATTTTTTGAATCAGGGCTTTTCTGCCCCTTCCTGCCTATTTATAACCCAAATCATTGAGAGTGATGACATCCAATTAGAAGGAAAATCTATTCCTTATCAGTCTTAAAATATATATATATTACAAAGTTGCAATTATACATGATTTTTCTAGACAAAAGTTAAAGTTGCTCAATCATGTCTGACTCTTTGTGACCCCATGGACTATACAGTCCATGGAATTTTCTAGGCCAGAATACTGGAGTGGGTAGTCTTTCCCTTCTCTAAGGGATCTTCCCAACCTAGGGATCAAACCCAGGTCTCTCACATTGCAGGCAGATTCTTTACCAGCTGAGCCACCAGGGAAGCCCAAGAATACTGAAGTGGGTAGCCTATCCCTTTTCCAGTGGATCTTGCTGACCCAGGAATCAAACCGGGGTCTCCTGCATTGCAGGCAGATTCTTTACCAACTGAGCCATCAGGGAAGCCCTTCTAGACAAAGAATAAGAAATAATTTTTCAATGCTAGCTGTAACTGCACAAATTACCATAGGAGATAAAGCTATAAAGGCCTTGAAGCTCCATGCTGCTTGAAAAGCAGTGACAATTTATCAAGCCCATCTTTTCAGAGGTAAAGGGACTGTCACAGGACAAAGTGACCACAATCCTAATGTGTAATGTTGAGCTTTCCAGAAGTCTCCTAAATCAAAGGTACATCAGCCTCTAGGTACCCCAGGCAAAAAATCTACTTTTATCTGCCTTTCAGTTATGCCTAAACTTCCAAAACCAGACAGCTTTATTCCTGAAAATCTGGGCATTACTCAGTTAAATAACAGATGACCCCAAGATGATGTTCTGAATATGTTGGTCAATGTGTCTGTCATGCCTGACTTTCCCTTCTAGCTTCCACTGACCTGACCAAACTCTCTGTTCAGGGGAACAGCACTGGGTTGTTCTGGAAGAGACAAGTACCTGGCTACCTGGAACCTGGCCTGGAATACAGCACACTCTGTCTAAAAACAAAGGAAGTTATTGGCTAAGTCAAGATGCCCTCTCTTGGAAATTTTAACTTGAAGTAGTTAACAAAATCAGTGGAAATTGTCACTTTGTCTGAAGAATCACACATTCCTGTTGCTTGAGTCCCCACCACCACCTTGAATCCGGAACCACATCCAGCTCTAAGCTTCCAAAGAATCATTCTGTAGATACTACTTTTCTTGCATTTAGCTTGGGTGATCTCTCTTCCTTTCAGCTATATCAGGTCTAACTAGAACTGAAAAGCATATATTAATATTGGTGTGAATTCATTAACTAGCTTTTTTTTCTAACTAAAAGTCATCAACCAAGTGCCGTCTTTGATTTGTAATGTTAAAATATCGAGATTCAGAGCACACATAAGTAGGTGTCCCAGGTAGCTAAGCAGATTGTGTCTCAGAAGCATCCAGATGCCTAGAATGCTGCGATGATCTTCTAATGTGTCAACCTGGCCAAGCTACAGTCCCAGTTATTCATACAAATACTAATCTAGGTGTTACTATGAAGGCCTTGTGGATGTGCTCAAGTGATATAACTGACTTAAAGTAGATTTTTGTCCTAGATAATCTGGGTGGGTTTTAATTCAATCAGTCGAAAGGTCTTGAGAGCAGAACTGAGACTTCACTAAGAAAATTCCACCTGTGGACTGCAACTTCAGCCTGTGCCAGAGGTCCAGCCTGCCCTTACTGATGGTCTGCCCGATAGATTCTGGATTTGTTTATTGGTTGATTCCCACAATTGTATAAACCAATTCCTTCCAATAAATGTCTTAATGTGTATCTCCTACTGGTATGTATATCCAGTTGAACCCTAATTAAAATAAACAAAGGTAAATTTCACCATTTATTGAAAAAATATTTGAAAACCTGTCAATAAATATTCAATAAGGACCTATCATATACCAGACATCACATTAGATGCTGGAAATACAATGTTGAATAAGATCCTCACAGAGATCAGAATCTTTGAGGGAAAGAGATTAAAAATCTGTATTTGGGGACTTCCCTGGAGGTCCAGCGGTTAAGACTCCAGGCTTCCATGCCCCCACTGCAGGTTCAGTCCTTGGTGGGAGAACTAAGATCTTACATGACTCATAGCACAGCCAGAAAAAAACAAACAAACCCAAAACTGTATATGTTTGTATAATTTCAGGTACTATCAAATGCTATGAAAAAAAATAAGGCAAAGTACGGGGAGTGGGGAGGACAAGATAGGCAGAAAAAGCAAGATGTCTGGGAGGATGACATCTGAACAGACACCTACATGAAATAAGGGAATGAGGACATGAGGGAAGAGGTATTCCAGACGAGGCAAATGCCAATGTGCCAAGGTGAGAGCGAACGTGGGGTTTCCAAAACCAGAAAGGTTGGTGAATGGAGCAACAGGGGAAGAGTGGTATGAGATGTGGTACCTGACAGTAATTAATACTGAATGAAGGAATCTGAACTGTCTTGCTAACTAATACAGAGACCTGCCACATAATTTTGCCACTGGATTCTCAATGACACAAGCACCGTACAAGGGCAAGAAACATTGTCATTAATGTTTCAGTTTAGGATGGCTATTTTCACTGGTTGAACTAAGAAACTGGCAGAAGGTAGAGGAAGGTGGGATATCAGGACCAGAGAAATAGGGTTTGTGAAATAGGGTAAGGGATGTTCAGCAGATAGCAGTCATTGGATCAATGACAAGTAATCTGTTTTAGGCAGGTACCAGAGTCAACCTAGATATGTTGGCAATTTTAATGACAGTTGCTATAGAGTACAAAGCCGGCAGTTTTTTACGTCACCCAAAGAAACCTACGAGGCATAGTATTCTTTCCTAGTGATGGGAGGTACAAGATGCAATAGCGTGTCCTTTACTTTGGAGGGGGTGTCCAGGCATGCCTTAGGCCACTACACCCCTAAAACAGTGGTTCTCAAATGGGAGTGCTTGTGTCTCCCAGGATATTTTGCAATGTCTAGAGATATTTTTGGTTGTCACAACTTAATACTCTCTTACTAGAAGGTCCTCTCCACCTGACACTGACCCAGTGTCACTCCACCCAGGAAATCTCACCCGAGGAGTGAGATATAGATGGCATGCTTTGATACTGCTGTGCTCCTAAAATACCAGAAACATCTGTAATTACTCAAGCCACTAGGTATTGTAATTTTTTCTATGTATCTTTCTCCCTGAACTGGAGTAGGACACCTAAAGCAAGTTAAAGTGAGCAAGTACTGGCGTCTAGAGCACAGAGTACTGCTCAGAGTCCTATGTTCCGCAGGAAGGCTCCCCACAACAGAATTTTCTGACCCAGCATGTCAACAGTGCCACCACTGGGAAATCCTGCACTATAACTAACAAAGCAGACCTTAATTTTCACAGGGTTTATCTCCTACCCTCTGGAATATATATGTTTTTCCAAAGCCTCTAATATACCTACCATTTTGTGGTCATTTAGTCTGATTGACAAGATTAACACAATACCCATGCATATGATGAACTGATATGACTTTCTGCTGTCTGGGTCCTTTAAGACTATATGTATTATGACAGTTGTTATGAGAGACCATATTATGGAAGAAGTAACACAATCCAGGAGTCAAACTTAAAATATATACACTTGTGCAGCTCAAGACAGTGTTTTAAATCCTTGTTAGGTATGGAAAACAACTCTTTTCCTCAAATCAGTACCTGCTTACCATGTACTTGAGGTCATGTTAATCTGCTGTAGCTGCATCTGGCACAGCAACTGCGACTGGGGCTATTTCTTGGTTTAATGTGTGATAATTCACTGTCACCCTCCAGGGTCTGTGCAGCCTTTTGAAGGGCCAGACTCCAGTTTAGACATGATGGGGACCACATCCTTTGCATTCTTCAGGTCTTTAAGGTACTAATCTCTGCCATACTTCCTAGGCTATGAAAATGTTTCTTATCTGCTATCTTGGCAGGGTATTCATTAGCCTTCCCCACTATGTTCTTATTCCACAGGCCAAGCAACCAATATGAGGGTTTAGCCAACGTCTAACTATATCCATTCCAATTAAACATTTGGGAACCTGGGAAATGATACTTGGCACCATGAGCCAGACCTGGGCCCAGACTCTACTTTTGACCCTAGACTTCCATTCTAACAGGGACCATTATGACAATTTGGGTATCAGTCTCAATTTGTACTGTCCACAGGACTCAAAACATTTGGTTATTCTACTTTCCCCAATGTACGCTTACCAGAGCAAATGATAGGGGTCTTTGAAGAAGTACTAGGGGATTCTTTAGCACATATTTACCATGGTGTTACATGGTCCTACTTCCTGGGGATCTGTTTCAATCAAATAGTCTGAAATTAGAGTTCTACATCTGAAAGCTAGCTCATGTACAGAAACTATTAAAGGATCAATTTTTTAAAAATGTACTGGAATAGATGCCTTCAGCCTCCTGAAGAAATCCAGCCTTGATTTCTCTTGGTTGTATAGAGTAAGCAACATCCTTGTAGGCTGCCCATCAATCTTGCCTCTAAGGACAGTCTATTGGAATAACTGTCTCTGTATCTTTTCGCAGGTCAGGAGCCCCCATGCAGCCATTCTGACCTTGTGCTAACTATAATTGTACCCACCTTGCCTCTGAGGGTTAAACATCACCACTTGCCCTCTATTTTGGGATCGTATCATCACCACTGCTCACATGGAAGTCAGCTATGTCACTACCATCACCTAAGACCTGTAAGGGACAGTCATCATGAGTAACAGGGCTGTGTTGAACCATACTGGAGCCTGAGGCAAAAGGAAAAATCAGTAGTATTGATCCTGTCTTTATTTAAAAATTTGACATCTTGTTCATCTTGGATTTTTTTGCACTAATATTTAAATATCATTAAAATATTATTTATCTTAGTTACTGAGCATTTTGGCACCCCCTTACATTTTGAACCTGAGTCAAGTACCTCACTCACTTCACCTCAGTCCTTTCCAGTGATGCTGGTGCCCCTTTTATATTCCTTATTGCTTTAGTGAAGAGTGTCCTCTGAGCCTTCCTATGGAGCACAGTCCTCTTCTGGAGCATAGTTTTCTGGGCTTAGTGTAGAACCTACTCCAGCATACTCACTTCTCTGAGCCTTCTGACCCCTTCCTCCACCATGCTTCACAGTAGTTCTGCCATTTCTACACCACTTAACGTGAGCCATCCTAGTAGAATGTTAGCACTGGCTCCCCAGATCCTAGTCAGGGTATTCCATATTATGGGATAGTGCTCCCATATCAATCAGTTCAGTTCACTCACTCAATCATGTCCAACTCTTGGCGACTCCATGGACTGCAGCATGCCAGGCTTCCCTGTCCATCACCATCTCCTAGAGCTTGCTCAAACTCATGTCCATCAAGTCGGTGATGCCATCCAACCATCTCATCCTCTGTCATCCCCTTCTCCTCCTACCTTCAGTCTTTCCCAGAATCAGGGTCTTTTCCAATGAGTTAGTTCTTCGCATCAGATGGCCAAAGTATTGGAGTTTCAGCTGCAGCATCAGCCCTTCCAATGAATATTCAGGACTGATTTCCTTTAGGATGGACTGGTTGGATCTCCTTGTAGTCCAAGGGACTCTCAAGAGTCTTCTCCAACACCACCATTCAAAAGCATCAATTCTTTGGCACTCAGCTTTCTTTATAGTCCAACTCTCACATCCATATATAACTACCAGAAAAACCATAGCTTTGACTAGACGGACCTTTGTGGCCAAGTAATGTCTCTGCTTTTTAATATGCTGTCTAGGTTGGTCATAGCTTTTTTTCCAAGGAGCAAGTGTCTTTTAATTTCATGGCTACAGTCATGATCTGTGGTAAATCCTCCCTATCCATTACATTCTGCTACCCAGCCCTACCGCTTGATCTAAGACCCCTCAGAATTTAGTTCGTTATGTCATCTTCCACCTCCTAGTGGTATATATTGGCTAGGTCCTTTGAGTCTTTGAGGTGTCCCTTTCCTCCCATAGCAGGCTCAGCATTTCCTTGGTCAGGTGATATATGACTTAACCCAGTTATTGGTGTGTTGTCTAGGAAGGAAAGTTCCTGAGGGTAGCACCTGACTTCTAAAAAGTCAACAGTTTTTGTATCTTCCTCAAGCAATGAGGGAGCACTAGCTTTTTCACAGGATTAAATCACTTCCATAGGCCCAAAGGATTCAAGGGAATATAGGATTTTAAGTCTCGTGAGTGCACTGACCCAGACATCCTGGTTCGGTTTCTTAGGACTGAAATCCTTCCCAATTAGGGCCCAACCTTGTATAAAATACATGTTGAGACTGAGTGCTTTGTCCACTTTTAGAGCTCTGCTATTCTTATTTAGTCCTGGACGTGACATCAGCCTTTTTGGCTCTCTGGCTGGAGAGAGACACAATGACACTCTCTTCATATATTACCAAAAAATGATGCCCTTCAGCCTTAACAACCTTTTCTTAGTGACTAACCTCAGCCTTTCAGTGTCTGTCTCCCAATATCTCAACAGGAGCTATTAGTGCTTTACCTATCACCAGTGACAGGGTCCTCATTACCAGCCAGACTGCAGGTGATCCAGATCTAAAAAATCCCATTTTAGAGTTTGCTTTCTTGGATCACAGGTTGGGTTCCCTATGAAGCAGGCGCTGAGATGGAAATTGGAAGAAGGAATCAGAACTGGACAGGAGGAGCTGAACTACCACCCAGTTGCAACAAAGACCTCAATTATATGGGGAACTCTGGAGATGGGATGGCTTTTTAGAGTTGTTCTAAACTGGGGCAAGGAGTTGGGCCTTTATACTCCCAAATCAACATGACTTTGGATGTGAGTTTCCCCAAGGAAAGGGCATGACCTTGGAAGATGCAGCTCTCTTTTAACTACAAGCAATACCCATAGAGCTGTCACCAAAAGAACTCTCAACAGCTCTAGTTATGAAGGGAGAGAGAAAGGAATCTGGGCAGCCTATAGCATCCACTACAAGCAAACATGTCTTCCATGAAATAACAATAATGCAGCCAGATAGAGGATGACATTATCCCTCGCAGGAGGGCTGAGAGGAGCTACTCCATGTTCGTGGTCAGGAGAGGCGGCTGTGAGGCGATACCCCTCGTCCAAGGTAAGGAGCAGCAGCTGAGCTTTGCTAGAACAGCTGTGAAGAGACACACCACATCCAAAGTAAGAGAAACTCAAGTAAGATGGTAGGTGTTGGCATCAGAGTAAGAGGCATGAGAGGGGAAACATACAAACCATAATCACAGAAAACTTGTCAATCTAATCACACGGACCACAGCCTTGTCTAAGTCAATGAAACTAAGCCATGCCCTGTGGGGCCACTCAAGATGGGTGGGTCATGGTGGAGAGGTCTGACAGAATGTGGGCCACTGGAGAAGGGAATGGCAAACCACTTCAGTATTCTTGCCTTGAGAACCCCATGAACAGTATGAAAAGGCAAAATGATAGGACACTGCAAGAGGAACTCCTCAGGTTGGTAGGTACCCAATATGCTCCTGGAGATCAGCGGAGAAATAACTCCAGAAAGAATGAAGGGATGGAGCCAAAGCAAAAACAATACCCGGTTGTGGATGTGACTGATGATAGAAGCAAGGTCCAATGCTGTTAAGAGCAATATTGCATAGGAACCTGGAATGTTAGGTTCATGAATCAAGGCATATGGAAGTAGTCAAACAGGAGATGGAAAGAATGAACATTGACATTCTAGGAATCAGTGAACTAAAATGGACTGGAATGGGTGAATTTAACTCAGATGACCATTATATCTACCACTGTGGGCAGGAATCCCTTAGAAGAAATGGAGTAGCCATTATGGTCAACAAGAGTCCGAAATGCAGTACTTGGATGCAGTCTCAAGAACGACAGAATCATTTCTGTTCGTTTCCAAGGCAAACCATTCAATATCGCAGTAATCCAAGCCTATGGCCCAACCGGTAACGCTGAAGAAACTGAAGTTGAACGGTTCTATGAAGACCTACAAGACCTTTTAGAACTAACACCTAAAAAAGGTGTCCTTTTCATTATAGGGGACTGGAATTCAAAAGTAGGAAGTCAAAAAACACCCAGGGTAACAGGCAACTTTGGCCTTGGAATATGGAATGAAGCAGGGCAAAGGCTAATAGTTTTGCCAAGAGAACGCACTGGTCATAGCAAACACCCTCTTCCAACAACACAAGAGAAGACTCTACACATGGACATCACCAGATGGTCAACACCGAAATCAGATGGATTATATTCTTTGCAGCCAAAGATGGAGAAGCTCTATACAGTCAACAGAAACAAGACCGAGAGCTGACCGTGGTTCAGATCATGAACTCCTTATTACCAAATTCAGACTTGAATTGAAGTAAGTGGGGAAAACCGCTAGGCCATTCAGGTATGACCTAAATCAAGTCCCTTATGATTATACAGTGGAAGTGAGAAATAGATTTAAGGGCCTAGATCTGATAGATAGAGTGCCTGATGAACTATGGAATGAGGTTCGTGACATTGTACAGGAGACAGGGATCAAGACCATCCCCATGGAAAAGAAATGCAAAAAAGCAAAATGGCTGTCTGGGGAGGCCTTACAAATAGCTGTGAAAAGAAGAGAGGCAAAAAGCAAAGGAGAAAAGGAAAGATATAAGCATCTGAATGAAGAGTTCTAAAGAATAGCAACGAGAGATAAGAAAGCCTTCCTCAGCGATCAATGCAAAGAAATAGAGGAAAAAAACAGAATGGGAAAGACTAGAGATCTCTTCAAGAAAATTAAGAGATACCAAGGGAACATTTCACGCAAAGGTGGGCTCGATAAAGGACAGAAGTGGTATGGACCTAACAGAAGCAGAAGATATTAAGAAGAGGTGGCAAGAATACACAGAAGAACTGTACAAAAAAGATCTTCACGACCCAGATAATCATGATGGTGTGATCACTCTCCTAGAGCCAGACATCCTGGAACGTGAAGTCAAGTGTGCCTTCGAAAGCATTACTACAAACAAAGCTAGTGGAGGTGATGGAATTCCAGTTGAGCTGTTTCAAATCCTGAAAGATGATGCTGTGAAAGTGCTGTGCTCAATATGCCAATCTTTCCCAGTATCAGGGTCTTTTCAAATGAGTCAGTTCTTTGCATCAGGGACCAAAGTACTGGAGTTTCAGCTTCAGCATCAGTCCTTCCAATGAATATTCAGGACTGATTTCCTTTGGGATGGACTGGTTGGATCTCTTTGCTGTCCAAGGGACTCTCAAGAGTCTTCTCTAACATCAGAGTTCAAAAGCATCAAGTAGTTGACAACATTTCACACATGTTCTCAGAAATTGTATCACCTTAGTTTTCCAATCTCTGTTTAACAATGTCTTTATATTAAATTTCCTGTTAAAAATAACTGGTATAATTTTCCTGATTGGTTCCTAACACAACCATATTAGTAAGGACAAACTGTCCAGTTAATCCCCTTTGACAGTCGATTTGTATTCAGTAATTCAGTTCTGATTCAGTCAAGGAAGATGTTTTTTCAACCAAAATTTTCTCAAAAATAATCCCTGTAAGAGATCATTGAGAGTGCTGGGAAGATTATGCTACTGATCAAAAAGGTCCCAGTAATGAGATTATGTTATCTTTGAAACCTTGTTTTATTTATTTCAGGAAAGAAATATTTACAAGTGATGTTTAAAAAATTTAAAGTTTTAATATGTGGTTAAAATTCATCCTGTATTTGTTTTGACCAAAGGGTTAATTAAAAACAGTATTAATACAAAGTCATAGCCATGCCTATTTATCTGAAGCTTTTATGCTGTTCAGTCTATATTAAGGGTTCTGAAGTGAGCAAAAGGTCAAAGTATATTTCTACACAGAAGTCAATCAGGAAAATGTCACTTGTAAAGATTATATGAAAGGCAGAAATTAAACATACACATATATGACAGCAAGACAGAAGCAACCAAAATGTCCATCGACTGAGGAATGGATAAAGAAGATGTGTTACATATCTACAATGGAATATTAGTGAGCTATTAAAAAGAATAAAATAATGCTATTTGCAGCAATATGGATGGACCTAGAGACTGTCATGCTGAGTGAAGTAAGTTAGAGAAGAAATACCATTATACGTCATCCCTTATATGTGTAATCTAAAAAGAAATGATACAAATGAAGTTGCTTACAAACAGAAACAGACGAAGACTTTGAGAATGAGCTTATGGTTATGGGGAAGGGGGGAAGGAGAGGGGAAAGGATAGTTAGGGAGTTTGGGATGGGCTTATACACTGTGCTATACTTAAAATGGAAAATCAACAAGGATTTACTGTATAGCACATGGAATTCTGCTCAACATTATGTGGCAGCCTGGATGGGAGCGAAGTTTAGGGGAGAATGTATGTATGTATATGTATGGCTGCTGCTGCTGCTAAGCTGCTTCAGTCGTGTCCGACTCTGTGAGACCCCATAGATAGCAGCCCACCAGGCTCCCTCGTCCCTGAGATTCTGCAGGCAAGAACACTGGAGTGGGTTGCCATTTCCTTCCCCAATGCATGAAAGTGAAAAGTGAAAGGGAAGTCGCTCAGTTGTGTCCGACTCTTGGCGATCCCATGGACTGCAGCCTACCAGGCTCCTCCGTCCATGGGATTTTCCAGGCAAGAGTACTGAAGTGGGGTGTCATCGCCTTCTCCATAGGTATGGCTACATCCCTTAACTGTTCACTTGAAAGTATCACAAAACTGTTTGTTAATCAGCTATACCCCAATACAAAATAAAAAGTTAAAAAATAAACATACACATGTATATGTGTGTGTGTGTGTGTGTGTGTGTGTACAGATACAGAGAGAATATACAGAGATTTCAAACATCCAGAAAAACTAGATACAATCCTATTAGAAAATCCTAATTACACTTATCCAGTCCAATAATTACCAACAAATGATCAATTTTGTTTTCTATACTCTATTCCTCTACCCTCAGTGGATCACTTTAAAGTAAAGCACAAACATATTTTACCTCTAATCTTCAGTTAACTTCAGTTCAGTTCTGTCGCTCAGTCCTGTCCGACCCTTTGCGACCCCAGGAATCGCAGCACACCAGACCTCCCTGTCCATCACCAATTCCCAGAGTTTACTCAGACTCATGTCCATCGAGTCCATGATGCCATCCAGCCATCTCATCCTCTGTCATCCCCTTCTCCTCCTGCCCCCAATCCCTCTCAGCATCAGAGTCTTTTCCAATGAGTCAACTCTTCCCATGAGGTGGCCAAAGTGCTGGAGTTTCAGCTTTAGCATCATTCCTTCCAAAAGAAATCCCAGGGCTGATCTTTCAGAATGGACTGGTTAGATCCCCTTGCAGTCCAAGGAACTCTCAAGAGTCTTCTCCAACACCACAGTTCAAAAGCATCAATTCTTAGGCTCTCTGCCTTCTTCACAGTCCAATTCTCACATCCATACATGACCACTGGAAAAACCATAGCCTTGACTAGACGGACCTTAGTCGGCAAAGTAATGTCTCTGCTTTCAAATATACTATCTAGGTTGGTCATAACTTTTCTTCCAAGGAGTAAGCGTCTTTTAATTTCATGGCTGCAATCACCATCTCCAGTGATTTTGGAGCCCCCAAAAATAAAGTCTGACACTGTTTCCACTGTTTCCCCATCTATTTCCCATGAAGTGATGGGACCGGATGCCATGATCTTCGTTTTCTGAATGTTGAGCTTTAGGCCAACTTTTTACTCTCCTCTTTCACTTTCATCAAGAGGCTTTTTAGTTCCTCTTCACTTTCTGCCGTAAAGATAGTGTCATCTGCATATCTGAGGTTATTGATATTTCTCCCGGCAATCTTGATTCCAGCTTGTGTTTCTTCCAGTCCAGCGTTTCTCATGATGTACTCTGCATAGAAGTTAAATAAGCAGGGTGACAATATACAGCCTTGATGTACTCCTTTTCCTATTTGGAACCATTCTGTTCTTCCATGTCCAGTTCTAAGTGTTGCTTCCTGACCTGCATACAGATTTCTCAAGAGGCAGGTCAGGTGGTCTGGTATTCCCATCTCTTTCAGAATTTTCCACAGTTTATTGTGATCCACACAGTCAAAGGCTTTGGCATAGTCAATAAAGCAGCAATAAATGTTTTTCTGAAACTCTCTTGCTTTTCGATGATCCAGCGGATGTTGGAAATTTGATCTCTGGTTCCTCTTTTTCTAAAACCAGCTTGAACATCACGGAGTTCATGGTTCATGTATTGCTGAAGCCTGGCTTGGAGAATTTTGAGCATTACTTTAGTAGCGTGTGAGATGAGTGCAACTGTGCGGTAGTTTGAGCATTCTTTGGCATTGCCTTTCTTTGGGATTGGAATGAAAACGGAACTTTTCCAGTCCTGTGGCCACTGCTGAGTTTTCCAAATTTGCTGGCATATTGAGTGCAGCACTTTCACAGCATCATCTTTCAGGATTTGAAATAGCTCAACTGGAATTCCATCACCTCCACTAGCTTTGTTTGCAGTAACGCTTTCGAAGGCCCACTTGACTTCACATTCCAGGATGCCCGGCTCTAGGTGAGTGATCACACCATCATGATTATCTGGGTCGTGAAGATCTTTTTTGTACAGTTCTTCTGTGTATTCTTGCCACCTCTTCTTAATATCTTCTGCTTCTGTTAGGTCCATACCACTTCTGTCCTTTATCGAGCCCACCTTTGCGTGAAATGTTCCCTTGGTATCTCTTAATTTTCTTGAAGAGATCTCTAGTCTTTCCCATTCTGTTTTTTTCCTCTATTTCTTTGCATTGATCGCTGAGGAAGGCTTCCTTACCTCTTCTTGCTATTCTCTGGAACTCTTCATTCAGATGCTTATATCTTTCCTTTTCTCCTTTGCTTTTTGCCTCTCTTCTTTTCACAGCTATTTGTAAGGCCTCCTCAGACAGCCATTTTGCTTTTTTGCATTTCTTTTCCATGGGGATGGTCTTGATCCCTGTCTCCTGTACAATGTCACGAACCTCATTCCATAGTTCATCAGGCACTCTATCTATCAGATCTAGGCCCTTAAATCTATTTCTCACTTCTACTGTATAATCATTAGGGACTTGATTTAGGTCATACCTGAATGGTCTAGTGGTTTTCCCTACTTTCCTCAATTTGAGTCTGATTTTGGTAATAAGGAATTCATGATCTGAACCACAGTCAGCTCTCGGTCTTGTTTTTGTTGACTGTATAGAGCTTCTCCATCTTTGGCTGCAAAGAATATAATCCATCTGATTTCGGTGTTGACCATCTGGTGATGTCCATGTGTAGAGTCTTCTCTTGTGTTGTTGGAAGAGGGTGTTTGCTATGACCAGTGCATGTTCTTGGCAAAAGTCTAATAGTTTTGCCCTGCTTCATTCCGCATTCCAAGGCCAAATTTGCCTGTTACTCCAGGTGTTTCTTGACTTCCTACTTTTGTATTCCAGTCCCCTATAATGAAAAGGACATCTTTTTCGGGTGTTAGTTCTAAAAGGTCTTGTAGGTCTTCATAAAACCGTTCAACTTCAGTTTCTTCAGCGTTACTGGTTGGGGCATAGACTTGGATAACTGTGATATCGAATGGTTTGCCTTGGAGACGAACAGAGATGATTCTGTCGTTCTTGAGACTGCATCCAAGTACTGCATTTCGGACTCTTTTGTTGACCATGATGGCTACTCCATTTCTTCTGAGGGATTCCTGCCCGCAGTAGTAGATACAATGATCATCTGAGTTAAATTCACCCATTCCAGTCCATCTTCCAGATTCCTAGAATGTCGACGTTCACTCTTGCCATCTCTTGGTTGACCACTTCCAATTTGCCTTGATTCATGGACCTGACATTCCAGGTTCCTATGCAATATTGCTCTTCACAGCATTGGACCTAGCTTGCATGAATCTTTACTAAAGTAAGTATTTCAGTTGAATTTCTTAGTCTTGTTTCTTTTTTATTTGGTTTGTTCAAAACAAAATGTAAATAATGCCTCTTAAATCTTATAAATCCACAAGAACCCCCCTACCCCCAATCTTCCTAATTTGATATTTATTTGTTGAAGAAATTGGGTAATTTGTCCTACAGAATTTCCCATATTCCATATTTGGCAGATTGTAGGGTGTCACTTTCACTTTTCACTTTCATGCACTGGAGAAGGAAATGGCAACCCACTCCAGTATTCTTGCCTAGAGAATCTCAGGGATGGGGGAGCCCGGTGGGCTGCCGTCTATGAGGTCGCACAGGGTCGGACATGACTGAAGCAACTTAGCAGCAGCAGCAGCAGGGTGTCATTTAACATGTTCTTCTATCTCTCATTTAAATTGGCATATCCACAAGCTTGACCAGATTCAGCTTCAATTATTTTCAGTCAGTCAGTCAGTTTAGTCGCTCAGTCATGTCCGACTCTTTGCGACTCCATGAATTGCAGCACACCAGGCCTCCCTGTCCATCACCATCTCCCGGAGTTCCCTCAAACTCATGTCCATCGAGTCAGTGATGCCATCCAGCCATCTCATCCTCTGTCGTCCCCTTCTTCTCCTGCCCCCAATCCCTCCTAGCATCAAAGTCTTTTCCAATGAGTCAACTCTTCGCATGAGGTGGCCAAAGTACTAGAGTTTCAGCTTTAGCAACATTCCTTCCAAAGAAATCCCAGGGCTGATCTCCTTTAGAATGGACTGGCTGGATCTCCTTGCACTTCAAGGGACTCTCAAGAGTCTTCTCCAGCAACACAGTTCAAAAGCATCAATTCTTCGGCACTCAGCTTTCTTCACAGTCCAACTCTCACATCCATACATGACCAGTGGAAAAAACACAGCCTTGACTAGATGGACCTTTGTTGGCAAAGTAATATCTCTGCTTTTCAATATGCTATCTAGGTTGGTCATAACTTTTCTTCCAAGGAGTGTCTTTTAACTTAATGGCTGCAGTCACCATCTGCAGTGATTTTGGAGCCCAAAAACAAAGTCTGACACTGTTTCCTCTGTTTCCCCATCTATTTCCCGTGAACTAAAAAGCCTCTTGATGAAAGTGAAAGAGGAGAGTGAAAAAGTTGGCTTGGCGATAACATTTAATAGGTGGTAGTGTATCAGATATATTTTTTGCAGCATAGTTGTTTTGAATTCTGAATTACTGCTTCCCACAGATCTCTGCTGAGGTTTAATATACTACAGATCTTTTCCTATTGTCGAAACTGATTTTTTTTTGCCTACAATATATGGAAGCACCATCATCTACTAAAACTGAGCTAGAGTTTATCACCTTTAAGCTTCTGACATATAACTATATCCTTCGCTAAGAAGTCAGGTGAGTACCATACACTGTCAACTGTCACAAAGATTCCTTTATTTGCCTTAAACAAAATCTCGGGGGAAGTGCAGGGAAGAACGATTCAATTGAATGAGCCAATTCAGTAGATGTTTTCTTATGTCTGAGAAGAGTTCTATGAGAAAATGTTTGGTGAATTTAACAAAAGAAACCCTTCTATTAAGTTCATAAGTAAATTATGTATTATGTTGAAAAATACATTTAATAGGCCATTTAGGAAGATCCCCTGGAGAAGGAAATGGCAACTCACTCCAGTATTCTTCCCTGGAGAATCCCATGGACAGAAGAGCCTGGTAGGCTACAGTCCACAGGGTCGCCAAGAGTCAGACACTACTGAACGACTTCACTTTCACTTCAGTTAACAATGGGCTTTCGAGGGAGCTCCAGTGGTTAAGAACCCACCTACCAATGTAGGAAATGTAAGAGATGTAGGTTTCAATCCTCAGGTCAGGAAGATTCCCTGGAGGAGTGCACAGCAATATACTAGAATAGTCTAGTATATTCTTGCCTGGAGAATCCCATACAGGAAGCTGGTGGGCCATGGCCCACAGGTTCACAGAACTGGATATGACAAACAACTTAGCATGCGCACACAGACTAGTGAACAATTTTGTAGGATGCAGCAATAGAACCACCTCAGTCAACAATTATATCCTCTGTTGAACTGAAAACTGCTTGACATACTCTGTAGCTGGGGATTTGAACTCACACTACAAAGCATCTAGTAAGGGGTAACTGCCACGAAGGACCTACAAGACTTCCTAGAACTAACACCAAAAAAACATGTCCTTTTCATCAGAGGGGACTGGAATACAAAAGTAGAAAGTCAAAAAATACGTGGAGTAACAGGCGAGTTTGACGTTGGAGCAGGGCAAAGGCTAATAGAGTTTTGCAAGAGAATGCACTGGTCATAGCAAACACCCTCTTCCAACAACACAAGAGACTACATATGGACATCACCAGATGGTCAATAGTGAAATCAGATTGATTATATTCTTACAGTTGAAGATGGAAACACTCTATACAGCCAGAAAAAAAAAAAAAGACTGGGAGCTGACCGTGGTTCAGATCATGAACTCCTAATCACCAAAGTCAGACTTTAATTGAAGAAAGTGGGGAAAACCACTAGGCCATTCAGGTATGACCTACATCAAATCTCTTACAATTATACAGTGGAAGTGACAAACAGATTCAAGGGATTAGATCTGATAGAGTGCCTGAAAAATTATGAACAGAGGTTCGTGACATTGTACAGGAGGCAGGGATCAAGACCATCCCCCCAAAAAAGAAAGGCAAAATGATTGTCTGAAGAGGCCTTAACAAATAGCCGAGAAAAGAAGAGAAGCGAAAGGCAAAGGAGAAAAAAAGATACTCCCATCTGAATGCAGAGTTCCAAAGAATAGCAAGGAGAGATAAGAAAGCCTTCCTACTAAAGTGATCAATGCAAAGAAATAGAGGAAAACAACAGAATGCAAAAGACAAGATCTCTTCAAGAAAATTAAAGATACCAAGGGAATATTTCACGTAAAGATGGTTACAATAAAGGACAGAAATGGTATAGACCTAATAGAAGAAGACAGTAAGAAGAGGGCACAAGAATACACAGAAGAACTATACAAAAAAGATATTAACGACTCAGATAACCACAATGGTGTGATCACTCAGTTAGAGCCAGACATCCTGGAGTTTGCAGTCAACTGGGCCTTAGGAAACACCACTACGAACAAAAATAGCAGAGGTGATGGAATTCCAGCTGAGCTATTTCAAATCATCTTTTAAGATGATCCTATTAAAGTGCTGCACTCAATATGCCAGCAAATTTGGAAAACTCAGCAGTGGCCACAGGACTAGAAAAGGTCAGTTTTCATTCCAATCCCAAAGAAAGGCAATGCCAAAGAATGTTCAAACTACTGCACAATTGTACTCATTTAACATTCTAACAAAGTAATGCTCAAAATTCTCCAAGCTAGGCTTCAACAGTATGTGAACCAAGAACTCCCAGATGTTCAAGTTGGACTTAGAAAAGGCAGAGGAACCAGAGATCAAATTGCCAACATCTGGTGGGTCATAGAAAAAGCTAGAGAATTCCAGAAAAATATCTACCTTCTGCTTCACTGACTACAATAAAGCTTTTGTGCAGATTACAAGAAAGTGTGGAAAATTATTAAAGAGGTGAAAGTACCTGACCACCTTATCTGCCTCCTGAGAAACCTGTATGCAGGTCAAGAAGCAATAGTTAGAACCGGACATGGTACAACAGACTGGTTCCAAATTGGGAAAGGAGTATGTCTATTGTCACCCTGCTTATTTAACTTACAGGCAGAGTACATCATGCAAAATGTTGAGCTAGATGCAGCATAAGTTGGAATCAAGATTGCTGGGAGAAACATCAGTAACATCAGCAATGCAGATGACACCACACTTATGGCAAAAAGCGAAGAGGAACTAAAGAGTTTCTCTTGATGAAAGTGAAAGTGGAGAGTGAAAAAGCTGGTTTAAAACTCAACATTAAGAAAACTAAGATCATGGCATCCAGTCCCATTACTCCTTGGCAAATAGATGGGAAAGCATTGCAAATAGTGACAGAATTTATTTTCCTGGGCTCAAAAATCACTGCAGATGATGACTACAGTCATGACATTAAAAGATACTTGCTCCTTGGAAGAAAAGTTACGACCAACTTAGCATATTAAAAAGCAGAGACATTACTTTGCCAACAAAGGCCCGTCTAGTCAAAGCTATGGTTTTTCCAGAAGTCATATATGGGTGTGAGGGTTGGACCATAAAGAAGGCTGAGTGCCAAAGAATTGCTGCTTTTGAACTGTGTATTGGAGAAGACTCTTGAGAGTCCCCTGCACTGCAAGATCAAACTAGTCAATCCTAAAGGAAATCAACCTTGAATATTCATTGGAGGGACTGATGCTGAAGCTGAAACTCCAATACTTTGACATCCTGATGTGAAGAGCCAACTCATTAGAAGAGACCCTGATGCTGGGAAAGATTGAAGGCAGGAGGAAAAGGGGATGACAGAGAATGGGATGACAGAGAATGAGATGGTTGGATGGCATCACTGACTCAATGGACATGACTCTGATCAAGCTCCAGGAGATGGTGAAGGACACAAAAGCGTGGCGTGCCGCAGTCCATGGTGTCCGCAGAGTCAGACACAACTGAGCGACTGAACAAAAGTTGCAATGAACAAAGCAAGAGTAGAAAATAATAATAATACAGATACACAAAAGCTGGAATATTTATGTTAATGTAAATCAGATCAAGTCATCTCAAATGACATCCCTGTACACTTTGAATAAAATCCAAAGATGGCGCCATGGCCTCCCAGATACTATGAAAAAGCCCTCACTACCTCTGACCTCATTTCCTACCACTCTCACCCTCACTTACTGTAAGACAAAGCCCTTGCTTCTCATACAACAGGCAAGACTGTGTCTGAGGCCTTTGCACTTGCTGTTCCCTTCCCAAATATTCACATAGTTCACCTGCTAACTTCATTTAGCCTGTTCATTATCACCTTCTCAGAGGCCCATCTGACCATCTTATATAAGACAACACCCCACTTTAGCTTCTCCATCTGCTTTTCATACTTTTTCCTCCAGCATATGATTATCTGACACTGTATTAATTGAATGAAAATTATTTCCCCTACTCTAGATTAGAAGCTGTATGATAGTAGACTTTTGTTCATTTATCCAGCACCTAAAACAGCGGAGAGTGAGTGCTCAATAACTATTTATTTCATTTAGTCAGCTACAATTTCTCAAAACCGTGTGCAGTTAAGTATTGACATTATGGCTATCCTCACTTTACAGTTTACAAGAAACTATGGCATATAAAAGTTACATAAGGACCTAAGAACAAACAAAGCGAGAACAAATGTCAAGATTTGATGAATGATTCCTGAAATGGGTGAATGGAAGCAAAATCCGAATGGAAGCAAAATTTGGGCTGAGGGAAACCCAAACCATACATGAACACCAGGTAAAATGTTGGCCACACAGAAAGAAGGCAAACAGAACCGAGTCTCTTCTCTAAGGCCATAACCTTATTATATTGCCCTCATAACAACCTCACGGGGTAAGGACATCAGGTACATTCATTAACAGCAAGACTGACGCCATATTTCGCAGCCTGCAGGGGTGGCAGTTTCAGCCCAGCACTCACCGATTCGTACAGTTACATAATCGATACTCAGAACCTCGGGCTTCCTCCCGCCCCTGCGCTGGGCTCACGTGGCTGGCCTCGCGAACGGAAGCAGCCTCTAGAGAACCATGGCGGTTGGTGAATCCGAGGAACACTTCCTGAGCTGCTGCAGCGGGGAGCGGTCAAGGTAATTCTTACGTCAGAGCACGGCGGGAACTGAACACCCGCCGGCCTAGAGGGATTCGTCCATGCGGCTCTGCGGTCCCTCTGATTGGCCGGCGGATGACGTAGCCCGTTTACAGTGCGCTCTGTGGCAGTAGGAGTGTGCGTCAGCTTTGCGCAATAGGAAAGAGGAAAATGGGGCGTGTCTGACCGCCCAGGGGGCCCGCTGATTGGCTGGAGGGCGGCTACGCCGCGTGGCCCGGGCCGCCAGAGGAGGGCGGTGCCGTGGGCCTGGTCCGGGTTTACTGGAGACCGGCTTCAGTAAGATCATCATGGCAGCTCGGATAGGTCAAAGAGCTCTGAAAAAGGTGGTTTCGGGATGCCATCCGAAGTCTGCGGCAGCCGCCAGAGTCCCGGCTCCAGCGCAGGTGCCTGCGAGGAACGTCAGGTAATGAACAACGGGGGCGCCGCAGCGAGGGTAATTTCTCCCTCCCCACGGCCTGTTGAGCAAGGGGACCCGGGACATTTGCGGTGAGGCAGGCGGATCGGATGCGTTTCCGCGTCTATGTAGACAAAGGGCCTACTACTGCCTTCGGCAAGTGACGGACTCAGGCCCCCTCTCTCCGCCCCCTTGGCCGGAGGGTCGCCAGCCTGTTCTGGTCGCCCCGTCTTGTTTGTGGTTCCCAGCCCTTGCGAGAGGCGGTGAATCATTTCGCTCAGCGACTTGGAAGCAGCTGATACAGCCACTTGATGCCGGGTGGGGTGGGGGTGCCTTTGGGCTCTTCCGGTCTCCGCCCCTACGGCCTACTGCTGCTGTTCTCCGGAAGTTATAACTGCGGCGCAGGAGTTGGGGCTGATGGATGTGGGAGTTTGTGGCCTGTCAGTGAGTCCCCTTTTGTTCCTCCAGAGTGTCCAGTGGCCAGAGGTGCTTTCCCCAGTTTCTGGTAGCGGTCTTTGCCCACCCCCGTCCCCACTTTAGTGCTGCTGCTAAGTCGCTTCAGTCGTGTCTAACTCTGTGCGACCCCATAGACGGCAGTCCACCAGGCTCCCTCGTCCCTGAGATTCTGCAGGCAAGAACACTGGATTGGGTTGCCATTTCCTTCTCCAATGCATGAAAGTGAAAAGTGAAAGTGAAGTTGCTCAGTCGTGTCTGACTCTTAGCGACCCCATGGACTGCAGTCCACTAGGCTCCTCCATCCATGGGATTTTCCAGGCAAGAGTACTGGAGTGGGATGCCATTGCCTTCTCTACTTTAGTGCTAGCTAAACTAAACCGAAGCCGAAGTAGGGGACTTGGATTTTTTTTTTTTTTTCCCTGCCATTGTAAGTTAGCAGTCCTGTAACCTTGAGTCAGAGTCTGCCTTCGATTTTCCAGGTTGGTTCTCTTTTGGTAAGTAATGGAAGAGGGCTTCCCTGGTGGCTCAGACGGTAAAGCGTCTACCTACAATGCGGGAGATCTGGGTTCAATCCCTGGATTGGGAATATCCCCTGGAGAACGAAATGGCAACCCCACTCCAGTACTCTTGCCTGGAAAATCCCATAGATGGAGAGCCTAGTAGGCTATAGTCCATGTGGTCTCAAAGAGTCCGACAAGACTGAGCGACTTCACTTTCACTTAATGGAAGAGGAGACATGAAATTTTCCATATTTCCACCAGCTTCCTTCTATTAATGACACTTCAATAAATTATGCTCGAAAATTAAAGTTAACTTTTAAAATTAATTCAGTTTTAATCTGTACAGGATGGAGGGAGAAAGCACAAATCTGGTTGAGCTCCTTCCAGGACATTTAGAGTCAATGAATTTTTTAAGATATCAACAACCCAATCAACTCTAAATCCTTTTAGACATTTTTTGGTCGAAACTGAAATAAAATCATTTCACATCCTTTACTCTTGCTTTAGGAAATAGCTTTAAAAAGTTCCAAGCAGAACACTGTATCTTACTTTACTGCTTGTATTGCTCTTATAAAATGCTGGCTGTTACTTTTGAGAAAAAAAATTGCTTTAGTGATCAAATTAAGGTTTAAATTTCAGTCTAAATATTTACTGTTCATGATAATGAAAAGGGAGATAATTTATGAGTTCATTGCAAGGCTGATTCTGGCCTTTATTATAATACAGTATTTAGGTTGTACTGGAAGTTTAGTGACCAAAAAACTGTCCTCCTTTTGTTCAGTTTTCATTCTATCGTTTAAACATGTGTATGACTGTAAGGTTCTCATATTGTAGTTGAAGACATACTGTTCTTGATAAAGTATGAAGATGGATGTGTTGTCCAGGGCATTGTAACCATAATATGCAAACTGATCAGAAAACTCCTATTGTGCTCAGTCCTGTCCGACTGTTTGTGACCCCCATGGACTGTCACTTGGTCATTTTTCCTCCACCCACATAGCACCTGTTACATCTTACTTCCGTCTCTAGTTCACTATTGCCTTCTCTCTCATTCTGTTCTTTTTGCACTAGTTCTTGCTGTTCTGTGTCTACGTCACATCCAACTCTTTGCGACCTCATGAACTGTAGCATGCCAGGCTCTGCCCTCCACCGTCTCCTGAAGTTTGCTCAAACTCATGTCCATTGAGTCAGTGATGCTGTCTAACCATCTCATCCTCCTGCTGCCCTCTTTTCTTTTCGCCATCAATCTTTCCCAGCATCAGGGTCTCTTCTGATAAGTCGGGCTCTTCACATCAGGTGGCCAAAGCATTGGAGTTTCAGCTTTAGCATCAGTCCTTCCAGTGAATATTCAGAGTTCATTTCCTTTAGGGTTGACTGGTTTGATCTCCTTACAGTCCATCCCTGATCTTCTTACTGAATAGCCCCAGTTTCTTTAATCATTCTTTAACTCAATTTTCTCTTCCAGCCACACTATGGGATGTCAGTGTCCTTAAAGAAGTTTTATTTATACGTAAATCATATTTTATATGAATCTAATTTTATATGTAACATGAGATTTCACCAGGCCACTCCTTTCTCTGTTAAAAAAATAACTTGAAGACCTGATTTAATGAAATATTCTCTTAGGTGGAACACTTTAAGAGCATCTCATTGAGAATAAATACCAAATTGCTTTATACTGACCAGTAGTCCCCAGCATGATCCAGCTGCAGCCTCTCTCGCTAACATTATTTCATCGGGCTCTCGCCCTGGCTTGCTATACTTCTGCTTCACTGTTAATCTTTTTGAGAGTCTGAATGCTGCCAGGCTCTTTGCCTAGTACTTGGAATGGTCTGTATCTACCTCTCCTCCTCCCATGTACAGACACACACATATGTGTGTATGAGAGAGAGATCTTATATATGTGTACACACACATTATGTACATACATACCTGTTTCACCCTTTACATGGCTGTAGTTGTTGTTCAGTTGCTCAGTGGTGTCTGACTCTTTGCAACCCCATGTGCTGCAGCATGCCAGGGTTCCCTGTCCTTTACCATGTCCCAGAGTTTGCTCAAACTCATGTCCGTTGAGTCAGTGATGCCATCCAACCATGTCATTCTCTATCATCCTCTTCTCCTCCTGCCTTCAATCTTTCCCAGCATCAGGATTTTTTCCAGTGAGTTGGCTCTTCACATCAGGTGGCCAGAGTATTGAAGCTTCAGCTTCAGCATCAGTCCTTCCAATGAATATTCAGGGTTGATTTCCTTTAGTATTGACTGGTTTGATTTCCTTGCAGTCCAACGTACTTTCAGGAGTCTTCTAAAGTACCACAGTTCAAAAGCATCAGTTCTTTGGTGCTCAGCCTTTTTTTATTTTCCAGCTCTTACATCTGTACATGACTGAAAAAACCATAGCTTTGACTATACATACCTTTGTAGGCAAAGTAATGTCTCTGCTTTTTAATACGCTGTCTAGGTTTGTCATAGTTTTTCTTCCAAGGAGCAAGTATCTTTTAATTTCATGGTTGCAGTCACCACCCACAGTGATTTTTGAGCCCAAGAAAATAAAGTCTGTCACTGTTCCCGTTGCTTCCCATCTATTTGCCATGAAGTGATGGGACCAGATGCCATGATCTTAGTTTTCTGAATGTTGAGTTTTAAGCCAGAGTTCTCACTCTCCTCTTTTACCTTTATCAAGAGGCTCTTTAGTTCCTCTTTGCTTTCTGCCATAAGGGTGGTATCATCTGCATATCTGAGGTTATTGATATTTCTCCCAACAATCTTGATGCCAGCTTGTGCTGCTTCCAGCCCAGCGTTTCTCATGATGTACTCTGCATATAAGCTAAATAAGCAGAGTGACAATATACAGCCTTGACATACTAGTTTCCCAATTTGGAACCAGTCTATTGTTCCATGTCTGGTTCTAACTATTGCTTCTCGGCATATAGGTTTCTCAGGAGGCAGATAAGGTGGTCAGGTATTCCCATCTCTTTAAGAATTTTCCACACTTTGTTGTTTACCTGCACAGCCAAAGGTTTTAGCATAGTAAATGAAGCAGATGTTTTTCTGGAATTCTCTAGCTTTTTCTATGATTCACCAGATGTTGGCAATTTGATCTCTTTTCTTCTGCCTTTTCTAAATCCAGCTTATACATCCAGAAGTTCTCAATTCACATACTGTTGAAGCCTAGCTTGAAGGATTTTGAGCATTACTTTGCTAGCATGTGAAATGAGTGCAACTGTGCAGTAGTTTGAATGTTCTTTGACATTTCCCTTCTTTAGAATTGGGATGAAAACTGACCTTTTCCAGTCCTGTGGCCACTACTGAGTTTCCCAAATTTGCTGGCATATTGAGTGCAGCACTTTAACAGGATCATCTTTTAGGATTTGAAATAGCTCAGCTGGAATAACTCCTGCTTATCCATTATGCCTCAGCTGAAATACAACCTCGGAGGACTTCCTGCATCACCCTATCTAAAGGAGGTCCTAATTACATGTCCCCACACCCATTTCTATTTTAGTGGCTTATTTAATCCTCAACTAGAATATAATCTTTATATTTGTTTTATTCACCATTATGTCCCTAGTGCCTGGCACAGAATAGCAGCTCAATAAATATGTGAATTAATGTACAAATAGTAGTGTATAATAGTTATGAAATAATCTTACTAGTGTAAAGGCTAAAAATATATAGGTGAACAAGAGCATACCAGGCATCTGTATTATGAAGTACCCTAAACAGTTAACATTCTAATTACCTTGACATATGTTTTTACATACACACATGGAAATGGAGATTGGAAGGTAAAAGATAATTGAGCAATAGGTCTGACAGGCCCACCACATATACAGTGGAGACAGGGACCTAATTTCAGCTGTCATGTGGATGCAGCTGGGAAAACAAGGTGGGTAGATGAGTTAAAAATTGGACAATGACTGTTCTCCCATCCTAGGGCAGTAATATGTTGTTAACACATGACTGCAGACTAAAAGCCAGCTCTGAGAGATACCTGTTGTGTCTGAAGGCTCTAACCCTAACTGTAAGCTGGTATTTTTAGTTTTCTTTATGGTGCCCAAGAAGCTTATTTCTTGCATGCGTAATTTCTCGGAAATATTCTAAGGTTGCAAACATCTGAAGTATGATTGTTATTTAACGGTCTCTACTTTGTTTGCTCTTAATTGTCAGTGTTACTCAATCAGGTAATTTCTGTCTTTTTAGTTATTTAGCTTCCTGTGGTATACTGATGAGCAGAACTCTTCCACTACATACCTCAGTTTTTCCTAAGAAGATACGTGCAAGAACCTTCTTCAGAATTGCTGCACCATTAATAAACAAAAGAAAAGAATATTCAGAAAGGAGAATTATAGGGTTTGTATATAGTAATAGATCTATTAAAAGAGCATGTTCACAATGTTCTTTAGAATATTGTGCTTCTTTTTTTCTAGATTCGTTTCTTACAGACCAAGCTCTGATTTTCTCACCCTTGCTATTTTATAAATACTGGTTGAATGAATATGGTAACTTTATATAGGATAGGTTTAAATCTTGACATTTAAAGAAAATAAACTGTTGATGTCCTGCATTTTTGTACACTGTTCTTTTTTATAGTGGCATCATTACTGATATGTTGGACCAAATATGTTTGTATAGCTCCCTCACCTACACACATACACACATACATAGGTAAGTATATATAAACATGCTAAGAGGCCCCTACCATCCAGAGCTGAGGTTGGCAGACTTTTTCTGTAAAGGGCCAGTTGGTAAATAGGTTTTTGGGCCATACTGTCTTTGTTGCAACTACTCAACATGGTCAATGTAGCCCAGAACTAACAGTGGACAATGTGTAATAAATGGGCATGGTTGTGTTCCAATAAAACTGTTTACAGAGTCAGGCAAGAACCTAGGCCCCATCCAACTTGGTACTTTTGTGATTCCTTGGTCTTCAGGATCTCTTAAAAAGAAACACCTGATGCTTAATCATATTGGTCCTGGAAGTGACACACAGTGCTTACTCTCAGATATTACTGGCAAGAAGTAGTCATGTGACAGCGGTTTAATTTGTAGCCTACTGGTGGCCAGCAAGAATACCACGTAAAGCAAGCCTTAATACTTGGATAGGTAGACATCTTTGCCCCAGATGGTGTCTTAAAAACAGAAATGGCAACAAAAAGATGAAAAATCAAATAGTGAATTGGTCTGCTTTACTTTTGAATTACTAATAATATCTCCCTTTTACTGTGAACTTGCATTTGACAGGCCTGCTGGCTGCTCTATATTGTTTCATTTAATTCTCACAGTAATCATGTGATCTAGGTATTTTTCCCATTGTAAAGATGAAGAAACTGAAGCTGAGAAATTATGTTGTGTCATGACTCCAAAGCTTATTTTTCCCACCATATTTATTTATTCTTTCTTGTTTCCTTATTCTTTCTCATGCTAAAATTCTTTTTACTACAAATTGGTCTTATCTAATGATCACCTTCCCCCATATATTGTTTGATATAAACACATAATAGCTACCATTTATGAAGTGCTTAGTAAGCATTGTGCATTATGTCAAAACTATTTCCTTTAACCCTTAAAATAACTCAGTAGAGGTATTTTTCAACTATGGATGAAGAAAATTGAGAGGTTAAGCAACTTAGTCAGGCTCACATGAAACTACTATGTTTTAGAATTGATATTTGAACATAATAGACTACTTTTATGCAAATAGCTTCCAGGCTAGCGGGTCTCATACATCTTCATGGGATTTATATTGGCATTTATTTCCAAGTGTCTGAGAACATGGGGAGAGTAGAGTAGGTGTGTTTACTCTTTCCTCTGTGGGCCTCATTTCATGATCATAAAGATTAATTTAAATATATATAAACACTCATTCTGTCATATTCCAGACATACCCTTTTGAAATTTAGAATGTGGTTGTTCACTGCATCATTTTGAGATGAGTTCTATTTTAGCAGTCTTGACTCTTTATAACCGAGAATAATACGTGTTTGGTTTTCATTGTTCAGTGGTCTTTATATGTATCCACAGTGTGGTGTGTGGTTTTTTTTTTTTTTTATTTAAACCCTGATGTATCTTTGTGGAATTTATTTCTAGGTATTTTGCATTTGTATGCGACTGTTTTATACTTGTTAGTATAGAAACAGTATTAATTTTTATACATTTCTTAACAGGCTACCTCACTGAATTCTTGATTGATTCATTTTTGATTTGATAGTCATGTCACCTGCCAGTTTATAATTTTGCTTAATTCTTTTCCACACGTGTGCCCATATTTCATACTCTGATTTAATTTCTTTGACATTTTAGAACAATGTCAAATGACAGTAATGATGGCATCATTGGTTTCTTTCTAATGCTAATAGTAATGCTGCTTATATTTTACTATCTGTGAAGGGAATCATACAACGATTTTGTTTTGGCTAAATAATATGGTTGTAATAATTCTTAGTACTGAACCATCCATACTATGTATGGTTGATTGTATGTACTATGGATGATTCATCCATACATCCTTATATGAGTTGCATTTGATTGTTTTATTTTTTTAATATATTACTGGGATTATATATGCTGGTATTTTACCTAGAAGTTTTGCTTCAGTACTCACAGGTAATATGGGTTTATGGATTTTTTATGTTCTTTGTGAAGTTTGGGTTGGCAGGGTGTTAGGCTGGCTCATAAAGAGTGAGAAATTCCCCTTTTTTGTGTTATAGAATTGATTTTTTTTCTTAATTACAAAATGTTTGCATACTTGTATAAATACTTAACAATTTAGAAGTATATATACTAGAATGAAAAGAAAAAAACAGAAGAAAATAGAAAAAAAGAATTTTAAAAAGACACAAAAGAAAAAATAGAAATATATATATTAAAGAGTCTGTTTTTAATCCTACTCTTTTCTTCCTGAATTACAACTGGTAATTGTTTAATTTATATCCTTTTAGGACTTTTAAAATATATTTTCATTACAGTCTATTAACATAATTATTTTCAGAAAAAGCAAATACCAAATGTTTAAAATTGAGGAATTATAGTATATACTTATATCCATTTCTCAAATGGATAATAAAGTTGTATATAAAGCAGACAAGATATATACAATTTTATTATCTGTCTAAGAAATATTGTAAGTATATAGTGTATTTCCTCAATTATTAAACACTTGATATTTGTGCCTTTTTTCATATAGCAATATATTTTAAACCTCTTTGCTCTAAAGTATATGGTTGACCCTTGAAAGATGGGGGTTTGGGAGTACAGACCCCCACACGGTAAAAAAAAAAAATCTGCATACTGCTATTTCTGTTTGAAAACAAGGAATTGATTAAATGATTTATCCAAAGGCAGGAAGCTGAAACAGCTGGTATAAAATCAAGACTCAAACCTTAGTTTATTTGATTCTACATACTGTGATTTCTAATTGAACACAAACTCTCCCCCACATTTAATTAAAAAATCTGTAAAACAAAAATACAAGTACTATATTTATCAAAAAAACTCTTATGTAAGTAGACCCACACAGGGCAAACCTGTGTTGTTCAAGGGTGAACTGTACATTTGATCTTAATCCTTTTAGATAACTGACGAGTTCCACAGTATGAATGTACCATAATTCATCAGCCATTTATTATAAAGCAGTAGTAATGTGTGTGCCAAATGACTTCTTGCTTCATACACAGTAAGTTTTATTATTTATTCAGTTTAAAGCAGGGGTCCCCAATCTCTGAGGTCTAATACCTGATGATTTGAGGTGGAGCTGATGTAATAATAATAGCAATAAAGTGTCCAATAAATGTTATGTACTTGAATCATCCTGAAACCATCCTCTCTTCCCCACTCCATGGAAAAATTGTCTTTCATAAAACTAGCCCCTGATGCCAAGAAGGTTGGGGACCGCTGATTTAAAGTGTATATGTACTGTATAAATAGGTGCAGTTAACACCTTTCCTTTTGTTTTTAAAGTTATTCTATGCAGGAAATGTATGATGTAGTATCTGGAATGGAGGATTACAAGCATTTTGTTCCTTGGTGTAAAAAATCAGATGTAATATCAAGGAGATCTGGATACTGCAAAACACGATTAGAAATTGGGTTTCCACCTGTATTGGAGCGCTATACATCAGTAGTAACCTTGGTGAAACCGCATTTGGTGAAGGTAATGGTTTTGTTTTTTGTTGTTTTTAAATATTCCTCAACTAGTGATATATTAAATGGATTAATGTATAATAGCTTAAGAAGATTTCCCTAAACTAATAGGAGGAGGGAAAAACAAACTGTTATATCACTTAAGTTGTGTTATTTTATACAATATTAGTAATATTCTTTCCAAATATAAATTTAACTAGAACATGGAAATGAGAAGCTTTTTCTTTTGTCCTTCTGTTGAGCTGCTGACCCCTAGGAAAGATTCAGCCACACAAGTGAGAAATGTTTTAATTTAATATTGATACTTGTGCTTTTTTTTTTTAAGTTAAGGCAGGGAAAGTGGTGAGAGGATGAAGAAAGATAGAAAAGATATAAAGTGGAGAATATAAACATTGTTGAAGTCATCCTGCCATGTACCAGGTACTGACATGCCAGGTGCTGTTGCATGCATTGTGTTAATCATCTTACCCTTCTCAGAGAAGGGTACATACATAGAAAAGGCACTCAGACTTCAACACATGAAAAAGGAGAACTCCAGAGTTACACTACCATTTATTTTGACTTCCTAGAGTGTGGTGAACAAAGACTTTCAAAGCTTGAGTTGTATTTTGTGCCCACTTGATTTAGTGGTGGTATCATTTCTTGGTTATTGGCCAGAGCTAAGTGCCTTTTTCACCTCTTTGTCAGTCATTGAGGACATGCAGCTCTCATACCAGAAAGAATATACTGTCCAGTGAAGCTAAGACATTGGAGTCCACCCTAGTCCCACTGTCAAAACGTCAACTCCACTTAAAAGTCCGTGCCCCATACCCACCTGTTTGCCTCATAGTTTTGCAGTTTTTACCTACTATAGTGCACTGCCTGTCTTATAGTAGCTAATGTATTAAGCTCTACAGTGCTTTACTTGAATTGTTTAATCTTCACAACCGACCTTTGAGGTGCAAATTTTTATCCTCGAGTATGCTGAGCCTTGGAAGAGTTAGATAGCTTGCCCAGGGTTACACAGCCAAGACTACAGTCTGTCTGACAACAGCGAATATCTCTATAAATCTTACAATTGAGTCCCGTGACCTCAATCTCTTACCATTCAGATTCTTATAACTTCAATCTTAACATATCCTGCATCTAACTAAAGAACTCTAAAACCATATCATTTTCTCCCCTGGCTTTCTTCCTTTCCCTGACTTCCATGAATGTACCGTATAGTACTTACTCCACAGCCCTGTGCCTTTGCTTATTGTTCCCTCTTCTCTCTGTAATGAACTTGATTCTTTGCCTGTTAATCCTTCAAATCCCAGCCTGCTTTCTCCCTTTCCTTTCATATGGCTAGTCTGTTCTACCTCGGTGATTCCTCTAGGCTTTGCATGTGCTTTATTTATTTCTTTTACCACTCTTTAGTATAACTTCTTTCTTCCTTTGGATTTCTGCTTGACAGAATCGAGCTACTTAAGGGAATGGGAGATCTTCTTTTTCATCTCTGAATCCTCAGTTATGAGGCTTTTGTTTATGAAGTTCTCACTGCTGTGTTCCTGTGTTCCTGTATATCCAGATGTTCATAGTAATTTCAGTAACCTTCAGCACTGCCAAGGAGGCAGGAAACTTTTTTTAATTATAATAGTATGTATTATATATTACTATTTTAATTTTAGGAGGCTTAGAGAAATTAAGAGCCCACATAAATTTATACTGTGTATGTCTGATTCCAAAATTATTTTTCCATCAAAATAAGCTGCCTCACTTAATGTGCTAATTTATTATTTAAGGGCTTCCCAGGTGGCACTAGTGGTAAAGAACCCACCTGCCAATGCAGGAGACATAAGAGACTGGGGTTCAATTCCTGGGTCAGGAAGATCCCCTGGAGGAGGAAATGGCAACCATCTCCATTATTTTTGCCTAGAGAATCCCACGGACAGAGGAGCCTGGCAGGCTACAGTCTGTGAGGTCGCAAAGAGTTGGACATGACTGAAGCAACTTAGCATGTTAGCACGACCTAAAGGTTAGGCAGCATTTGAGGGTTGTTCTGGAGACCCAAGGTACACACAAATTCGTACTGTTTATGTCTGAGTCCCAAATTATTTTTCTATTAAAATAAGCTGCCTCACTTAATGTGCTAATATTTAAAGACATATTTGAGAATAAAACACAGCTATGTTCAGCTTTTAATTTTCCCTGGGCTCAGGTTCTAGATCTTAATACCTTATGTATATATATATGACATAAAATAAAAATTAGAACCAAGAAAGCAACAAAAGCTGTGACATTTTTTATTAGCTGCCCCAAATGTGCCTGTGACTTGACATGTCAGTGATTCTACATGAATCATAGATTCATCAGTCTGTAAGGGCCAGAAGCCCACTTGCTGTGTTCAGTATCTCTGTTAGGAATGAGACCATTGGCAGTATTGTCCCTATCAAAACATACCAGTAAAAATCTGTGGGTCCTTGGGCTAGGTTATTGATACAAGTACAGCACTGCCAAATTTTGTTAAAAACATAGTCAGAGGAAGGTGCTATATTGTAGTGATTATTCCCAACAGCTGTTTCTCCCTTACTATTAAATTTTTTTTTCCCTTACTATTAAATTTCTTATAAGCTTCATACATGATTGTAAAGAAGGATGGAATGCTTTACCTTAAAGTTGGGTAACTGAAAAAGTTGTAAAAAATTAGAAATAAAAGTAAATAAATTGCTTGCTTCAGCAGCAAATATACTAAAATTGGAACAATATAAAGAAGATCAGCATGATCCCTGCACAAAGATGAATGCAAATTCATGAACCATTCCGTATTTTGGGGGAGCTCATTGTGGTACTCTGTGACCACCTAGAGGGGTGGGGAATTGGGGGGAAGTTCCAGAGGGAGAGGATATATGTATACTTAAGGCTCATTCACATTGCTGTATGGCAGAAGCCAACACATGACTGAAAGCAGTTACCCTCCAGTTAAAAAAAAAAGGTCGTCCCTGGTGGTCCAGTGTTGAAACCTCACTTTTCCACTGCAGGGAGCACAGGTTTGATCCCTGATTGGGGGACAAAAGATAAAACAAGCCGCACGGCACAGCCAAAAAAAAAAAATAAAGTTGGATAACTGAAATAATATTTTATTATAGATTTTTGATGGTTTTAAAAATTAGATATTCATTATTGAACCAAGTATAAAGCCAAATGCTTTGGGGAAAAAATTTTTTTTTTTAATACGAACTAGATTTATTTAGAAGAAACTTAACAGAGTGTGGGCCATCTCAGAAGGCAAGAAGCCTTGAAGATATTTTTTTACTTTAATGACTTTTTTGTCATTAAAACTTTCACTGGTTTCCATATTAAAAATTAAAAGTTTTTTAATAAATGTGAATAGAGCATTTCTTTTAAAATGCTTTTTAGTATGGGTGCAATTTATAATGATTCTATAGTAGTGAAAGTAAAAGTCACTTAGTCGTGTCCGACTCTGCGAATCCATGGACTGTATAGTCCGTGGAATTCTCTAGGCCAGAATACTGGAGTGGTTAGCCTTTGCCTTCTCCAGGGGGTCTTCCCAATGCAGGGATTGAACCCAGGTCTCCCTCATTGCAGGCGGATTCTTTACCGGCTGAGCCACCTGGGAAGCCCAAGACTTTCAAACAAGAGTTTAAAAATAGCCTGCTTTTGAGGGAACATAGCATATATATTCTTGAGGTCAGTTGTCTTCTAGTATAATAAAGCCCAGATGGCATCTTAGGATAGTAAATAAAGAAGTTGAACTTCATTCAAGGTCATAACCAGTTCTGACAGTGTCTTAGTAACTGTGGTCCTGGCCACCATTTTTCACACTGGAAGGCAACTCTTGGATGGGTCTCAACTGGCATTTTTTAATGCTAGAGAATGGGACATGTCAGATTGCACTGCACATAGTATCACTGTGTATTATGTTTCAGTGTACACACGTATGTGAAATAACAAGCACCGAAGAGGTGAGAGGTCAGAAAGGAATGAGTCAGGACTAGACTTAACAAGAAAACTGGAACCATAGAGGCCCCTAGAGATAAAGAATAGTGAGTTAGAGAAAGTAAATGTGATTGATAAGGAAGATCTTTGGGCAGGCAAGAATTACAGAATTGTTGTAGGGATCTATGCCAGATTCCTTACAAGTATTAAATTTAGCCATCTCATAGTGATGGTAAAAAATAGGCATTATGCTCATTTTACAGGTTAAGGAAATACATTACAGGGAATTAACTTGTTCAGGATCACTAATAAGTGGCAGAGCTGGAAATAAACTTCCAGATAGTAACTCCCTATTTTGTTGTGGGGGGAGAACTCTGAAGTAGCACAGTGGGTGGCAGCAGTGGAAGAGAGAATTGGTAGTAATCTTGGGAATCCCAGGAGAAAGGAAAATGGCTTATGTCGGCAAGAGATCTCTTCCTAGTACCAAGCTAAAGAGATCTTTTTGTCACCTGTGGTCTAATCTATAAACATATTTACTTTCAACTAAAGCATCCTCAGTTATAGATTCTGGACAATCCGAGTGGTATTTTACTGATTTTTGTTTTGTTTCATTTTGTTCTAGGCATCCTGTACTGATGGGAAGCTCTTCAATCATTTGGAGACTGTTTGGCGTTTTAGCCCAGGTCTTCCTGGCTACCCAAGAACTTGTACTTTGGATTTTTCAGTAAGTCTCTCATAAAGCTCTCTATTTGTTCCAAATATCAAATAAAGTTGGTAAAGAAGGAGTAATTCATTTTTATTAGAACCCAGATGCTATAATTAGTAAACTGCATGCATAGCGATTAGGCTTCTCAGGTGGTTCAGTGGTAAAGAATCCGCCTGCCAATGCAGGAGACGCCAGAGATTCAGGTTCAGTCCCTGGGTCAAGAAGATCCCCTGGGGTAGGAAATGGCAACTCACTCCAGTATTCTTGACTGGAAAATCCGATGGACAGAGGAGCCTGGGGGCCCTAGTCCATGGGGATGGAAAGAGCTGAACACAACTGAGCAACTGAGCGTGCTCACATGCACTCGCGCGTGCGCACACACACACACACTTATGCATAACAATTACTATAAGACTTTTTTTTTTAATCTCAAATTTCTGAGTATTGAATATCTTTTTCTGCACTGGCTATTCTTTTTTTTTTTTTGGCACTAATTTTATAAGACAGAATGCTAGGGGAAATTCCCTGGCAGTCCAGTGGTTAGGACTCTACACTTCCACTGCAGGGGACACTGGTTCAATCCCTGGCTGGGGACTAAGATCCCTCATGCTGCATGGCACAGTCAACGAAAAGGAAAGAATGCCAATGACCTTTTCTCTTTCTCTCTTTCCCGAAACCTTGAATGCCTTCTCTATTTTCTAGTTTTTGCAAGTCCATAGATGATAAGACACATGTCTTGCCTACTACCAGCTTAATAACAATGTAACACCAAATGAAATGTGTACATTGATCTGCATCTTATGAATTGCAGAAATAAAATGCAAAGGAAAATATATTTTTAAATTTAAGCACTATGGTATTGATATTTTCTTGTTCATATCACCTTAGCTACAGCAAACTTAAAGTCACTTGTGTGGCTTTCTATTTACATGAGTTGGTTCCTGTATTTGCAGCTCAGGCTTACATTTTAAAATATGGTTATAATTTTGAGTAAATTACTGTATGCTGGTCTCAGCTCTTAGGTTGCTTTCATTTTCATTTCATAATTTTTTCATAAAAATTAGTGGACAATAATGGAACACTTGGGGAAATTTGAATGAAACCTCTATAGAGTAGATAATAGCATTACTATCTAGTAATATTAACTCTTGTCTTTTAATCTCCTGGTTTTAATTGCACTGTGGTTATATAAAACCTGAAATCTGGGTGGTGGGCATATGAGAAATCTTAGTGGTATTATTGCAACTTTTTAATAAGCAAAATTGTTTTAAAATTAAAAATTAAAACTTTTGAAAGTTAGTGGATATTTCATCCTTAAGGCATTATTTCTCAAACTGGTTGCTTTGAATTCAGTCTTGAGGGGATATAAATGAAATTTAAATCCTTGTCTACTTTAAGATGGAAGCACCTTTGCCATCTAGTTTGTGGATTAACCTCACCTTTCTGGTATTAACTTGTGGGATAACCTATCAGAGAGATCACTTCCCTTCCTTACTTCCTTTTGGGAAGTCGTGACCGACTCTTTGTGACCCCACGAACTGTAGCCTGCCAGGCTCCTCTGTCCATGGAATTCTCCAGGCAAGAACACTAGAGTAGGTAGCTGTTCCCTTCTCCAGGCGATCATCCCAACCTAGGGATCGAATCCAGGTCTCGCTCATTGCGGGTGGATTCTTTACCAGCTGAGCTACCATTTCTTTTTGGGAAGGAAGGTAGCTCTTAAAGGGACACACTAATAAGAAGCTAAAGTGATAAATATGATATTCATTTAGCAAAGCTTTTTTTCCAGTTTTTTTTTAACTTAATAAAATCAGACTCTTTGCCATAAAATGAAATTCATTGACTCTGTTTTATTTACGTTTGTTGTGTAGCCACTGTTGTGCTTACAACAGTAAAAAAGTCCCTCTTATCAATGTTAAAAATCTCATCTAGATATAGGCCCATATTGCTCTGCCTTAGGTATTGGGCCAATTAGCCCGTTTGACTGTGCAAACACCATTACCCTAAGTAGAGATTTAGTAAAAGAAGGGTCTTTCTAAAATAGTTATTAACATTTTCCTACAGATTTCTTTTGAATTTCGCTCACTTCTACACTCTCAGCTTGCCACATTGTTTTTCGATGAAGTTGTAAAGCAGATGGTAACTGCCTTTGAAAGAAGAGCGTGTAAGCTGTATGGTCCAGAAACAAACATACCTCGGGAATTGATGCTTCATGAAGTTCATCACACATAAAGAAAAAAGGAAATGGTCACCTACTTGTATCTAGTTTATTCACTTTTAGGAAGTGCTTTCATCATTTGCTTTCAGAAGTCAGAAAGCATTTGTCAAACCCAGCTTTGATTATAAACCCATACTGTTGAAAATTTGCACTTGGAATATGGAACCACATGTACATAGAATTCAATCAAGTATAATTCAGAGTAGTATGTATATTAGAAAATTTACAATAATAGGATGACATCACTGTTGCTGGAATACTGATATCACTCTTTTGAGCAGAAATTGAAACTGTAAACTTAAACCTTTTAATTATTACCTCACCTGAAAGAGGTTGGTTGAGCTACTCATGCAGTGTGTACTATATTAACCATATCATGTTTAAGTTATTAATTTCAGATTATTTATAACTTATTGTCTTAGGGCCTGCCTCATGGCTTAGGATATTTGAGTAATCATCAGATATTTAAAGTAAAAACTTTGACTTAAAAATACTGTTAATGAAGGTTCCCTGGCACTTTTCTTATTTTTAGATTGTTCCTATGGATAGTAGTAGATAATTCAGTATTATACTAAGGTTAGCTTCCAGATAAACAATTATTCTTTATTTTTATTTTTTGGTGAGTGGTCCAGAGAGTATTTTTTTGGTCCAGAGTTTTAAGCTACCTTTCTCATAGTTTGCCACCGTCTCTCTGATACTTTGACTGCTGTGTCAGTAAGGCTGAATCTGTGTCAAATTTGTCTACAGCAGTGGGCAATAGATCAAGATAAGTTGGTTGATGTGTCTGCAGCACCATGCATCCTTATTTTCTATTTATTGTGTGTATTCACTTTCGATAATGTATTTCAAACTGATATTTTTGTAAACAAATCAACGTAAGGACTGAAGTGGTAACTTAATAAAGTTAATTTGTTTAATTTTTGTACAGTTATTTTGGTTATTGAAATATCTCAAAATATTTAACAAAAACAAATCTGGGCAAAATTCAGTCTTCCTTTAGTTAGTATTAACCCCCTTTCCTTCCTTCATCCCCTACCCAACAACCCTTTTGTATTAATCATCCATTGTTTCCT
This sequence comes from Budorcas taxicolor, assembly GCF_023091745.1. Taxonomy (NCBI): domain Eukaryota; kingdom Metazoa; phylum Chordata; class Mammalia; order Artiodactyla; family Bovidae; genus Budorcas; species Budorcas taxicolor. The sequence continues at coordinate 130,481,820 of NC_068911.1, forward strand.
CAGATCAGCCAAGGACTTCATGGGTTAGTTCCCTGTGTGAATGCATGTTTGCATTAATCGGTTGTAAGTGGCTGCTCTCTGCCACGTGATAGGTATACTGTGGTGAAGGATTTATACAGTCCACTCACATGGAGCTTGGTTTGTGCCTTCACATAGGTAAAGTAATTTTCCACTTACAAATGAAGTGTTTTCCCATGGCATAAGTAGTTTTTATATAATTATGTACCTTTTGGGACTTTCTTGGTGGTCCAGTAGTTAAGACTGCAAGCTTTCACTGCAGGGAGCACAGGTTCAATCTCTGGTCAAGGAACTAAGATCCTGCATGCCAGATTTTTTTTTTTTAATTTTGTACCTTTTAAATGAGAAAAGTATTTTTTATTGTTTTTCTTGGTAAGTGACAAAGATAAGATCTAGGTATTTTTTTCCCGGCACAGTACTACTCTGTTTATGGAAATAAGAACCTGTACTTTACTACTATTCTTACAAATACCATAAGTCAGTTCTTAGGTTCAGAATCTAACTTAATGGTTGGACATAACTGGCTGGTATTATGATAGTATGTAGATGGTATTTTAGTGAGGGAACCCAGGAATACCCAAATATTGCCTTGATCTAGCACATCCCTTTGACCCATGAGGTTCCCCAAGTATCATTAGAATGTGAGTCTTAGAAGTGATAGAGAAAACCCAGGCAGTCTGGCTCCAATATCTGTGCTCTTGTGTTTGCTCTGAAGGCTGTGACCTGTGGTGTTAAGGTGGCGCTAGTGGTAAAGAACCCACCTACCATTGCGGAAGACATAAAGAGACCCGGGTTCGATCCCTGAGTCCAAAAGATCCCCTAAAGAAGGGAACAGCAACCCACTCCAGTATTCTTGCTTGGAGAATCCCCATGGACAGAGGAGCCTGGCAGGCTACATACATTTCATGGGATCCCAAAGAGTCAGACACGACTGAAGTGACTTAGCACACATGCACACACCAATGAGAATGCAAAAAAAAAAAAAAAAATGCTTTCCATATCATAAAGGGGAAAAACCCCACCACCTTTAGAAACTTCTTGAACTGGCATCTGGTCAGTGGAATCTGAGGGGAAGACTGGGATAGGACTTTGGTCTCTGGAAAGAAACTTCAAAGAGAAACTTCTTCCTTAGTTTTTGCCTGGTTACGTGAGGACGTGAAGTTTGCAGCTACATCTGCAATCTTTTCACAAAAAGGGAAGGGGCATTGATTCCAGAAAAGCCAATTCATAACCCTAACATCAAGGGTTGAATGAACCAACCTAGTAGTGGGCACTCTGGTTATGTGAGATGACAGACCTCTAGTGTTTAAGTCACTTAGAGTTGGGTATTCCGTTACTTGCAGCCACTCTTTCATCCTGCTCCAGTCTGGACTGGTTGCTCTCCAGGCTGTTGTGCAGCTTTAACCCCTGGCAGTCATGCTAGAATTATCGCCCCTCCTCCTCTTGGGGTACTTACTTCCTGAAATTTGGCTTCCTTTTTATTTTTTAACTCTCAAAATGCAAAAGTAATCATCTCGTAGCTTCCTAAGAAAGGGTAAATGGGAGCTAAATTTTTAGAATCCTTGCGTATCTGAAGATGTCATTGTTTTATAACTTACTTGAGGCTAGAACTCCACATTAAAAATAGTCCCCCCTCCCCCATAATTTGAAGATCTGACTTCATTGTATTTTGGCAGCTAGTGCTGCCCCTTAGAAATCTGATGACAATTCTTATAATCAGTACTTTTAACATCCTTTTTTTGATCTCTGGAAACTTTTAAAATTGACTCTGAGTAGTCTGAAAATTGGAGAAGGAGATGGCAACCCACTCCAGTATTCTTGCCTGGAGAATCCCATGGACAGAGGGGCCTGGTACAGTCCATGGAGCCGCACAGAGTCGGAACGACTGAAGTGACTGAGCAGGAGCAGTTGAAGATACATGCCAATCTGCCTTGCTGCCTATGTTAATTGCGTTGGGCAACTTGTAGATCCTTTTAGTCACAGGCTTATTTCTTTGAGTTCTGTGGAATTTCTGTGAATTGTTTGTTCGATAATTTCCTCTCCATATTCTGTGGTTCTTTCATTCAGAAATTCCTAAGTGATTAGACTTTCTAATTCTTGTATTAAATCTGTATCTTTTTACTTCCTATTTTCCATCTGTTTTTGTTCTGCCTTTTAGATTTCTTCAATTCTGTCTTCCAGCCCTTTTAGTTAATTTTATGTTTGCCATAGTTTTCACTTTCCAGATTTTTTTTTTTTTTTGGCTGTGCTGGCTCTTCATTGCTGCACTCAGGCTTTTCCTAGTTGCACAGAGTGGGCGCTACTCTAGTTGCAATGCAAGGGCTTCTCATTGTGGTGACTTCTCTTGTGGAGCACAGGCTCTAGGCACACGGGCTTCAGCAGTTGCAGCACATGGGGCTCCTTAGTTGTAGCTCCTGGGCCCTAAAGTGTGCAGGCTTCAGAAGTTGTGGTGCACAGGCTTAGTCGCTCTGCAGTGTGTGGAATCTTCCCAGAGCAGGGATTGAACCTGAGTTCCCTGCATTGGCAGGCAGATTATTAACCACTGCGCCACCAGGGAAGTCCAATTTTCAAGATTTTTTTTTTTCTAATTAGTCCTTTTAAAAAAAAAAAATAGCTTTCTTCTTTTGTGGAGACAAGATCTCATCTTAAGTTTCCCTTAGGTCCTTTCTGGTTTTTGCAATCCTCCCATTGAAGTCTTCCTTGGCTGTCTAATGGTTCTTGTTTGTCTTTAATATTTGAAGGCAACGTACTAACCAGTTTATTGAAATTCAGTTCAGTTCAGTCACGCAGCCGTGTCCGACTCTGCGACCCCATGAATCGCAGCACGCCAGGCCTCCCTTTCCATCACCAACTCCTGGAGTTCACTCAGACTCACATCCATCGAGTCCGTGATGCCATCCAGCCATCTCATCCTCTGTCGTCCCCTTCTCCTCCTGCCCCCAATCCCTGCCAGCATCAGAGTCTTTTCCAATGAGTCAACTCTTCCCATGAGGTGGCCAAAGTACTGGAGTTTCAGCTTTAGCATCAGTCCTTCCAAAGAAATCCCAGGGCTGATCTCCTTCAGAATGGACTGGTTGGATCTCCTTGCAGTCCAAGGGACTCTCAAGAGTCTTCTCCAACACCACAGTTCAAAAGCATTAATTCTTCGGCGCTTAGCCTTCTTCACAGTCCAACTCTCACATCCATACATGACCACAGGAAAAACCATAGCCTTGACTAGATGGACCTTAGTCGGCAAAGTAATGTCTCTGCTTTTGAATATGCTAACTAGGATGGTCATCACTTTTCTTCCAAGGAGTAAGTGTCTTTTAATTTCATGGCTGCAGTCACCATCTGCATTGATTTTTGAGCCCAAAAAGATGAAGTCTGACACTATTTCCACTGTTTCCCCATCTATCTCCCATGAAGTGATGGGACCAGATGCCATGATCTTCGTTTTCTGAATGTTGAGCTGTAAGCCAACTTTTTCACTCTCCACTTTCACTTTCATCAAGAGGCTTTTGAGTTCCTCTTCACTTTCTGCCATAAGGGTGGTGTCATCTGCATATCTGAGGTTATTGATATTTCTCCCAGCAATCTTGATTCCAGCTTGTGTTGATGGGGCATAATGACTGGTGAGTTTCATTATAAAGTGACCTGAGCCAGCCTTTTCACTGGGGGCACTCCACAAATGGCAGAATCTAGAGGTCTTTGCTCAGTTTTTCTACGAAAGGATTCTCCTATCTCTTGTCCTAGAAAATATGGGGTTGAGAATAGGAATAGGGACAGATGAAGTAGATATAATGCCTGGCAGTTGGCATTCTGTAAGGTTAGTAAGGAACTGAGGATACCATAGTTTGGAATGTAGGCTTTCATTTGTTTTTAGTCCCTCTCTTATCCTAGCTCTCTGCTCTTCCTGGTGTTCCAGGCTGACACTCATTCCTATTCATTATCCACAGGGAATTAACCAGTAGGCAAATTACCTGGTGGTGTGGGAAAAGGGGATAAGAACTGGGAGTCCAATATCTCAGTAATCCTTCAGCTAATTTCGCCCTCGTTTCCATTCCCACACTTGGCCTTACCTGATACCCTAGACCCCCAGCATCCAGTGAGTCCAAATGCTAAGTCTTGGGGGTGGAGTTCTGGGGGACTGAGTACCTTGCTTCTTTATTCCTTCTTTAGGTTCTTAGGTTGTAACTATATCAGCTCTAAGTCACATCACTTTTCCATCAATCTTTTAACTTCCTATAGATCCACTGATAACAATCTACTCCTCTTTGCCTGGGAATTCCTTATGTGTTCCTAAAGATCATTTTTAATTAAATTCCTTCTAAAATAGCATTTCTCTAAATATTCACATACTGCTTATGTAGCTGGACAGTCTAAGTGTATGAAATTAAATTTCCCTGAACATTTAAGTACTGCAGATTTAATCAAATACTTCTGAACACTTAAAATTGCAAGCTCAATATATCAGATTTTCTTGAATGTCTTAAATGCATTATGATACAGAGAACCCTACCTACAATGTTATGATACAATAAAAATATTTACATACCAAAAGGATGAGTGTTACTATTTCAGCTTCTTATATTTATTACTTCTATTTCTCCTGAGGTTGCCTATTTTTTATATCCTTCTGGACAGTCAATATATTAGACTCAAAAAAAGACACCATCTTAGATCAGCTGAGGTTGCAGGATGTTGGTAACCAAGAGTCTTGGTGATGGTGTGTAACTTGGTGGCATAGGTCATTGTGATTCTGAGTCATGGGTCTTTGCATGAATTGATTTCTTTTGTTGGGCTTCCCAGGCAGTGCTGGTGATGAAGAACCCGCCTGCCAATGCAGGAGACAGGAGAAGTAGGTTTGATCCCCGTGTCGGGAAGATCCCCTGGAGGACAACATGGCAACCCACTTTAGTAGAGAATCCTATGGAGAGAGGAGCCTGGAGGGCTATAATCCATAGGGTCACTAAGAGTTGGACACAAGTGAAGCAACTTAGCATGCACACACATATTCCATCTTAAAATTTTTGGCTTCATCAATCACTTACTTCACTACAGTCCTTTATATCCAACCTAGTTTAAGAATCATCGGTTGCTGTGATCAGGAAGATACCCCTAAAGACTTAAGCCTAGCTGGGACTGCCGAGGTTGCAGTAGAAACAACCTATTTTCTCAGCTTTTCCTGAAATAGTAGGATCTGACTTCATAGTGGCATTCCTTTTCATTTTTCCATTTTTAAAAGCTAGATTAAGCTGCCTTGACAAATGTGCACCTCCATGGTCAGGGCTAAATATCAGATCCGTGTTTATGTGTCTTCCAAGCTTCTTTTCTCTCAGATTCACATGTTTATTATAACACACTCCTGTAAATTTTGCCTTGAAAAGGCCCTCTGTGGGCCTGTGCTTGTTCAGATAAATCCACTTGTTTCACAGGATGCCAGTCGGGGCCTGGACATTGTACTTTGTGTGGTTTCCCAAGTGATTTCCATGTGTGCCCAGAGCAGGTTTTCTCAGATCTACCATTCCTGCTTGCTCACCTAGTCATTAGCATCCTTTGTCTTGACCAAATGGTGTTTGAAAGAACCCTCTTGATCCTTGGTACTTCTGCACTTCTCTGGAATATCTAAAACTTCAGTCACCTTGTGCAGTTATTGTAGTCTAAGGAAAATGCAATTTCCCCATTTGTTTTCTCTGGCTGCAGCTCTCAGGTTTCTTAAAATTACCTTGCTCTTTGGTTTGAGCTCTTTCAATTAAACACTGGTTCAAATTTGGGATCTACCACTAATAGCTGAGACTGAACAGCCACCACTTAATAGCTGAGGTTAATAGCTATGTAACCATTCAGAGCCTCAGTTTAGTAACTATAGCATAGATTTGATAAGTAATTCCTAATCTGATTGTTGTAACGGTTAAAATAATACAAATACTTAGTCCAGTGTCTAGCACACTAAATGCCCTTTAATCATCCAGTCCTCTTTTATCTGTTGTTTTTCTAACTCAACCAATTTATTAATAACAATGCAATTTCTAGGTACAGGGTCTCAAGAGACTTTGGTTTTATATCTGTGATGGACTTTTTCCTTCTAGTCTGTCCAAACAATTCAAACTAGATAAGGAAAGCAGAAACATTCATCTCGGTGCCTAGCTTATACCAGACCTCTTAGCAGCAACCAGAAGGCCAAACTGGGCAGCAGACTGGAATTTCTCCCCACAGAGCAAATGATTCTGTGGCTCCAAGAGTACATTCTTGACACAGATTGAAGTAAAAAAAAACTTAATATTGCACAAGATCTTGCACTTAAAAACTTATATGGTAAAAACTAGAAAGCAATGTTTTATCTTGCAAATCAGTATCTGTTCTCAATAAACACACAAAACTTTTAAAAGTAAGCCATACGTCTATGCTGTTTATTAATAAAGATCAAGTGCACTGAGATAGGAACCTATTTCAAGTTCTTAAGAAACAAAGGTGGTAGCCCTGGGGCTGTGCATATCAAGTTGTGGCTGCCCTTCCCTGCTATCCATTATGTTCCAACAGCACACTTCTCCTTTCCATTCAAATCCAGCTCTCTTCACCTGTGGGTACCTAACAGGGAACCCACTGCTTATCTGTTATGTTAAGGCTCTGGAACAATAACCATAACCCTTAAAAGAACCAAGTTTCCCTTTTTTTATGGCCAAACCTCAAATATACAAAATTCAGAGTTGTCCCCTTTTAATGTAATAATGTAGGACTTCCCAGGTAGCTCAGTGGTAATGAATCTGCCTGTCATTGCAGGAGATGCTGGTTCAATCACTGGGTCAGGAAGATCTCCTGGAGAAGGAAATGGCAACCCACTCCAGTATTCTTGCCTGAGAAATCCCATGGATAGGACTCTGGAAGGTTACAGTCCATGAAGTTACAAGAATCAGACACAACTTAGTGACTAAAAAACCAATGTGATAATATAATCCAGTCTGCAGCAAAGGGAAGCAACAGTTAGAACTGGACATGGAACAACAGACTGGTTCCAAATAGGAAAAGGAGTGCGTCAAGGCTGTATATTGTCACCCTGCTTATTTAACTTATATGCAGAGTACATCATGAGAAACGCTGGACTGGAAGCAGCACAAGCTGGAATCAAGATTGTTGGGAGAAATATCAGTAACTTCAGATATGCAGATGATACCACCCTTATGGCAGAAAGTGAAGAAAAACTAAGGAACCTCTTGATGAAAGAGAAAGAGGAGAGTGAAAAAGTTGGCTTAAAGCTCAACATTCAGAAAACTAAGATCATGGCATCTGGTCCCATCACTTCATGGCAATTAGATGGGGAAACAGTGGCAACAGTGGCTCCAAAATCACTGCAGATGGTGACTGCAGCCATGAAATTAAAAGACGCTTACTTCTTGGAAAGAAAGTTACGACCAATCTAGACAGCATATTAAAAAGCAGAGACATTACTTTGTCAACAAGGTCCATCTAGTCAAGGCTATGGTTTTTCCTGTGGTCATGTATGGATGTGAGAGTTGGACTGTGAAGGCGGCTGAGAGCTGAAGAATTGATGCTTTTGAACTGTGGTGTTGGAGAAGACTCTTGAGAGTCCCTTGGACTGCAAGGAGATCCAACCAATCCATCCTAAAGATCAGTCCTGGGTGTTCATTGGAAGGACTGATGTTGAAGCTGAAACTCCAATACTTTGGCCACCTGATGTGAAGAGCTGACTCATTTGAAAAGACCCTGATGTTGGGAAAGACTGAAGGCAGGAGAAGGGGACGACAGAGGATGAGATGGCTGGATGGCACCACCAACTCAATGGACATGAGTTTGGGTCAACTCCACGAGTTGGTGATGGACAGGGAGGCCTAGCATGCTGCAGTTCATGGGGTCACAAAGTCTTGGACACGACTGAGTGACTGAAGTGAACTGAATCCAGTCTGCAGCAAAGAGAAACAGAGAAACGTACGAAACAATAGGCAGGAAACATTTTATAGACTTTGGTCAAAACTTACCCTCCCCTCTTCAAATGGCTTTCATTCCTCACATTCTCTAGATCACAGAAAAGCTAACACAGTTAACTTTAAACAATTTTTATTACACAAAGGTTGTCACATAATTGGATATTTCTCTACTCTGTACACAATTGTTCTTACTCTCCACAGAAAGGCTGTTTCTTAACTTCTCATCTGGTGATAGCAAGCACTAAAATCCTGATTTTAACACAATAGTAGTAAAAATGCCTCAGTGATTTAAGTTGAAAGCAGTACATTGGTACACAGCTCTTAAGCTCATTTATCAGGAATGTACAAATGTCTTTATTTAAAAATACAAAATAAATTATCTGTAGGCATGGACAATGACAGCAGTAAACCATTCTATGTTGTCAACTGAAACCAGTAACTGATGGTTTTAGTTATTTTCTTAAACATCAGCCAGCCTTCTCTTCAGTCAGCTCCTTCAACTGACCTCTCCTGAAGTTATTGGTGAGGAACACTGCCTTGAGTTTCCTCTCACAGTTCATCAATAATGGCAAAGCACTATTCTAAGAGTTAGAACATGCCACCTCCCATGCCACCTCCCATTCCACCCATGCCACCCATTCCAGGATCCTTCTCTTCTTTAGGAATTTCTGTGACGACAACTTCTGCTGTTGTTAAGAGAGAGGCTACTCCAGCAGCATCCAGTAATGCAGTTCTTACAACCTAGGGAAAAAGTTTTCATAAAATATTAGTTAAAAAAGAAAAAAAAGAACAAGACTTAGCATTTTTAGACAGTGGTCAACTATTTACCTTAGTTGGATCAATGATTCCCTTTTCCACCATATTCACAAAATCTCCAAGCATAGCATCATAACCAACTTCTGAAGAACTCTGCATAATTTTCTCAACTATCAGTGATCCTTCAACACCTGCATTCTTAGCAATGGTCATTGCAGGAATTTTGAGTGTTTTTTTAATGATTTCTATACCTATAAAGAAAACATTTTAACAAACTGAGTTCTTTCCTTTTTAACTATTACAGCACAGTTCTACTTGTGAGAATAATGACATAGATAATTCCAATTGGGAGAACACGACAGGTCAAGTGATTCTGCCTGAAAGATCTCTGACTCCAACACCGTTATTCTACTTCTGTTATTCTGGAAACTGCTTTATGACTTCTTGTTCTATCTAGTGGGCAGCAACAATACAACTCTAACAACAGAAAGACTACAATCAAGTTGCAAGTAAACTCATTTCTAAGGTAACTTTTTACCTGTTTTTTGATCTTCATTAGCTGGAGTTATTGACTCCAAGGCTGGAATGCACCGAAGCAGGGCACAGCCCCCTCCCAGAACAATGCCTTCTTCAACAGCAGCTCGTGTAGCATTAAGGGCATCTGTAACTCTGTCTTTCTTTTCATTCACTTCAACATCACTTGTCCCACCAACCTAAAAATCAAAAAAGAATTCCAGTTAGCATGGCTTTTCCTCCTCAAGATGCTAAATGCCAAGAATCCTAGTTTACTTGGGCTAGGAACCCAAGCAGCTTATTTACAACAATGAATCTTACCTTCAACACAGCAACACCATCTGAGAGTTTTGCCAGACGTTCATTCAGTTTTTCCTTTTCATATTCGCTTGTTGTGATATCTAACTGCTCAATGATCTCTTGGATACGCTTTTCAATTTGAGCCTTGTCACCTTTCCCTTTCAAGAGCATGGCATCATCTTTGGTCACAATGACCTCTCCAACTTTTCCTAAGTCATGAGGCTGAACATCTTCAAGATTTAGATTTAGTCCTTCTTCTCCAAATACCTATGAAAACATTTTTAAAAATGAAAAAACCATGAAATAAAAACAACAAATTACATTACAGGCATTTTTCATTATACCAAGATCATTAACATATCCTACAGGTGTTTTGATAAGAAAACCATCTTGTAATACTGTTTCCTTGAAATCTGAAATTTCAAGACTATAGCTAGACCAGACAAAACTTGCATAGTTTTTCATTACATTTCCAACTTCCCACTTAATCCTCAATTAATACTAAGCTTTGAGAAACAAGTGAACTCAGAAAACTCATCAAAGGACATACTTTTGGTGAAACCAAGACTAGACCCTAGGCCTAAACTCTTAAATCCTGCCTTTTTCTATTATAATACATTCCTGAAAACAAGTTAAAAGACCACTCTTGTGCAAGACTCCTGGCAAATTAAAGATAGGGGCCTTAGTGCTATTTAACCCAAACTCTACCTATTGAAGAGAAACACAGATTTGTGAAAATGAATTCTACCTATAAATTTCAGACCTGGATGTATAAATAACATTCAATAAACCAAAATCACATCTATTTTACTTACTGCACCACCAGTAGCAATAGCCATGTCTTTAAGCTGGTTCTTTCTATTGTCACCAAAACCTGGAGCTTTGACCGCCACAACCTGAAGACCAACTTTCAGCCTGTTAAGAAGTTATTAATAAGATTTAAATTTTATAATAATGTCAGCCGACTTCAAGTTCTAGTAACTAAGGTCACTTGGGAAACTGTACTTTCTGCTTACCTTCTGACCCTACATTCCACTTGAAAACATGTAAATTAAACAGTGATAACTTTTATAGACTGTGAAAATCAGAACTCAGTCAGTTCAGTTCAGTTCAGTTGCCCAGTCATGTCCGACTCTTTGCAACCCCATGAATTGCAGCACACCAGGCATCCCTGCTCTTAAATTTGGGGATCATCTAATGAGCATTTACCCTTAACCATTTAGTATTAGGTTAAGTTGCTATTAAAGTCAGTTTGAGCAGCTTTTCTTTTTTAGTAAGGGACAGTTGATTTACAATACTATATATTTCAGGCGATTGACACATGACAAATTTTAAAGTTATGGGCTCCATTTATAGTTATTATGTATTACTGCTGTATTCTGAGCAAGCAATGTTTTTAATTCAATTCCTTTATAAATGTAAATACTGCTGATATCATTAAGCGTACCTTCATTTTAATCAGGTAATGAATATTTAGAATATATAATTTTTAAAGTGCTCATTTGAAACCAGACTGAAATAGAAGTAATATATAAACTTCAAGACAGACCTGGTTTTATTAAGGAGCCAAATAAAAATAAGAAGGTTAAGGTCTGATAATATGCCAAGCAAACTGGAGATCCAACTTTACAGCAACCAGTAAAATGGCTCAATCAGAACTTTTCAGGCCTGTTGTTCTTCTATTTCTGCTTCACATCACACTATCTCTAGGGCTTTTCATAACCCCAAAAGCATATCCAGGCTATAAACATTACAAGATAAGTAAGCTCATTTAAGTCAGGTCAAAATATGCAATTCTGTTATATATACCTGATTATTTCATTTATGCATTTCCATTATAATAGAAATTGGAGAATCTCATTTCTGATACACCCCAGCTGTAGGATTAGGAAGAATATGCATTTTAAAAATGCCCTCCCTGGTCAGGGAACTAAGATTCCACAGGCACCAAAAAAAATCAAAAAACCGAAACCCCCCCAAGATTCTATCTAAAGCATTAACATTTTTGTCTTAAAGTAAAATGTAATCATTATAGATCTAAAAAATTAATAGACCCCAACCTAAGTACCAATTTCTATTTTAGACTATTCATTAACAAAATTTTTCCTTTAGAAGATATGTAAAATTCCAACTGCCAGATACACTTAGAATGGCAGTTGTTTACCTCTTCTCATGAAAAACTGTATTTGTGAATGTATCTTTTCCAGAAATCATTTTTGTAAAAAATACAAAAACAATAACTCAGGCATTTATCTTCAAAACAACTGTAAATACTTAGGCTAACTTATAAAAAGGTACACAAAACATTAAGGACTCAGGGACCCTCTTCAAAAAAGACAGAACCATAACTGGACTAAAGGTTCATGACACCCACCAGTATTATACAAACACAAGTTGTTCAAGGAGAATGTACATAAAGGAGATTTCAAACACCAATCAAATGACTGCCTTTCACCCAGAAATGTAAACCAAACACCACTGCCTATCACCTGTTCAAAACAAGGGTACTTAGGGCTTCTCCATCCACATCTTCAGCAATTATGACCAAGGGCTTCCGGTGAGCATTGGCAATTTCAAGAGCAGGAACAATGGACTGGACACTAGAAATTTTCTTTTCACTCAACAGAACATATGCATCTTGGAATTCACATTTCTGACCTGAAAAGCAAAGAACACTTCTCACCAACTTGAGGCCATTCTGCTGAAAATGACTGCAGTTTAATTTAAATGAAAAACCGCTAGAGCAAAGTTCCAGTACACTTTTAAAGTGACTGATCAGTTCATGTTTTCCTTTCTCATACACACGAACGTTTGGAACACACGAATTTACTTTTGAGGTATGACACTGACAAACGCCCTCAGGGTGTCACATATTAAACTATACTTTAAAAGAAATTCAGTTACCCATTTGCTCTTACCTTTGGATGTATTAATAAAGTATGGAGAAATGTATCCTCTGTCAAACTTCATGCCTTCAATAATTTCTAATTCATCATTCAGTGTTTTTCCATCCTATGAAAAGTAAAAAAATTCGTTATGTGAATTTCATTACACAAAGACTAGTTTCAAACCAATTAATAAGTAGTCCCCAATTTTCATACAGAATTCAGATAGAAGTATGCAAATATCCCAGAGCATCCAACTCTACTTTTGCAAGAATATGTATTTGAACTAATTTTTTACAGCTAGAAGCCAATATCATCTAAATTAGGATGGATTTACGTCCAAAACCATAGGTTAATAATTCACACAAACACAATAAGCGCATTATTCTGTACAGGTGCCAGTGTTACATGTGAAGGAATGAAAACAGAACACACTTGGAAACATATGTAGATCAAATTTTTGTACTTGTAAAACTCAGATTATCAGACATCTGTTTCCATCTATAATTAAGAACAAACTTACCTTTACTGTGATAACACCCTTTCTTCCAACTTTTTTCATGGCATCAGAAATGATGTTGCCAATTTCTTTGTCTCCATTTGCAGAAATTGTAGCAACCTGAAATAATCAAACTACTCTTTCAAATTAAAGGTAAAGGCTATCTTCCTCAATCAACTCCCCTCCCTTTTCTCATTAACTTCCCAATTGATATATCCTTGGTGGGATGCTAGAGGCAGGGTGATGGTGGTGAGACAGGCAGAGGGGATTTTAAACATAATAATTCTAATGAATAACTGGTCCCATTGCAATTTTTAAAAAATCTGATTATTTTCTACATTATTTTTGAAAGAAACAAAATAAACACACAATTATTCTTTTAAAAAACAAAAAAGAGGGAATTCCCTTGTGGTCCAGTGGTTAGGACTTGACACTTTCACTGCAGAGGTCCAGATTCCATCCCTGCTTGGGGAACTAGGATCCCACAAGCCAGGCAGGGTGGCAAAAAAAAGAAAGAAAGCAAGCTTGATGACCCGTTACCCTTGGCAAATGTGGCAATATTAGAAAATGAAATTATTCATCTTTGATAAATGGCCAAATAACATTTTCCACACAAATGAGTTTTTACTCAGTCATGCAGAAGTAAAATGACAACTCATTAAGTCTCAAATTATGGGGACTTTCTAGTAGTCCAGGGGTTAAGACACCGTGTTCCACTGCAGAGGTTCAATCCCTGGGGGGGGGAATTTTTCAAATCTCTAGCAGTAAGAAAAATGCTTCAAATGTTGGTGATTGGGTAATACTGTTATCCTAACACTGTTGTGTAATTATAGGATAAAATAATGTTACTTTAAAAATCCATACCTGAGCAATCTCTTCAGGGGTTGTCACAGGTTTAGACTGCTTCTTAAGTTCAGCAATTACAGCATCAACAGCTAACATCACACCTGGTTCAAGAACATGTATTACAATGCTTATTCTCTCATGGCTCCATGTCAACTAAAATTCTGATTCATGTTAAGTGTATCAATGCCTTAATGCTTCTGTACCAGTACTCTTCCTGATCACAAGGCAGTTGGATGGCATGCAATGAAACACAAACTTTAATAAATGAAGTACCACAATGCCAAATTATTTTTAAAAACTGCAGTAAAAAAAAAAGTGTACACTTTCAAGAATCTCACCATTCAACTCATTCTATGTAAATCTTTCCCGATTCAATCATTTCTTACAGGGTCATCTAGCACATTTCCCCTCCACTGAAGGACACAAAGGACCAAAATGGATTACAGTCCCTTATTTTCAACAGGTATAACTGTCAAGGATAAGGACTTTCTTGTGACTATACCCCTCCAAGTTTTTAACTGGTTGAAATTTCCTCATTTAATATGTAATTTATGAACAACCACCTTTAACATTCAATGTCACCAGAATACAGATTTATTTACGAGAGCATAGTCTTTTCAACTGAGACCAGTGCTAGCTCTTTCCTTATTTTGCGAAAGGTTACTTCACAAAAATAATTGAGAGCAATTTGTAGTAACAATGACTTTCTTTGGGAAGTAACCCTTAATAACCTCAATTCATACTTGCCAGTCAAACTGCTTTTAATGAGACACATTCATTTGGATCTCAAACACTGAAATAGATGAGATGATACCTCATCACATTTTGGGGATGCCTAGCAAGTCAGTTTTCACAAATTATTAATAGTATCTCCTTTTACTCTCATGTGCCTCCTAGTTTACATCTCCTACGCGTGGATGGTAATACACCCCAGAAACACACAGCAATTACATGCTGAGGAGATCTTTGAATTCTGGCCTAACTCCCCCAAACAAGTAATAATAAACAAAATTCAGACCCATAACATAGTAAGTGCTGTTAAGAAGAAACTGCTTTATAAAAAATAAAAACCCATTCTGATATCCTGGGTGGCGTTTTCTTGAACTTACTGCTTTAGAAATACACAGTACATGCTGCAACTTACAATAAATTTGGTTTGGGGGAGAAATGAGCCAGGGGACAATGACACGGGGATAGATGACTGTGGACACAGGGCACAAGCATCTTAGTCACAGTCTCCTCTTTGCCACCTAGCACAATGCCCATCCCATAGTCAGAAATTCAATCACTACTTAATCATTTTTTGAAAAAAAGATTAAAAAAATTTTTTAGGAGACAGGAGAAACAAGAGTCAACTTTTTAACATAATTTAACAGATAACCTGACACAGATCAAAACACTGTGGTGACAATGAAGAGAGACATTCCTACCTCTCCTGATTTCCACTGGATTAGCACCTTTGCTAATCTTCTCGAAGCCTTCCTTGGCAATAGAGCGTGCCAGTACAGTAGCAGTAGTGGTGCCATCCCCGGCCTCTTCGTTTGTGTTATTGGCAACATCTTGAACAAGTTTTGCGCCAATATTTTTATATTTATCTTTTAAATCAATAGACTTTGCAACAGTCACACCATCTTTTGTCACTTTGGGACTTCCCCAACTCTGTTCAATAATCACTGTCCTTCCCTATAATTGCAGAAGGAAAAAAATGCCACAGATTCACACACTAAGTACTATTTAGCTTAAAATAAAAAGAGCATTTTTCATAATAGGCAATTACTTTAAAGCCTCAATGCAATATCAGATCACTTTTATCAGACCTGCTGCATGAATCTCAACTGAAAGTTCATCAACGTTCTTACAGACAAAATGACTTCTTTATTGCCAGCTGCATAACCTTGGATGAAATGTTATAGGAGATAAACTTTCTAGAGACTTAACCAACATTAACTTGGGAGATTATAATGAAATTCCAGAAGTCTCCACATAATTCATATTTAAGTTTTGTCCAGTGCCTTCTATAATAATAATGTGAAAACGTACTTCTGAACTTATTTTAAAATTTAGTTTCTAAAATAGCAATGGCAAGACAAGAACAGTGCAGCCTTCCTGAGTTGTTCAACATTAAATCTTAAAATATGATGCAAACAGTACTGGCGGCTTGAACCAAAGCTGCTTGTGAGGCATGCAAATGCCATTACTCAGTTGAATCACTTTGATATCTGTACTGTCTTCAGCCTGAACTGAAGCATTGCTCCACCCAGTACAACGCACGAAGAGGTCTCCTCAATTTACTTGTTATTCCTCATCCACCAATCTCCTCGTTAAATGAGACTTAAAAGCTCATACTTAAGGTACTGTGGATGTTACATTCTTCCACCTATGCCTAGTACTAACTACTGGGAAAGGATCCAAAATTTAACTCAAGCAGGCAAGGGAGATAAATTCTACCTTGAGTTTAACCATCCATCTTAAGCTAGGAGTTACCACTTGATTACATCACACTTTGTACAAATTAATTTCACAAATCTGGCACAAGCAGTTTATGAATACCTAAGAATTGTTTAATAACTTGGCGTGACTCTTGCCATCGGCAAAATGTTACTCCTTAACAATACTATAAATTACAACAAAATAAGAATACCTTTGGCCCCATAGTAACGGCTACAGCATCGGCTAAAAGGTCTACACCTTGAAGCATTAAGGCCCGAGCATCTGCACCGAATTTTACATCTTTGGCATAAGCCCGAGTGAGATGAGGAGCCAGTGCCCTGGACACTGGCCTCATTTGACGAAGGACTGCGGGTAATCGAAGCATTTCTGAAGGAGAAACAGACAGATCATCAGGACAATTCTACCACTACCCGTGGGGTTACAACACAAACATGGCACCCATGCAACAGAACGAGAAATATTAAAAGTGAGCTGGGCTGACGTCTGGCACCCACGATACCTGGGCCTCGGAACCCGCCACCGCCCCCACAACATTGGCTACTAGTGCAGTCTTTAAAGAGGTCGCCCCACGCCTGACCTACAGTAAAAATGCGCGCTCTTCTTCTTCCCCACGGCTATTACTTCCTACGCTAATAACGAGTTAATATTTCACCGCTAAAATGGCCTTGAGGGCAAATCAGCTGCAAATGTCCCCTGGAAAACCAAATCTACAGAAAAGGGGCAAGTTATAAACCCAAGCGACCAAGGGAAGGAAAATACTCCTGACGCTGCAAAAATCCGCTTACTAAAATGTGTCTTCATGTATCCACTCGGGGCTACTGTATCAGAGCAGCGAGCAAGGCCACGATGCTGGGGGCTGCGGCCGGGCCCACTCCCAGCGGCCCCACGTGTCTTTCCATCAGGACAGCCAAGCAAGGTCAAAGGTGGAGATGCCGTACCCCAGCAGTCCGCCAGGCCAAAAGCCGCTCCCACGCGCTGCGACCACCCTCCCTGGCACCCTACATTAGACCACAAGCACAACCGCCTTTCACCGGAGGATCGATGTGAATACACTCGCCCGACTCCGCGCACACTCGTGGGCAAGCCCTCCCTGCTGTGCCCGGCTGGGCGAGCGATCCACGCCGCACGTGACGGGCCCCCGCGTGCACCCACGAGGCCTGGCTCAGCGGGCCCGGGCCTGCGGCGCCCGGGGAAGCTCTAACTCTCGCCGGCGGACCGGCTCAGCGGAGAACGGAAGGACGGCTCCGGGGTCCGAAACCCATGGGTGAGGCGGCGCGGAGCGGCCGCGTACCTGCGGGGCAGCGGCGCGACGTGCGGGCGACGAGACAGGCCGTCGGCGGCGAGTGAGGGACAGAGTGCAAGGCGCGCACGGCAATGAGCCCGTGTCCCCTCCCTCCGCCGCTCCCCCCGCCCCTCCGCAGCGCGCTTGCGAGCGGTGCCCACCCACTTCCCGGCCGCCTGGGCCCTGCAATCTGCATGCTCCGCGCGCCAGTCCCGCCCCTCCCTACCCGCGCCGGGCCAGGCCAGCGGGTTCAGCCCTCTCCGGCCCGCTTAGGCTAGTTCCCGGGCTGCGCGCCGTTCCAGAACGTTCCGGATAGAGCCTGGCTCTATGTGGGTCAAGGGTCAAACGCGTCATTTCCGGGAGGGGGGGCAAAGGGTTAGTACTTTCACCTAGGCTGACGGCCTAGAAAAGCCTAGAAAGAGCTGCTCTTTTCTTCCGCCTCCGGGTCCGCGCGTCAGTGGCCTGCGCAGAGCGCAGGAAACGAATAGGGGCGCGCGCTGGTGCGGCCACCCGCCTTTCGCGGGGAGGGGCTGGGCGGAAGCGAGCGCGCCTGCGCGGTGGTCAGGTTTTTTTCGCGTTCACGTGTCTGGAGGGTCCGACAGCAGCTCTCTCCTTTTGCCTGTGGCGTGAGAGCAGAGTACGAACTGCGGCAGCCGGAGTTATGGTGAGTCCCGCGTGGGCTGAAGGCCGGCGCACCCGGTTTGGCCTGGGGCTCATGGCGAGCCCGGGCGATTCCCTTTGGGCCTCGCGGGAGGAGTAGAGGTCAGAGACCCGCGCCCGCCCGAGCCCTGGAGAGGCGAGACCCCGCCGACCCTTTCTTCCGAGTAGGGCTCTCTGCACGCGCGTGTGAGGCAGCGCGTGGGTCAGGGGGCGGGAATCCCGACGCACGCCTCCTGCGGGACCTTGGTGGGTGTGTAATGGTCTTGAAAAAAGCGTGGGCACAGGCAGAGGGACTTAAGTGTTTAATGACAATTTACAGAAAATCCTTGGAAGAATTGACCTTGGAAGAAACTAAGCTTGTCCTTGAAGCTCGTCTGGCTGCTGACCTCAGGAGCAACAACGACCCCTAACACTCATAGGAGTGGGAAATTAAACGGGGAATTTAGAACTGAACGTTCAGAGGTGTTTGCTTTGAATGGAAAATCTGAACATTGGCGTTATCTTTGAAAGCCACATGTGGCCTCTTTAGAATACATTGTGTTTCAAATCTAACGTTTTTCTCTCTACAGGCAGGACAGGCATTTAGAAAGTTTCTTCCCCTCTTTGACCGAGTATTAGTTGAAAGAAGTGCCGCCGAAACTGTAACCAAAGGAGGCATTATGCTTCCAGAAAAATCACAAGGAAAAGTATTGCAAGCCACGGTGGTAGCTGTTGGATCAGGCTCTAAAGGAAAGGTAAATGCGGACTGAAATGGAACTCATTTTTTGTGAAATGCGGGGGGGGAGGGATCCTTGATTATTAAAAAGATCATTCCCCAGTGGGTTCACAACTAATCTGCTTTCAGCAAAAATGATTGTAATCAGGGAAGGAAAAAAATACCTTATTGTATATGATGAAGAGTTCCACGGCATTAAAATAGGTGTAAATTTGAACTTAGTCTGACTTCTAACACACTGAAATTGCCCTAATCCTTTAATCCTAATCACTTTCTGTCTTGCATGTAAGAACTGGCCTTCCAGTTAGTCTCCAACTGAAGGTTAGACCTCATACTTCTGAAGAGTCAGCTGGAATATTGGATAAATGCCCTGGGGTCATATATGTTCATTGTATTGCTCCAGATACCTCTAAGAAATTTCTAGCAAGGGGTTATCCTGGAGTTAATAGGAAGATTTGGGGCACTCTACTTCAGTCCCTTTTCCTAAATCTGCTTTGGAGGAACAGAAATTGAATTGCAAAAGTAAATGAAGTATATGTTCCAAAGTCAGAAAATTTTTACATGTTGAAGTTAAACATGACCATTGTACATATGGTTTTAAAAACTGGTTTACCTCACTTGGTTGTGAAGTAACATATTACTTCAAGTATGTTAATATTTAACGATTAAAAAGCTTAAAGTTAGTTTTCCCAGTACAATTCTTTGACCCTTTAAACTAAAATCAGGTTTTAGTTGAAGCCAGTGTGTGCCTTATTTCAAAGTGTAACTCTACAGTGATATTTTTGAGTGAAGAACTGTGGCTATAAATTATACCACTTGGCCACCAAAGTCCTTTTTAAACATCTGATTCTAGCACGCAGAGTTGATTAATAATAAAGCGTAAATATTTGGTTTGGTTAACTAAACATCTTTACTAATAAACATCCTTGTTTTCTTAAGGGTGGAGAGATTCAACCAGTTAGTGTGAAAGTTGGAGATAAAGTTCTTCTCCCAGAATATGGAGGCACCAAAGTAGTTCTAGATGACAAGGTGTGTAAACTGCATAATATTAAGGATGGGTTAAATATTTGCTATTAGTTTTCTTAACTAATGGTTTCTCTGTTTGCAGGATTATTTCTTATTTAGAGATGGTGACATTCTTGGGAAATATGTCGACTGAAATAAGTCACTATTGAAATGGCATCATGTGAAGCTGCCCATTCCACTCAAGTTCTGAAATCTTTCATCATGTAAATAATTTCCATGTTTCTCTTTTATAATAAACTAATGATATCCAAGCTAATGACATCCAGTGTCTAAAATTTAGTTTCACTGTACTGGTATAAACATTTCCAAATAAAAATATATAAATCAATGGTTAATTTTTATTTAGTGATTTAAGATGGTTCTTGGGCTTCCCTGGAGGCTCAGATGGTAAAGAATCTGCTTACAGTGCAGGGGACCCAGGTTCAATCCCTGGGTTGGGTCAGTCCCCTGGAGAAAGGAATGGCTACCCGTTCCAGTATTCTTTCCTGGAAAATCCATGGACAGAGGAGCCTGACAGGCTACAGTACATGCAGTCGCAAAGAGTCAGACACAATTGAGCAACTGACACTTGCTTTGCAGTTGCTTTAGGGTTCATGGTTTATATGGGGGCAGATAGAGGTAACCTGCAGAGAACTGGAAAACAAGGTTTTCAATCTTCATGTTGAAGTTAACTTTACTAAGTATATAGTTGATGCTGATTCAAAGCCATGGATTTATACTAACATTCTAAGAAGGTGAAAACAAGTAGCAACATTCTGACTTCATATATAGCAAACATTTAAGTATAGTTCTTCACTTCTGCAAATCTAGTATCATATGTCTTATTTCTTAAGTTGTATTTTGAAAAACTTAGTGAACATTTTCACTATTACATAGTTAGAAATCCAAGGTAGGGTGTAATAGCTCCCACTGGCTGAGTACCTTATGAATTCCAGGCTAGGCACCGAGCGACAGTATAGCTAACACTTCAGGAGCATTTTCTAGGTACTAGCTACTGTTGTAGGTACTTGTCCTATATTACATGGCTTAATCTTTCAAGAGCATATGAGTCAAGTACCATCAGTCACATCTTGCATATAAGGACGGTGAGCCACAAAAGGGGTTAATAACAGGACACTAGGAAGTGGTAAAGCCTGATTTGGACATAGGTAGTCTATATACAGTTACATGCTGTCTAAACTGTTATGGCCTCTGCTACTTTGTCAGCCCGTTCTAAGCACATGATAGACATTTCAGATAACAACTGGAAAAAGGGAAGGGGTACCTGAAACTGACAATTAGGTTATCTAGTATACAACTTATTGGTTTTAGCAAATAGGAAACAGAGAACTGGACAAATAGCTTGATTTAGGAGCCAGGAGAATTAAGATTTGAACCCAAACAATCCTACATTGGAGTTGATTACCAACTCCTAATCTTGACTGTCTCTCAGCTACCAGCTATTTTTGCCTTGCAGTCAAATCTGTTAGTTTTGATTGCTCATAAGCTAGTCTATGATAATGTCTTTTAAAAGTTGTATTGCATATTTGTCTTGTGGAATCAAAGTCTAGATTAAATTTTAAGTGATAAAGGAATAATCTCAACTTTTGATAATATCCCCATCAATAAAATAGTATGTTTGTGTATTTATGTTATGTATTTACGAAATGTTAGTGACATTTTGCTGTATAAGGCTTTTTGTCATATTTAGGTTAAAAAAAGGAATGCCTATTTTTACAGAACCCAAATGGGCCATCAGTTTCCTACTGTGTGCCAGGCACAGCTAATGTGCACTGCACATTATAATCCTGTAAGCACAGATTTGTTTTAGCAATGAGAGAACTCACAGAGGAAATGAAGAAACTTACTCAAGGCCATGTGGTTGGTAAACTGTAATTAGGAATCCAGTCCAAGGTCTATGACTTTCCGTTCATGATTGTTTTCCCAGGAACCAAGGAAATAAGGACGTTTTGAGATCTAAGATGAGTTTACAAACCTTATTCATCCTCGGAATTACTTGCTATCTTAGAATTTCAGGGCTGTGTCCATAACCTAAATCAGAAGGATGGGAGGATTCTTTTTGTACCAGAGAAGTTGTCCTTGTCTAGCAGAACTGCTAAAGAATCACTTTATAGATTGTGAGATTATATTAAAAATTAATAGGGAAAAGAATTTTGGCATGAGAAATTTGGGCCCAAAATCTGGGTATTGGGGATGTGGACCCATCTGTTTTAGAGAGGTATGTTGGTGTTTACTTTTTGTTGAACAGGAAAATAGTAAGGAGAAAGGTAAAACAGGTAAAATTCTGACTGAAATTTTAATGATGGCCTTACCATTTTTGAACTCTTGCCAGGCACTGTTCTAGTAACAACATAAAATCCTACTTACTTGTGTAATCATAGCAATACTGTTTGATGTTCTTTGCCTCGCAGGTGAAGGATGCAGATAGGTAGAGGAACTTGCTCAAGGTAACCTAAATTTTAAGTCATAGGTTGGAACTGAACTCAACCTTGTCTGACTTCAAAGTCTGCATTTCACTATTCTACACAAAAATTTTTTTGAAAAATTGAGACTAAAATTATCAGGGTGCTATTCTGCTGTGGAAGTTGTTACCATTATCAAGATTATGATTTTTTTCCTCTATTGCTCCAGAAACTATGCTTTACAGAAAGTTCTTATTTTTTAAAATTGACATAAAATAGGTTTTTCATTTTTTTATTGTAGTAAGGACACTTAGTATGAAATACATCTTAACAGATTTTTAAGTGTACATTATAATACTGAATAAATGAAACTTTATGCCCATTGATTAAAAACTCATTTTCCCCTCCCCTAGTCCCTGGCAACTACTGTTCTAGTCTCTGCTTCTACAGCTATTTTAGATCCTTCACGTATGTGGAATACAGTATTTTGTCCTTCTGACTGGCTTATTTGACTTAGCTTATTGTCAAGGTTCATTCCGTGTTGTCAAATATTTAAAGCTGAGTAATAACTCCACTGTATGCAATACCACGTTTTCTCCATTCATACAACAAATGGACATTGATGCTGCCACAGCTTGGCTATTGTAAACAGTGCTACAATTCAGATGAGAGTGCTAATATCTCTCTTTGAGATTCTGATTTCCGTTCTTTTAGAAAAATACTCAGAAGTGGGGTTTCTGAATAGAAATATGGTAGTTCTATTTTTAACTTTTTGAGGATCCTCTGAACTGCCACAGTGGGCACACCATTCTGGATTACCACCAACATGGACCATAAGGTTTTAGGGGTGTGAATTTGTCACATTTGTTTCCTAATTTGTGCAGTTTTTGTTTCTAGTTAAATCTCATTCTTCTAGTACATTTTTTTTGAAATGTTAAGTAATTCATTGATCCATTTAGTGTACAGTATATGTGTCTTTTTTTTAACCAACGGTTTACTTTATTGGATTACCCACTCTCCCCCACCACTCCCCTGCCCCCAAATTTGAGATGTCACCTTTATCATACAGTAAATTTTTAAGCAAACATATTCCTGGATTTCACAGTCTGATCCATTGATCTCTCTATCCTATCACAGTGTTTTCAATATAAACTTATATATTTGTATGATACCTGATATGACAGTTCCTCCCTGTACTCTCAACAGTGCACTTACCTGGCTGTGAGCATTTTTAACTTCTGGGTAAGGGCTGCGAGCGGAGAAGGCAATGGCACCCCACTCCAGTACTCTTGCCTGGAAAATCCCATGGATGGAGGAGCCTGGTAGGCTGCAGTCCGTGGGGTTGCTAAGTCGGACATGACTGAACAACTTCACTTTCATGCAATGAAGAAGGAAATGGCAACCCACTCCAGTGTTCTTGCCTGGAGGATCCCAGGGACAGGGGAGCCTGGTGGACTGACGTTTATGGGGTCACACAGAGTCGGACACGACTGAAGTAACTTAGCAAAGGGCTGCCAGATTGCTCTCCAGCATGATACCAGGTCACATGCCTCATCCAGCAAGTTAATTGCTGTTTTCTCTGCAGCCACACCAAAATGGACTTTAGAACTTTTTATTTATGTGAAGTCTATTTAAATGTCTTTTTTTTTAACCCTTAAGCAATCTGTATGAGAGAGCTCAATCAAACCTAGGCTCTAGATCCTTTGTAGCTTACATAGTCATTCAGTCAGTTCAGTAGCTCAGTCATGTCCAACTCTTTGCGACCCCATGAACCGCAGCATGCCAGGCCTCCCTGTCCATCACCAATTCCCGGAGTCCACCCAAACCCATGTCCATTGAGTCGGTGATGTAATCCAACCATCTCATCCTCTGTCGTCCCCTTCTCCTCCTGCCTTCAATCTTTCCCAGCATCAGGGTCTTTTCCAATGAGTCAGTTCTTCGCATCAGGTGGCCAAAGTATTGGAGTTTCAGCTTCAACATTAGTCCGTCCAATGAACACCCAAGACTAATCTCCTTTAGGATGGACTGGTTGGATCTCCTTGCAGTCCAAGGGACTCTCAAAAGTCTTCTCCAACACCACAGTTCAAAAGCATCAATTCTTTGGCCCTCAGCTTTCTTTATAGTCCAACTCTCACATCCATCCACATACATGACCACTGGAAAAACCATAGCCTTGAGTAGATGGACCTTGGTTGACAAAGTAATGTCTCTGCTTTTTAATATGCTGTCTAGGTTGGTCGTAACTTTCCTTCCAAGGAGTAAGTGTCCTTTAATTTCATGGCTGCAATCACCATCTGCAGTGATTTTGGAGCCCAGAAAATAGTAGTTATGTGATATTTGACAAATCATCTCAACCTCTCTGGGTTTAAGAATTAACTGTAAAAACAAAGGGGGGGGGGGCACTAGATGTTCCTTAACATTTTGAGTCAAGCCTGATATTTTTTTTCCTTAAACTTTAATTTTATTAACATTTAAAACTAGATAATCTGTTTGTGGGCTTCCCAGGTGTCTCAGTGGTAAAGAATCTGCCTGCCAATGCAAGAGACATGGGTTTGATCCCTGGGTGGGAGAGATCCCCTGGAGAAGAAAATGGCAGCCCACTCCAGTATTCTTGCTGAGATAATCTCATGGACAGAGGAGCCTGGAGGGCTACAGCCCAGGGGTCACAAGAGTCAGACATGACTGAAGTGACTGACCATGTACGCATGCAACATATGTGTAGGTAAAAATTCGAAAGAATGTACATTGAAAAGAGTCCTTCCCATCCCTGTGCTGTAGCCACCTGGTTCCATTCCTGGAGGCACTGGTGTTACAGTTTATATTCTTTCTTTCAGGGGTGTTTTATGTATACATATGTATTTGTGTGTGTATATATATGTATCTCATGCATATGAAATATATATATACTTTTCAAAAGTAAAATATTCTGTACACACCAATTGGCACCTTGCCTTTTATCTTTTGTATTAATAATTTTGTCTTTGGAATTAATCTATAAAGTACATATAAAAGTTTCATTCTCCTTATAGCTATATGATGTTTCATTATATGGATGAATCAAAATTTAAGCATTTCCTATTGATATTTAAATTCTAAACTTAGGCTCTTAAAAACACTTCTGAAATAAATAAAATTTTGCATAGATTTTATATCTTTAAGATAAACTGCTGGGCATGAAATTGCTATATCAAAGGGTCATTGTTACTTAGTTGCTAAGTTACATGTAACTCTTTTGCAACCCCATGCACTACACAGCCTGCCAGGCTCCTCTGTCCATGGGATTTTCTAGGAGTGGGTTGTCATTTACTTCTCCAGGGGATCTTCCTGATGCAGTTATTGAACCTGCGTCTTCTGCATTGGCAGGCAGATTCTTTACTATTGAGCCTCCTGGGAAGCCCATGTCAACAGTTATGTGAACCTTAATCATATATACACACATACACACAAACATCTTCAAGTTGCCCTTCAGAGAATTTCTACCGATTAATAATCTTACCAGCAATGTATGAGATTGCTGATTTCCTCCCACTCTCAATAATATAGAATGTTATGAATTTTTATTTTTCCAAACAAATCATTTTATCTTTATGGATAAGGGTGAGGATCTAAGAGCCATCTCTTATTTTCTTTCCTGTTAACTGTTCCTATTGCCTATTAATATCTGCTGCTCAGTTTCCTACTGGGTAACTGGCCTTTTATGATTTGATATCCTTATCATTCAGGGAAATTGGTTCTTTGTGATAAGTTTTTTCCTCCAGTTTATAATTTGACTTTGATTTTTTTAATGCTTTGAATTTGTAGGAAGTAATTTTGGTACAGCTGAATAAATAAAATTTTCCATTATAGCTTCTAGTTATTTCAAACTCTGAAAAGTCTCCAACAGAAGGTTCTTCCATAGTTTCTTTAGGTATTTTTATGGTTTTCGGTTGTTGTATTTTTTCAATCTTGAGATTTTCCTGTTTTAAGAGATAAGAAATGGATCCAAACCCTTGTCTTACAAGTTAAGCCTAGTTCTTTAAGACATTAAAATTTAGCCAAACTCTTACAAAACACTTTTCAGTCTCATTTTGCCTAGAGATTTGACTTGGAAAAAACATCAGTGGGTACTTACTTATCTGACTTATTTCAAAAGACCAATTTATTATAGTATTTTTAAGTCATTCATTTTAAAAAGGTGTTTTTTTTTTTTAAATTTTAAATTTATTTGGCTGTACTGGGTCTTAGTTGCAAGCGCAAACTCTTAGTTATGTCATGAAGGATCTAGTTACCTGACCAGGAATCAAACTCAGGCCCTGGGCATTGAGACTGCAGTCTAAGCCACTGGACCACTAGAGAACTCCCCATTCATTTTTTTGAACAAGTGTCAGGCACTGTCTTAGGCCCTAGAGATACAGGGATGAATAAAATCAGTTCAGTTCAGTTCAGTTCAGTCGCTCAGTTATGTCCGACTCTTTGTGACCCCATGGACTGCAGCACGCCAGGCTTCCTTGTCGATCCTCAGCTCCTGGAGCTTACTCAAACTGATGTCCATTGAGTCGGTGATGCCATCCAACCATCTCATTCTCTGTTGTCCACTTCTCCTGCCTCCAACCTTTCCCAGTATCAGGGTCTTTTCAAATGAGTCAGTTCTTCACATCAAGTGGCCAAAGTATTGGAGTTTCAGCTTCAGCATCAGTCCTTCCAATGAATATTCAGTACTGATATCCTTTAGGATGGACTGGTTGGATCTCCTTGCAGTCCAAGGGACTCTCAAGAGTCTTCTCCAAACACCACAGTTCAAAAGCATCAATTCTTCGGCGCTCAGGTTTCTTTATAGTACAACTCTCACATCCATATATGACCACTGGAAAAACCATAGCTTTGACTAGACAGACCTTTGTTGGCAAAGTAATGTCTCTGTTTTTTAATATGCTGCCTAGGTTGGTCATAGCTTTTCTTCCAAGCAGTAAGCGTCTTTTAATTTCATGGCTGCAGTCACCATCTGCAGTGATTTTGGTGCCCCCCAAAATAAAGTCTGTCACTGTTTCCAGTTTCTCCATCTAATTGCCTTGAAGTGATGCGACCAGATGTCATGATGGTAGTTTTCTGAATGTTGAACTTTAAGCCAACTTTTCACTCTTTCCCTTTCATCAAGAGGCTCTTTAGTAGTTCTTCGCTTTCTGCCGTAAGCATGGTGTCATCTGCATATCTGAGGTTATTCATATTTCTCCCTGCAATCTTGATTTCAGGTTGTGCTTCTTCCAGCCCAGCGTTTCTCATGATGTACTCTGCAAAGAAATTAAATAAGCAAGGTGACAGTATACAGCCTTGACACACTCCTTTCCCTATTTGGAAATAGTCTGTTGTTCCATGTCCAGTTCTAACTGTTGCTTCCTGACCTGGATACAGATTTCTCAAGAGGCAGGTCAGCTGGTCTGATAGTCCCATCTCTTTAAGAATTTTTCAGAGTTTGTTGTGAATAAAACAGGCAGAAGTAAACAACTAAATTAATAGCATAATTTTAGAAACTGGTGTCATCTAGAAAATAAAGGTAGAAAATGCCCCTAACTTCATGAAAGACATTAGGTGCCCTATGGAAAAAAGGAATGATAATTGTCTGTTGTGACTTATCTCTTCTGATCATATCTTCCCTTCCTGAAGATTCAGGAACTACTGTATTAGTTATCTATTGCTGCTTAACGAATCATCCCAAACTTAGTGGCTTAAAACACCAGTATCTCACACAGTATTTGGACATCAGAAATTTGGGATCTGCTTATCCCAAATTTTATGAGGCTACCATCAGCCAAAGGTTTGACTGGGATCTGCAAGTTATACTTCCAAGATGGTTACTCTTGCTGGCAAGTTGATACTTACTTTTGGCAGGAGCTTCAGTGGATCCCTTGTGGGCAACTTGAGGATCCTCACACATGACAGTGTCTTAGCTTACCCAAGGGAGGTGAGTTGAGAGAGCAAGGCCAAAGCCACAGTGTCTTTTATGGCCTAACATCAGGGGTCACACAACATCATTTTCAAAATGTCCTATTTTGATTAAACAGGTCCACCCTGTTCAGTGTGCGAGAAAACCAAAGGTGTTCTTCATTTGGTTGTCTCTCACACTGAGGAGATGATAATCACTAGAGGACATCTTGGCAACTGGCTACCACAATCACTAATTGGTAAAATATTCTAGAGATAAAAATGAAGTACTGTGGAAGCTGAGTATCTCACTCATTTGTAGTCAAAATTGTCTTGTTTGAACTTTATAAATTCAAAAAATTTTGTCTATAACAATTTTTATAAAGAGAAATGAATTTTCAAATAATATGTTAAAAATGTACAAAACTACATATACAACTACTTTTTGTTCAGCTGTGAACATACATCTCCATACTTCACTGCTGCTTCAATTTTGCTTGGCCTGGAACAAAACTGCCTCTATGAAACCCCCTCAATAAATGCAACTTAAATGGCACATTCAAGTACTTCATCCATCTCGGTCAGTGCACCAGCTTTGCTCTTAGGCTGGCGTCCTTTAAGTCAAGAGGGTTGATGCAGCCCCAGACTTGACAAGGTTCAGCGGCACAAAAAAGGAACCATCTCTTTTACTGTCTCCTCAAGAGCAAGAAAACCTTTCCCCAGAGTGCTCCATCAGCTATCTTTTCATATCTCCTCAGGCTAACATGGAGTCATATGCTCACCCTTTAAACATTGGCTTAGGCCAATAAGGATTTATCCCTCAGTTAAAGATGGGTTTACCTTTCCCTGCTCAAATTGGGAGAGATGGATACCAAGCAAGAGTAAAGTCTCTTTGCAAAGAGCATGTGTAGTGTGGATAGCAAATAGGCCACCATCAACCAAAGACATTTTGTCTGTAGTATAGTAATTTACATATCCTCCTTTCCTATTCATTTTTAAACTTTTTGAAGAAAGGAGCTTATACATCTTATTCATGGTTCTCAGCTCTTGCTCAGTGCCCAAACACAATGCGCATTCACTATTTTAGTTGGATTTTAAAACTCCCCAAGGAGGATTTCATATTGGATAGATGGTTTTGAAATTACTTATGATTCATTGGATTTACAAAGTATTTTCTTCTAAAACTTTTGAGAGACTTTAAAATTAATTAATTTTTGCTGCACTGGGTCTTCATTGTTGCAGATGGGCTTTCTCTAGTTGCGGAGAGCTTCTAGTTGCGAACTTCTCACTGCAGTGGCTTCTCCTGTTGCAAAGCACAGGCTCTAGGGTGTGTGAGCTTCAGCAGTTTCAGCTCATATGCTCTAGAGCAGAGGCTCAGTATTTGTGCTCCACGGGCTTGGTTGCTCCATGGCATGTGAGATCTTCTGAGACCATGGATCAAACCCATGTTCCCAGCATTGCAAGGTGGATTCTTAACCACTGGACCACCAGGGAAGCCCCCAAAAGATCATACTCTTATGAGGCAGAAGGAAAGAACTGCTGTGCACTGGTTTCATTCCCTCCCCCTCCACACAAACCCTTTTATTTGATAAATTGTTCAAAGTCTTACAGTCAAGAAGGAAGAGAATTTAGACTTCTTGAATCTCAGTCCAGAGTTATTTTCATTTGTTCATCTTGCCTTTAAAAAAACTACCTCTTTAACAAAAATATTCAAGTAACCCATTTTTACATTTTACTGTTATTACTGATCATGCTCTTTTCTTCTTCCCCCCACTCCCTAAATTAATTGTGGTTGTAGAATTATTGTTGTTTAGAGGTCTGCAGACCTCCAATCTGCAGACTAACAGATTAAACGTCACATTAAAATGTGAAGGTTATGAGCTAGAAACATTTCAACCATAAAGACCAAGGTTCTTCCTGTAAACAAGGCCAGAATTGACATCACAATGTAGCATAATTAGACTTTTCAAAGAGAAGAATATGTATTTTGTTCCTGAATTTAACACCTACTTAACTCTCTTTTGTTCTCTTCAGATGGGTTGAAACAGTATTTAAGTATTACTACCAGGCATGAAATTAAAAGACGCTTACTCCTTGGAAGGAAAGTTATGACCAACCTAGACAGCATATTCAAAAGCAGAGACATTGCCAGCAAAGGTCTGTCTAGTCAAGGCTATGGTTTTTCCAGTGGTCACGTATGGGTGTGAGTTGGACTGTGAAGAAAGCTGAGGGCCGAAGAATTGATGCTTTTGAATTGTGGTGTTGGAGAAGACTCTTTAGAGTCCCTTGGACTGCAAGGAGATCCAACCAGTCCATCCTAAAGGAGACCAGTCCTGGGTGTTCATTGGAAGGATTGATGCTGAAGCTGAAACTCCAATACTCTGGGCCACCTGATGCAAAGAGTTGACTCATTGGAAAAGACCCTGATGCTGGGAGGGATTGGGGGCAGGATAAGGGGACGACCGAGGATGAGATGGCTGGATGGCACCACCAACTCGATGGACATGAGTTTGGGTAAACTCTAGGAGTTGGTGATGGACAGGGAGGCCTGGCATGCTGCAATTCATGGGGTTGCAGAGTCAGACATCACTGAGCGACTGAACTGAATTCTGGACTTCAGAGAACATTAAGATGAGCCCCTTCAACTATAGGTAACTGGTATTTACAGCTCGGGGACTACCACACAATCCGGGAAATTATAACTGAATCCTTGGAGTAAGGGAGGTGAGATTGTCCACAGACCTAAGAATCTGCTCTCTACAGATCCACCCATATCTCTCTTAGGCTGGCAACATTTAGGGGCTGCTTGTCTTAGATTCTCACTGTATTTATTAAGAGAACTGGTGACTTGCATGGCTGTCTCCATGGCTAGACTCTAATCAACTTATCCTTAAGGATGGGGCCTTTTTATACTTTTACCTCAGTGCCACAGAGTGGGGCTTAATAAACACTTGTTGGATGAATAAATTTTTTGCACTTATAAGTTAGTGATGGAGTTGTCCTTTCTCTTGAAAAGTTACCAGTCTCTACATCTTCTAGAAAGAAGAAATCTTTAAAGGCAAACAGGCTTCCCATATTAAATGCTTCTGAACGAAATTCCAAGCCATGACAGTTATTCAGCTTTGCACTAATTTTAACCACCCTCTCATCCACTCCTGGCTTTCATCTTTGGAGACTCCGTTACATGTCTCAGCATTCTTAATACACCTTTGGGTGTACTTGATGGGATGGGATATCTGATGCTTTTCTCTCTTGAAAATTACCCTACTATATGCATTGTTTACTAATTTAACTGTCTTCCCATCTGATAACCTAAGGCCTCTCTCATCCCAGATGAAACATTTTAAGATTTCCAAGCAGGAACCAAAAAAAAGTTTGCCAGTACATCTGTGATTCCATGACTTAAGAGAAAACTTAAAACTTGCAACAAAGAAAAACTGAAATACTGGGATGTACAACACCCACCGTCAACGAAGGGGCATTCATTTTCTCCTCCTGCTTCTGACTTGCAAAAAAATACAAGCTAATCTTGTCTGCTTAACACACAATACCCGATGTCCCCTTTACCGTCAGATAATTGGCATTTGGGTCTCTAATCGACACAAACTTAGCGGATGGCGGAAATACCGTTTTACACTCTAAGCCTGAGTCTGATTTGAAATTGGTCCATTTCATGCAGGGTCTGTGTAACTTTCCAAGACTGCTGACCTCTTTTTCACTGTGCACATCTAGGCAGATTTCGGGACAGACTTACGCTTCTCTAGGTATTTGTTTGCACAACCGACAACTGAAACGGTCGCCATTGTGCAAGCTCCGTTCTTCCAGTTAACCAACGTAAGCCCAATGAGATGCACAACGCGCTACGCCGAATTTGCACATTCCCACTTGGGGATGGTGGCTCTCTGCGCTGGCCGGCGGAATTCTCTTTGCTACTCACTCTCGTCCTTGGCAGCCGGGTCTCTCCCTCCCTCCACTTCGTCGTCAGTGAGTCGTCGGCTGTTCCTTTTCTTGTCCCCCTCCCTCCGCCAGCTGGCCCTTGCAGGGACTCCTCCAGTTCCTCCCACCCTGCCCCGCGCGGGCTACGGCTGTGCCGTCAGCAGTCGCCCCGCCCCCGCGCCCGAGCCAGGAACGCCGCTCCGCCCCGCCCCCCGCGCAGGCCGCCGTCCCCTACATCCGGGTACCGACTCCAGCCGCCCAGACTCTGGCACTATGGTCATGGCGGAGGGGACGGCTGTGCTGAGGCGGAACAGGCCGGGTACCAAGGCTCAGGTACTATATCTGCACCTTTGGTGGAGGGGGAGGGGGCTCTTGGTGCCGAGCAGAGTCGCACTTTGAAGCTGGATACCTCTGAGAGGAGGATGGGCCGGGGCGACCGACGGACTGGCGGGGGCACTGGTGCCCGGCCTGCTCTTCCGGAGCCTCAGTCCTTCGGTTTGGCGGAGGCGGCGGCGGCGGCGGCCCGGGAGGCCTGCGTAGCTCCGACTGGAGGGTGGGCGTGAGGGGCGCATAGGGGCGGCCGAGACCAGGGCTGGAAAGCTTGTTAGCAGCCACTGCTTGTTCTCGCCTTTTGCCTGATCTCCAGTGACCAGTGTCTGAGGGGTGCCGCCGGCCAGGTGGAGACCCTGAGGTTCTGTGAGGGCTTCTGGGGTGGGAGGGGTGTAAACAGCCTACCTCGTCCTGCCTTCCAGTTCCTATCTGGCTTGTGACCTGCCCGACTTCTGACATCCAGCTTGTCTAGCCGGATCCGGGAGTCGATATCCTCCTCCTCCTGCTGTTTGCTTTTGGCCACTTCTCGCTCTAGCTGTTCTCTGGTCCAGCAAGTTTTCATCATCAGGCTGGGACTTGTTAGATATCATTCCTTGTGAATTTCTTTGTTATGTGTGAAGCATAAGGAAGGAATTGATTATAATTTTATCAGCTTTTAGTAGGGCGGTACTTGGAGTGAGTTGGTCCTTGTGTCAGTATTGATTCTTGGGATTTGCAAAAGACGGAGTGCT
This sequence comes from Budorcas taxicolor, assembly GCF_023091745.1. Classification (NCBI taxonomy): domain Eukaryota; kingdom Metazoa; phylum Chordata; class Mammalia; order Artiodactyla; family Bovidae; genus Budorcas; species Budorcas taxicolor. The sequence goes on from NC_068911.1 coordinate 130,514,993, forward strand.
CTTCACATTCCTAAAAAAATCGACTACGGTAGTTGGACCTCATCTGATTAGCCTGCCAGGTGAAATGGTTTGCAATTGGGTACATGCTCCAAAATCAGAAGAGGTGTTATAATGTGATTTTTAAAGAAAAAGAGGTAAGTGTATGTGTGGGGTGGCGCTCAGGGTAGGGACCAGATGCAACCGTGGAGCTACTGCCTTATGCCAGAGAATGGATTTTTAATGCCTTGCACAGAATTTGGGAAAGGGTGTCCTTTCAAAGGGAACTTTTAGATCCAGACATCTTCCCAGATCTATGTTACAGATAAGGAAACTGAAGCCCAGAAATTAGACTGATAATTAGACACTAGTGACCTTTTCTTTTTCACAAATTGCTCCTAGTACTGAATTTTAGAGAGTTCAGTTTGAAACCCTTTTGTTTTTATAGAGTCATGTTTTATTGTGTCAGTTTTATTGGCAGTTTTATGGTCATCCTACTTGGAATTTGTATATTATTTGTGCCTTTTACTGTTTCAAAAATTTCTTGACTTATAAATGATCTTTTCTAAGATGCTTTTAATTCTCATTCTGTGGAAACATTATTTCTGATTCTTGTAAATGATCAACTTTTATATTTTTGTATTTAGAAGTGAATTTTTTGTGCTCACATAAGAATCATCCATTTTTACTGATTCAAAAGTTATTAATTTTGAAAGGATAGAGAATCATAGATTTTAACTCAGTGTTTTAACACATCTATTTGCTATGTTATGAGTAAGTCACATATAGAAAGTTCCTTTGCTTTTTTCCACATAGTCATAGATCAAAGTTGTTTAATAAAATGTAATAGAAAATGTTAGGATTTTTTAAAAAAAGGACTACTTAAGCAGCATTCTGCCTGTACTTTGTATATCACACTGATTTCCTTTGTGAAATGGGTCTACTCTAAAATGATATATTTAGAATTAGAGTAGATAGAGTATCTTTCTACTTTTTTAAAAATTTGTTAGGTTGGATTATAGGCACATAGTTGTTTTTCAATAAATGTTTTACTGAATTAGATGAGAATGTTCATTAAGCTGGATTTTTGGCTCCTCTTTTAAGTGTTTTAAGTATGAGGCAAACATTTAATTCTCAATTAACTTTTTACATCTTTTCTATGTATTACTATATGTGTTTTTTAATATTTTAAAAAACAGAATACAAACTATATTTTTTAAAAAATAAAATTTGCAAAGCATATTAATAAGACATTTTTCACTACAAATCAGGAAGAATTTTAAAACTACTTTCTAATAATATGTAGATAATATCTAGGAAGAGACATCCTAAAACAATTTCCAGAAAGTTGTTTTTATTTCTTGACTTTTAAAATAAATTTAGTTCATTTTCATTCAGAATAGGCAACTGTTGAAAAAGAAAAGATATGAAATGCTTAAGAAATACTTAAATGGTATACCATACCCATCACGTACTCTCAGAACTAGGACATTACTAATATAGTTAAATCCTTCTGTATCACATTCTTCTGTCTTCTGCCCACTCCTAGTCAGTAATGGTGATTATCTTTTTTTTTTTCTTTAAACTTTTTACTGTTACATGCATTATATTTATAAATATCTTTTGCAATTAAACTTTTAATAACGTAGTATCAAACACTGTATTCTTCAGTTTGCTCCAATTTTTAGAGACTTACGTTGACTGATGCAGGGTTATAGATTTTTGGTTTACTACTACCTTTTCCCAGACATTTATTGAGTATCTACAATGTGTCAGGCATTAAGTGCCTACAGAAGATATATAGGTAAACTGCTGAAAAAGCTGTCAGATGGAAAGAGTCTGAACACTTTGGTGAATGTCTGTGAACTGGGCTATCTATAGAGCAGTTCAGAACCAGTATAAGGTGATCCATAAAAATATTCCCCTTAAAAGAAGATTGTTTGAACTTTCCTGGTAGTCCAGTGATTAAGACTCTGGCTGCCGGACTTCCCTGGTGGCTCAGTGGTGAAGAGTCCACTTGCTAATAATGCAAGATTCCCCCATGCTTAAGAGCAACTAAACCCACGTGCCACAACTATGGAACCTGTGTGCTAGAGGCCCAGGATCTGCAATTCCTGAGCCCACCTGTGGCAACTACTGAAACCTGTGCTCCCTAGAGCCCATGCACTGCAACAAGAGAAGCCACAGTAGTGAGAAGCCTGCACACTGTAGCTAGAGAGGAGCCCCCGCTCTCTGCAACTAGAAAAAGCAACTAGAAAAAGCAACTAGAGTGCAGCAACGAAGACCCAGCACAACCAATAAATAAATAAATAAAATTTTGAAAAGTAGGTTGTTCTTTTTAAATGATTTGTTTTTGATGGTGCTCACATTTTGATTTAGAAATTTAAAACATCATTTGCAATTAGAATTGTAATTTATTATAATATCTGTCTTAAATAATACTTAATGGAGTAGTAACTGCTGCTTATTCTAGCTATTCTCTTTGGGTAAAAATTGATGTTTTTTACTGCCTGGATATTTTTTTTCATTAAAACTTTTGGAAAAATATTTAACCACCACAAACAAAATTGTGCTGGACTTATCAATTAATAACACATGAAAGGTTTATGAGAGCCATATTTGAGGGATCTATGGTTGAGAAAACTGTAACTTAGAGTTCAGTTAAATAAAATCTTGGTGTTCATTTAAAACATTGAATAAAATTTCTTTAACTTACTTACTAATAATCACATTGTTTAAAATATGAGAACTTTTCTTCTCCCCTGATATAACTTTGGATCTTTGTTAAGAATTGAAGTCAATCATAATAGTATTGCATCTTCTTTGTAACTTTGTATATGCTTTAACCATGACATTTTTTCTTATAGGATTTCTATAATTGGCCTGATGAATCCTTTGATGAAATGGACAGTACACTTGCTGTTCAGCAGGTAATAATAATAGTTTCTTTTACAACTCCAATAACCCTTGGCATAGTTAAGTATTCCTATATCTTTTAGCACAAACCAGAATCCATGGAATTATTGGGGTGCCTGCTTAAAACTTTCATCAAACCTCATTTTGTTTTAAGATGGCATATTAAACTATCATAAAACTTAAATACATTTTATTATCTGTTAATATATTCTCTAGGCAAGAATTCTGGAGTGGGTTGCCATTTCCTTCTCCAGGAGATCTTCCCAACCCAGGGATCGAACCCAGGTCTCCTGCATTGCAGGCAGACACATTAACCTCTGAGCCATCAGGGAAGCCAATATATACCAAATTAGGGTATAAAATTTGACTTTAGAATGAATTTAATTCACAAATAATTGAATGCTTAAGTGGAATAATGTAAGTATAAAGAAGTAGCATACTCATTATTCATTTGGTGATTGAACATTAGAGAACATGCTTGGCTTGCGGGATCTTAGTTCCCTGACCAGGGACTGAACCTTGGGCTCTGGTAGTAAGACCACCACACCCTAACCACTCGCCAGGGGACTGCCAGGGAATTCCCATAGTTACTACTACTTCTTTTGTCTCCCTCCAATATATTTGAAAGTTTGTTTCCACTACCAAATAGCTCACTGCTGCTGCTGCTGCTGCTGCTAAGTCGCTTCAGTTGTGTCTGTGTGACCCTATAGACGGCAGCCCACTAGGCTCCTCTGTCCCTGGGATTCTCCAGGCAAGAATACTGGAGTGGGTTGCCATTTCCTTCTCCAATGTGTGAAAGTGAAGTCGCTCAGTTGTGCCCGACTCTTAGTGACCCCATGGACTGCAGCCTTCCAGGCTCCTCTGTCCATGAGATTTTCCAGGCAAGAGTACTGGAGTGGGGTGCCATTGCCTTCTGCCAAATAGCTCACTAAGACTCTGATTAGGAGGTAATAGCTCACTAAGACTCTGATTAGGAGGTAATAGCATGTTTGGTTTGAAAAACCCTTCAGGAGATTTTTAAGCATTTTTACTGAGAACCATATTGTATACTATGTTAGGTTTAAAAAAATTTTTTTTTTTATTCCCAAATGAATAAAATCTGGAAACTGGGAGAAAAAAGTTTCCATAGCTAATTCTTAAAAATCATAGCTAATTCTTAAAGGGTTAATAAAAGGATGATTGAAATTGGCTGTGCTAGTATATTAGTCAAAGCTGTTTGATTTTGATAGCTAGGTAGTTAAAGTAGATAGCTATTTGGATTTATTGTCTTGTTTAAAAATATTGGAAAACAAAATAAAAATACAGTTGAATTCTTTGAGTAGTAAAAATTTGACAGGGATTTCCTGGGTGATCTGGTGGTTAGAACTCTGTGCTTCCACTGCAGAGGGCATGGGTTTGATCCCTAGTCAAGGAACTAAGATTTTGAGAGCCGTGCTGTTGAAGCCCCTGCCCCCAAACATTTAATAATCTTAACAGAAACATTAAAAACCTTTAGAATGGATTCAGTATAGTATTTAGATACTTAGCACGGGAAATAGAAGAATACTGATGATTGAATGGCTTTGCTCATTGCCTTTTAAGAATGTATTGTTTTTAAAAAAAAAGAATGTGTTGTTCAATGAACAGATATTTAATAGGTTAGTAAAGAAGCCCTGTGGAGGATTTAGAAATAAAATCTGGAGTTCTGTGTGTGGAAATTGGCAAAAATTAAGAGGAAAAATGTGCAGGTATTTTTCCCTTTAAAAGTAGAGTTTTGTTCTGATGCTATGCTGAATTTCTTTATTAGTCCTAATAATTTTTTTGTGAAATCTTTTGGGTTTCTACAAATGAGATTATTTCATTCGCAAATAGCTTGTTCCTTTCTAATCTAGATGCCTTTTATTTCTTTTTCTTGCCTAATTACTCTGGCTGTAATTTCAAATACTATTTTGAATAGAAGTGGCAACAGCAGGCATCCTTATATTATTTCTGATCTTACTGGAAATCTTTCAGTCACTTCCACATTAAGTATGATGTTTGCTGTGTGTTTTTCATATTTGGCCATCATTATGTTGAGTTAGTTTCCTCTTATTTTAAGTTGGTTAGTGTTTTTATCATAAAAAGATGTTGAATTTTGTCAAATGCTTTTTCTGCACCAGTTGAGATCATTGTGTTTTTTTTTTCCCCCTCCATTCGGTTAACATGGTGTATTGTATTGATCAGTTTTTGTATGTTGAACCATGCTTCAGTTCAAGGAATAAATCTCATTTGATTATCATGTATAATCATTTTAATTTGCTGCTGAATTTGCTAGGATTTTTGTATCTGTTCACAAGGGATATTGATTTCTAGTTTTCTTAGAGTATCTTAATTTGGCTTTGGTATCAGGAATGCTGCTGTAATGGAGTTAGGAAGTATGCTTTTGTCTTCAATTTTTTTGAAAGACTTTGAGAAGGATTGATGTTAGTTCTTTTAATATTTAGTAAAATTCACCAATTAAGCCATCAGGTACAGGGCTTTTCTTTGGTTGCACAACATTGTGCATACAAGCAAGCCACAGAACTGTATACTTAAAAATGACTATCCTTTCCACATTGAATGGTTTTTGACACTCTTGTCAAAAATAATTTAACTTTATGTGAGAGTTTATTTCTAGTTCCTCTGTTCAGTTCCATTGGTCTATAAGTCTGCTTATGTCAGTACTAGACTTTTTTTTTTCTAATATCAACACCTACTTTAACTAATTACTTAGGCTGCACCAGGTCTTAGTTGCAGCTCGCAGGATCTTATTTGCATGAGCGACTTCACTTTCACCCATTGGAGAAGGAAATGGCAACCCACTCCAGTGTTCTTGCATGGAGAATCCCAGGGACGGGGGAGCCTGGTGGGCTGCCGTCTCTGCGGTCGCACAGAGTCAGACACGACTGAAGTGACTTAGAAGCAGCAGCAGGGCATGAGAACTCTTAGTTGCAGCATATGGGATCTATTTCTCTGGTCAGGGATGGAACTTGGTTCCCTTGCATTGGGAGGGCAGAGTCTTAGCCGCTGGATCTCTAGGCTGTTTTGATTACTGTAGCTTTGTAGTAAGTCTTGAAATTGGGAAGTGTGTGTCCTTCAATTTATGTTTTCAAGATTCTTTGACTATTTGGTGCCCCTTGGAATTACATATAAATTTGAGAATCAGCTTTTCTGTTCTTGCAGAAAGACTTGGAATTCTGGCAGAGATTGCACAGAATCTGTAGATTGCTTTAGGTAATATTGATAACAATATTAAGTCTGCCTATGAACCAGAGACCAAATTGCCAACATCCGCTGGATCATCGAAAAAGCAAGATAGTTCCAGAAAAACATCTATTTCTGCTTTATTGACTATGCCACAGCCTTTGACTATGTGGATTGCAGTAAACTGTGGAAAATTCTGGAAGAGATGGGAATACCAGACCACCTGACCTGCCTCTTGAGAAATTTGTATGCAGGTCAGGAAGCAACAGTTAGAACTGGACATGGAACAACAGACTGGTTCCAAATAGGAAAAGGAGTACGTCAAGGCTGTGTACTGTCACCCTGCTTATTTAACTTCTATGCAGAGTACATCATGAGAAACGCTGGACTGGAAGAAGCACAAGGTGGAATCAAAATTACCGGGAGAAATATCAATAACCTCAGATATGCGGATGACACCACCCTTATGGCAGAAAGTGAAGAGGAACTCAAAAGCCTCTTGATGAAAGTGAAAGAGGAGAGTGAAAAAGTTGGCTTAAAGCTCAACATTCAGTAAACGAAGATCATGGCATCCGGTCCCATCACTTCATGGGAAATAGATGGGGAAACAGTGGAAAAAGCATCAGACTTTATATTTTGGGGCTCCAAAATCACTGCACGTGCTGACTGCAGCCATGAAATTAAAAGACGCTTACTCCTTAGAAGAAAAGTTATGAGCAACCTAGATAGCATATTGAAAAGCAGAGACATTACTTTGCCAACAAAGGTCTGTCTAATCAAGGCTATGGTTTTTTCAGTGGTCATGTATGGATGGATGTGAGATTTGTACTGTGAAGAAGGCTGAGTGCCGAAGAATTGATGCTTTTGAACTGTGATGTTGGAGAAGACTCTTGAGAGTCCCTTGGACTGCAAGGAGATCCAACCAGTCCATTCTGAAGGAGTTCAGCCCTGGGATTTCTTTGGAGGGAATGATGCTAAAGCTGAAGCTCCAGTACTTTGGCCACCTCATGTGAAGAGTTGACTCATTGGAAAAGACTCTGATGCTGGGAGGGATTGGGGGCAGGTGGAGAAGGGGACAGCCGAGGATGAGATGGCTGGGTGGCATCACTGATTCGATGGACGTGAGTCCGAGTGAACTCCGGGAGTTGGTGATGGACAGGGAGGCCTGGCGTGCTGCGATTCATGGGGTCGCAAAGAGTCGGACACAACTGAGCAACTGAACTGAACTGAACTGATGGATGTAAGATAGCTTTCATTTAGGTCTTCTTTAATTACTTTTAACAGTGTTTTGTAATTTTCAGTATGCAAGTATTTAATCTTCTGATTTAAATTAATTTTTCCATATTTTTCAAGTACTGTTGTAGATGGAGTTGCTTTCTTTTTTTCTTCGTATTTTTTATTGAAGTAAATAGTTGATTTATAGTGTTCAAGTGTACAGCAAAGTGATTCAGTTATATATAGGTGTGGATATATATAGGAGTTGCTTTCTTTTTTTTTCTTTCTTTTATTTATTTTTCCTGTGCTAGGTGGGCTTTTTCTCTGGCTGCATAGAGTGGGGGTGACTCTGTAGTTGCCGTGCATGGGCTTCTCATTCCTGTGGCTTCTCTTGCTGTGGAGCACGGGCTTTTAAGGTACGTGGGCTTCAGTAGTTGCTGCATGAGGGCTGAGGAGTTGTGGTTCAGTTATTCCACAGTATGCGGAATCTTCCCAGATCAGGGATTGAACCTGTGTCTCCTGCATTGGCAGGCAGATTCTTTACCACTGAGCCATCTGGGAAGCGCCAGAGTTGCTTTCCTAATTTTCTTTTTGAATTGTTCATTGAAGGTATATGCAACTGATATATATATATAGTTGTTGTTGGTTGCTCTGGGTCTTTGTTGCTACATGCAGGCTTTCTCTGAGTTAATAATGCATACTCGGTAACTGTGGTGCATGGGTTTAGTTGTTCCAAGGCATGTGGAATCTTCCTGGACTGGGGATGGAATCCATGTCCCCTGCATTGACAGGTGGATTCCTATCCACTATACCACCAGGGAAGTCTGAAACACAACTTATTTTTTATATTGATCTTGTATTCTGCTACTTTGTTGAATTCTTTTATTAGCTTTATGAGCTTTCCTGTGGATTCTTTGGGGTTTCTGTATGTAGGATCATGTCATCTCTGCCTTTTACTAATTTATTTATGTTCTGGCTAGAATTTAAGTACAGTGTTGAATAGCAATGGTGAAAGCAGGCATTCTTGTCTCATTTCTGGATTTTTTTTTGTTTTTGCCCTTGTGGGATTGTAATTCCCTGACCAGGGGTTGAACTCTGGCCCTTGGCAGTGGAAGTGTAGTGTCCTAACCATTGGACTACCTAGGAATTCCCTCATGTTTAATTTTAGAGCAAGGGAAACCTATCAGTTTTTCATCATTGAGTATGATGTTGGCTGCTGGTTTTTATAAAAGCCCTTCATCATATTGAGGAATTTCTCTCCTATACCTGATTTTCTGTATTTTTATTATGAAGGATGTTGGATTTTGTCAGATGCCTTGTCTGCATTAATTGAAATGACTGTGTGTTTTTTTCCCTTTTAATATTAATATAGTATATTGTTCATTTTTTTTTTTTTTAGTGTTGAACTACCTTACATTCCTTGCAGCTTTCTTTTGATTTGTTTGTATGGTGTATTTTTTTCCATCCTTTTACTTCTAACCTACCTATATCATTATATTTGAAGTAAGTTTCTTGTAAACAGTATAGTTGGGTTATATTTCTCTGTTCTTTCTGGCAATCCTTGTCTTTTAATTAGCGTATTTAGGCCTTTTAATCTCAATATAGGCTTCCCTGGTGGCTCAGAATCCACCTGCCAATGTAAGAGACATGGATTCAATCATACCCTGGGTTGGGAAGATTCTCTGGAGAAAGAAATGGCAACCCACTCCAGTTTTCTTGCTTTGGACATCCTATGGATGGAGGAGCCTGGTAGGCTACAGTCCAAGGGGTTACAAAGAATCAGCCACAACTGAGCAACTAAAACAACAACGGTGTTAATGTAGTTATTGATAGATATGTTTAGATTTAAAATTATCATTTTGTTACTTTTCCTTTGTTTGTTTCCTCTTTTTTTGTTTCCCCTCTTCTGCCTTTTTAAGGGTTATTTGAGCATATTCTATTTTATTCTAATTTTGGCTATATTTCATATAATTTTTTGATGATTGTTCTAGAAATTACAAAGTACATGCTTACCTTTTCACAATCTATTTAGAGTCAGTATTTTACTGCTTTGATTGAAATGCATTAACTATCATTATTTAGACTTCTTTACCCTCCTCCTTTATACTATAGCTGTCTACATTACATCTGTTAATACATACCTTGAAAACCCTATTGGAGAATGTTGCATACTTTGCTTTCATCTGCTAAATATATTTTAAAGATTAGAGGAAAATAGTCTAATATATATTTATACCCAGATATTTGTAATTGCTGTTGCTCTTGATATTCTAAGTTTCTTTCAGGTATTATTTTTTTCCTTCTATCTGAAGAACTTCCTTTAGTAACTCTTTTAGAGCCATCTGCTGGCTAGGAATTCTCCTTAGTTTTCTTTCCTCTGAGAGTATCTGTATCTTTATTCTTGAAGGGTATTTTTGCTAGATATAGAATTCTGAGTTGACTGTGCTTTTCTTTCAGCACTTTAAAAGTATTGTGCCGTTTCTTCCTGTCATCTGTGGTTTCTGGTGAGAAAGCCGCACTCATTTGAATTCTTATTCTAAGGTCATGTCTTTTCCCCCACCTTCTTTATCTTTTTTTTTAATTTATTTTTTTTAAATTGAAGGATATTTGCTTTACCAAACTTCGTCGTTTTCTGTCATACTTCAAGAATCAGCCATAGGTACACCCATGTCCACTGCCTCCCGAACCTCTCTTCCATCTCCCTCTCCTTCCCACCCTTCTAGATTGTCACAGAACCCGTGTTTGAGTTCCCTGAATCATACAGCAAATTCCCATTAGCTATCGATTTTACATATGGTGTTACAAATTTCCATGTTACTGTCTCCATACATCTCACCCTCTCCCTTCTCCCCTCCCCCTGTGTCCTTAGGTTTGGTTTCTGTCTGTTTCTCCATTGCTGCCCTGAAAATAAATTCGTCAGTACCATCTTTTTAGATTCCATATATATGAGTCAGTATATGATGTTTATTTCTATAATTTATTTCTGTTTCTGACTTACTTCACTTGGTACAACAGGCTCTAGGTTCATCCACCACAGTAGAACTGACTCAAATGCACTCCTTTTTTATGGCTGAGTAGTATTCCATTGTATATATGTACCACAGCTTCTTTATCCATTCATCTGTTGATGGACGTATAGGTTGGTTCCATGTTCTAGCTATTGTAAATAGTGCTGCAGTGAACATTGGGGTACACGTGTCTTTTAGTTTTGGTTTCCTTAAGGTATATGCCTAGGAGTGGGATTACTGGTTCATATGGTGTTTTTTTTTTTTTTCTATATGAAACTTTTAGTATTTTATTCATTTTCATAGTTTTACAGTATTAGTAAAAATAATGACCCATTATAAATAAGTATAAAATGGAAGTTGATGAAAAATAACCCCAAGTCTTCCTTGACTCTCATCCTCCCACCAAAAAACTAGCTAGTATATGGCAAATATCCTTTGCACACATTATCTTTAGGCATATATTCACTTTGTAGTGGTGGATGGTTTAGTCACTAAGTCATGTCTAGTCATGTCTGACTCTTGCGACCCCACAGACTGTAGCCTGCCAGGCTCCTCTGTCCATGGGGTTTTCCAGGCAAGATTACAGGAGTGGGTTGCCATTTCCTTCTCCACATATGGTGGTTTTATTCCTAGTTTTTGAAGGAATCTCCATACCTTCTTCCATAGTGACTGCCACACCCGTCCAGCTTTTATTGTTTGTAGACTTTTTCATGGCCATTCTGACTGGTGTGAGGTGGTACCTCATGTAGTTTTGATTTGCATTTCTCTAATAATGAGCGATGTCGAGCATCTTCTCATGTGTTTGTTAGCCGTCTGTATGTCTTCCTTGGAGGAATGTTTGTTTAGATCTTTTTCCCACTTTTTGATTGGGTTGTTTGTTTTCCTGATACTGAGTTGTATGAACTACTTATATATTTTGGAAATCAATTCTTTGTCAATTGTTTCCTTTGCTATTATTTTCTCCTATTCTGAGGGTTGTCTTTTCACCTTGTTTGTAGTTTTCTTTGTTGTGCAAAAGTTTTTAAGTTTAATTGGATCCCACTTGTTTATTTTTCTTTTTATTTCCATTACTGTAAGAGGTGGGTCATAGAAGCTTTGATTTATGTCATCGAGTGTTCTGCCTGTATTTTCCTCTAAGAGTTTTATAGTTTCCGATCTTAACGTTTAGGTCTTTAATCCATTTTATCTTTGTGTATGGCATTAGGAAGTGTTCTAATTTCATTCTTTTGCATGTAGCTGTCCAGTTTTCCCAGCATCACTTATTAAAGAGGCTATCTTTGCCGCATTATATATTCTTGCCTCCTTTGTCAAAAATAAGGTACCCGTTGGTGTGTGGGTTTCTCTCTGGGCTTTCTGTCTTGTTCCATTGGTCTATATTTCTGTTTTTGTGCCAGTATCATACTATCTTGATGACTGTAACTTTGTAGTATAATCTGAAGTCAGGAAGGTTGATTCCTTCAGCTCCATTCTTCTTTATCAAGACTGCTTTGGCTATTCGGGATCTTTTGTGTTTCCATATGAACTGTGAAATTTTTTGTTCATGTTCTATGAAAAGTACCATTGGTAATTTGATAGGGATTGCATTTAATCTGTAGATTGCACTTGGTGGTATAGTCATTTTCACAGTACTTCCTGCCCAGGAGCATGGACTATCTCTCCGTCTGTTTATGTTGTCTTTGATTTCTTTCATCAGTGTCTTATAATTTTCCATATGGGTTCTTTTGTCTCCTTAGAGATAAAAGGAGATTCTCTTTATTTCTAGATGTTTTATTCTTTTTGTTGCAGAGGTGAATGGGATTGATTCCTTAATTTCTCTTTCTGATTTTTCATTGTTAGTATATAGGAGTGCAAGTGATTTCTGTGTGTTGACCTTGTATCCTGTGACTTTGCTGAATTCCGATTAGCTCTAATAATTTTCTGATAGTTTCTTTTGGGTTTTCTATGTATAGTATCTTATCATCTGCAAACAGTGAATTTTACTTCTTCTTTTCCCATCTTGATTCCTTTTATTTCTTTTTCTTCTCTAATTGCCATAGCTAGAACTTCCAAAGCTATGTTGAATTGAGAGTGGTCACCCTTGTCTTGTTCCTAGGGAATGCTTTTAGTTTTTCATCATTGAAAATAATATTTGCTGTGGGCTTATCATATATGGCCTTTACTGTTTTGAGGTAGGTTCCTTCTATGCCCATTTTTTGAAGTATTTTTATCATAAGTGGGTGCTGAATTTTGTCAGAGGTTTTTTCTACATCTATTGAGATGACCATATGATTTTTATCTTTCAATTTGTTAATATGGTGTATCACATTGATTGATTTGTGTATGTTGAAGAATCCTTGCATCCCTGGAATAAGCCCGACTTGATCATCGTGTAAGAGCTTTTTAGTGTGTTGTTGAATTCTGTTTACTAGAATTTTGTTGAGGATTTTTGCATCTGTGTTCACCAGTGATTTTGGCCTGTAATTTTCTTTTTTTGTGTTGTCTTTGCCTGGTTTTGGTATCAGGGTGATTGAGGCCTCATAGAATAAGTTTGGAAGTGTTCCTTCCTCTGTCCCTGGCTTCTTTATTTTTAGTTTTTGTCAGTTTGACTACCTCTGGGCATGGATTTCTTTGGATTTTCTTGTTTGGTATTCACTCTGCTTTTTCTTATTGTGGCAAAAAATGCATAACATAAAATTGGTCATTTTTGTCATTTTTAAGTGTATGGTTTTGTGGTATCAAGTACATTCACGTTGTTGTGCAACCATCTCCGTCTCTAGCACTTTTTCATCTTTCCCAAGTGAAACTCTGTACCCATTAAACAATAACTCTTGTATGCTTTACTGTGTAGTATAATATTTTAATTAACTATAAAACTTGTTTGTTTGTAGTATATTCAACAGAACATAAGAGCAGATTGTTCCAATATTGACAAAATTCTTGAACCCCCTGAAGGCCAAGATGAAGGTGTATGGAAGTATGAACATTTAAGGTAGGTCCTCATGATATAGCAAAATAGTAATAGTACTTCTAATAGTAAAAATAACCTTTAATATTAATTATGATTATGAATCATAAATTATTTAACTGTAGACCAAAAAGCCAGTTTCTAAAGCTTTTATGTTTCCAGTGTTATAAAGTTTTCAACATTGTTATTTATTCATTGTTTTCTGTACTTACGGATTTGGGCCTTCTTATCATTTTACACAGTTTTCCTTAATCATATCCTTTAATCACAGATGCAGTATTTCCATGTACCTACTCATTTTTACTGCCTACTACCTGTCTACTTTATTTCTCTCTAGAGGGCCTAGTCTAGACTTGGTAGCTGATGTGTTACTAGTCACGCACATACTGTGTCAACTAGTATGAATTTCCAGTCTTCTCTTTGGTAAATGAAGGTTAATTGTAATCCTGAAATAAGTTTTAGAGATTTTAATAATATTCTTTGAATGAAAAAATTGATTTTTAATGAATCATGAGTCAACTTTAGAAGCAGCTGTAACCTGAAGTTACTAGGTTATTTCCCTCTTTCTTTTTTAAAAATTAGGGTATTTCTTGAAGTTAAAAACTTCCCATTGTAAATGGGAATTGATAAGTTAGAGAAGGCAGCATGAAATATGTGTTCATCCAAGTTTGTTACTTTGAGTTGATTTTTAAATAATAGAGTAAAGTGGAGATCTGAATTTTCCTGCATAAATTAGACCACATTTCCTATGATGAGTGCCTCAGTTTGTAGACAGTGTACTTTTTCTGTTGTTTTGTTTTGATGCTATAGGCTTGTCTAGATATTGTGTCTTGTCATAACAGTTCAGCAGTTTCAGGGACGACTTCTTTGTAAGCTGCCAGTTTCTTGGGCAAGTCACTTGACTACTTGATCGGGTTTTCTTTTTTAATACATCTTGATGGGTGATCATTGAAAGCATGAGTATGTAGGTATTATGCCACTCTTATAAATATAGAAAACACTTTAGAATGATATATACTCTGCCTTATTTTAATCTACTTTGAAAATAACTACTTACTTACCTGTGGGATTAATGATAAAAATAAGCAAAGGTATTTTTTACACCATAAGCATAATTTCTAAAAAGTTAGGGTTCATTTTAATTTACAAGGTTTTTATTTCAGATCTAAAAAAAGTTTTTCCTCCCAACTTAACTTAGACTGTGAAATATGCATTATACAAAACTTGTAAAATCTTTCTTATGCATATTCCATTTGTCCTGGTGCTATTGTTACTACTTTTGTTATTTTTTAATATTATTTTATTTGAATAATTCACTTATTTTTGTTTTGTATAATTTAAATATTATATGTCACATATTTATTGTTTTGTGTCTTTATTATAGTGTATACATCTTTAACCAAAAAGAGTTTTCAAAGTAGTTTGATTTTTTTTGCATGTGCTTAATATTACTGATTTGAGGCTTAATACTTGCTATTACTGGTTAATGTAGTTGATTATATGTTAATGGGGATTGAATCTTGACCTCAGTGAAATCACTTCTCACTGAATATTTGTCATCAGGAAAAGATGCTGTTTCCTCTGAATGGCTGCAATCCTATGCCAGTGTATAGGGCTTAGTGACTAGAGGGTAGTCAGCTCTGGTTTGACCCTTCAGCTGCCTAACTATGTGTGTGAGCCCTGTGTCGAATTAACCTGAAGCTGTTAAGTTTACACTGTTTGCCACGATTATACCTATAACACTGGCAGATCAGTTAGCTTAATTTTCCTGTTGACTATAAGTAGATTGGACTAGGTGAGAAACTTGTTTATCACCATCTGTCTTTATTACTACTTAGTGGAAAACAACTCAGAAACATAAAACATGCAACTTACAGATATTGAGCAGTATAGATTTATGTAGTGATTCAGAAATAGTGTTGTTTGTATACTCTTAGAACAACACATTATTAGGCATCTGAAGTGGAAATAGATGGCTGATAATTTGACCTTTGTCTTTTAACTTGCTTTCTTCTTTTTAAAAAAAAAATTTGTTTCAGTTCATTGTTGGCTATGCTGGGTCGTTGTTGCTGCATGGGCCTTTCTAGTTGTCGTGAGTGGAGGCCACTCTGTAGTTGTGGTGAAATGGGTTTCTCATGACCGGGGCTTCTCTTGTTGCACAGCACAGACTAGGCACACTGGCTTCAGCAGTCATGGCATGTGGGCTCAGTAGTCTCAGCTCTCAGGCTCTAGAGCACAGGCTTACGAGTTGTGCTTAGTTGCCCCAGCAGCATGTGGAATCTTCTCTGACCAGGGACAATTGTATTCAGATATATACACACACATAAATTTTTATATAACTGGAATTGTACTCTGAATATAAGTATATATCTTTTGTATGTTTATGTAATATCAACATTTTACTATTTTCCAATTGCTAATCATTTGTGTTTCAAAGAAATTTTTTATGTATAGAGTTTAAGTGAACATCTTTGTACATATATCTAGATTGCAGTTCTGATTGTTTCATTAGAATAGATCCTTAAGAGAATGACTTAGTCAAAAAATACACACTTTGTAAGGTTCTTGGTAAATATTTTCAGATTATTTCTCAGAAAAATTATACTAATTTCTGGTGTTTAAAGTGATCAACTCACTGAACACTGATATTGAATGTTATTAGGGTCGTTAGTTTTGGGTTTTGTTTACTAATGTACTGTATGTCTTTGTAAGGAATGTGCCATGTAAGTTCAAGTGGTGTTGATAATAGTGATGAGAAAGGATGGTATTTTTTTTTACAATTAATATTCTAAAAACAATATGAAGAATAGATAAAGCTTTTTCATTTATATATTTACCTTTTTAGGCAATTCTGTCTTGAGCTAAATGGACTTGCTGTCAAACTTCAGGTAATATTTTCTTTAACTTAAAACTAATTGAAAGTTCTGATTTTTTTCCTGTTTTTATAAATTAATGTGCTTACAAAGACATCTAGAATTTGTAGTTTATTCTAGAATTTTGCACAAAATGTAGTAACCCAATTGATAAACTTTTTCATTGTTATTTTACATGTTAATAAGTGTAACAATTTTTAACAGAGTGAATGCCATCCAGATACCTGCACTCAGATGACAGCAACTGAACAGTGGATTTTTCTTTGTGCAGCTCATAAAACACCAAAAGAGGTGAGAATGTATAAAGTTGAACGACTCATAAATTCATTGTAACCTAAATCTCTTCAAGACAATGGTAGACAAATTTTTTTTTGAGTTTTTAGGTCACTATTTATTTTGCTCTTTGATTTAGAGTTTTTTGATGCAAGGTTATTGTCACAGTGTTACTTTAGGATTTCTTTTGATTAGTATCTTTTGAAAATTTTTTAATTAAAATATCATTAACCTATACTATGTTAGTTTCAGGAGTAAAGCATACTGATTTGATATTTCTCTAAATTACAAAGTGATCACCGTGATAAGTTTAGTTTACCATCTGTCATCATACAGAGTTACTACAGAATTATTGAGAGTGTTTCTCATGTTGTGCATTTCATTCCTAGGACTCATTAATTTTGTAACTGGCCGTTGATACCTCTTAATCTTCCTCACCTATTTCATTCATTTCTATCTCCCCTCTGGCAGCCACTTTTGTTCTTTGTATCTATGACTTCTGTTTTATTGTTTCTTCACTTTTGTTTTTTTAGATTCCACTTATAAGTGAAAGCATATGGTATTTGTCTTTCTCTGTCTTGTTTTGTTTTTAGATTCCACATACAAGTGAAATCATATGGTATTTGCCTTTCTCTGACTTTTTTCACGTAGCATAATACCCTCTAGGTCCATCTACACTTTTGCAAATGGCAAAATTTCATTCTTTTATGCCAGTGTGTATACATACCACATCTTTATATGGACACTTAGACTGTTTCTGCATCTTTGTTGTCGTCATTGTTGTTTAGTCACTGTTGTGTCTGACCCTTGTGACTCCATGGACTGTAGCCCACCAGGTTCCTCTGTCCGTGGGATTTCCCAGGCAGGAATACTGAAGTGGGTTGCCACTTCCTTCTCTAGGTGATCTTCCTGACTCAGAGATCAAACCTGCATCTCCTGCGTTGTCAGGTGAATTCTTCACCACTGAGCCATCAGAGAAACCCTGCTTCCATATCTTGGCTACTATAAATAACGCTTCAGTGAACAGGGGCATGCATGTATCTGTTTGATTAGTGTTTTTGTTTCTTTGGGCAATTGCTGGGTTGTATGGCAGTTTCTATTTTTCATTTTTTGAGGAACCGCTGTACTGTTTTCCATAGTGGTTGTACCAGTTTACATTCTGTGCAGTGGTGCAGGAGGGTTCCTATATCTCCTGAACAGTACTTATTTTTTGTCCTTTTTTGAGGGGTGGGCCATACTGCACAGCATGTGGGATCTCAGTTCCCCAAGTGGGGATTGAACTCGTGCCCCCTGTAGTGGAAGCGCAGATTCTTGACCGCAGGACTGCCAGGAAAGTCCTTGTTTTTTTGATGGTACTCTTTTTGACAAATGTGAGGTAGTAACCTACTCTGGTTTGATTTGCATTTCCTTGATAATTAGTGATGTTGAGTACCTTTACATGTGTCTGTTGGCCATCTGTATGTCTTCTTTTGAGAAAATGTGTATTCACGTCTTCTGCCCATTTTTTAACCTGATTGTCAAAGAGTGTACTACCCTTTTTTTCTTCTAGGAGTTTTATGGTTTCCCATCTGACATTTAAATCTAAGTCCATTTTGAGTTTATTTTTGTATATGGTGTAAGTAATCCAGTTTGACTCTTTCGTATGTAGCTGTCCAATTTTCCCAGCACCATTTATTGAAGAGACTTTCTTTACCCTAGTGTATATATTGCCTCTTTTGTTATAGACAACTGACTATGTAAGTGTGGGTTTATTGTTGGGATCTCTGTTCTCTTCCCTATGTATCTGTTTTTGTGCCAGTAACATACTGTTTTGATTATATAGCTTTGTAGTATAGTTTCAAATCAGGCACTTGGTATCTCCAGCTTTGTCATTATTTCTTAAGATTGTTTTGGATATGTGGAGTCTTCTGTATTTCCACAGAAATTTTAAAATTATTTGTTTTAGTTCTGTTAAAAATGCCATAAGTATTTTGATATGGATTGCATTGAGTATATAGATTGCCTTGGGAAGTACGGTCATTTTAACAGTATTAATTCTTCTAATCCATGAACATGGTATATCTTTCCATTTGTTTGTATAGTATCATTTCTTGTAACTGGACAATTAAATCGACTGGAACTTACAATTCATTGACTATGACATAATAACACCTGTCATATTGTGTTGATATCTAATGTGTAATGGATGAAATACATGTGTTTAGATATTTTGGTTTACTCTTCTTTTTATAGGAATAACTGTTGGTGATTACTAGTTGATACTAATTGATTACTAGATTACTAGTCTATCAGATAGAAATGTTGAGTTTTATAGGTCAGTGTTTTTTTTCTACATTAATATTTCTTACTATTTATTTGAAACCCACCATAATGATTTTCCTTCCATAATTGGTCTTATTGAAAATCTCACTCATGTTGTTTTCTCCTTATTTTGTTTTTGTTAAGGTGAGAGTATAGGAAGTTGCAGTTGTTTATAGAACATTTTTTGTTTTAAATAATTCATGTCATCTGACATGTAGTACACAGTTTTCCTTAGTTGTCTCAAAAATGTCCTTTATAACTGGTTTGCTTAAAAATATGCATTGCATTTCCCTTGATCTGCCTTCCCTTTTAATCCGTAGTAATTAGTTTTTACATGACATCGACTCATTGAAAATAACTGAGTTAGCCCTGTGCTGTAGGATTATAGACTTTTTGATTATTATATTGACAGACCACTAAAGCTTAAAGCCAGTTAATTCTTTAGCTGGAAAATCAATGTTTGATGTCCTTTTGTTTGAAAAGGTTAATTCTCCAAAATAAGAAGTATCTGATACCTATCTAAGCTAAGTAGTACTTATTTTTCAATATTGACTTTACTCATGATATTACTTTTTTTTTAGTTAATAAACTGAAGCAATATTAATATTGTGTATCATTCTATATCTGGGGAAATCATAGCAGTTTTCATTGATAATTCACTGGAATTGACTCTATAGCATAGTACATGATGTGATCATTCCTATTAGAAAATTGAATCCCAAGAAGCTAGTGTCATTTTGGCAATAGTAAAGATGCATTATTCTCACTTTAATGTGGGAAAGCCATCCAGTGTGTCTTGTATTGTGAGACATATACATACCAAGTCATTACTACATCCACTTTTCTCTTTGTTGCTGTTGTTTTAGTTGTGTTCAACTTTTTTGAGGAGAACTAGAGGAGGAGCCTGTGAGGCTTCTCTGTCTGTGGGATTTCCCAGTCAAGAATAATAGAGTGGATTGCCATTTCTTTATCTAGGGGATATTCCCGACGCAGGGATTGAACCTGTGTCTCTTCCATTGGCAGGCAGATTCTTTATCACTGAGCCACCAGGGAAATTTTTTTCTTGAGTTATGTTAAATGTAAGATAGAATAATCATCTGAATTATATCCTGTGAGTGAATCTTAAAAGTACACCACTGCTTGCTAAAGACCAGCTCCACTAGATTTTCCACGTTTCAAGGGATGGTGCTAGTGTATTTTCCAAATGGTAGTTTTGAGGGATGAGATTATTGTAAAAATACAAACAAAAGAAAATCTTGAGAGGACACTTTTTGAATCCTTTCGAAATAATTTTACGTAGTTAAAAAATAATAGCAACAGAGATTAGTAGCTAAGAAAGTTGTTCTTACGAATTAAAAGCACTGGCAGATTCTGAAGTGGAAGAGGCACAGAGTACTCAGCAGCAGTGATGATTTACTCAAGGTCCTTCAGAATTATAGAGAGGCATTGCAGCAAATAGAGTTAACTATACAAACAGTGATTATAAGCAATGAAGATTATAATTTGTTGTTATCCGTTAGTCCTTTCAGTCATATGCAGATTGTGATTACTTGCAGTAGCATTATAAATATATATTTGGTAAAATATAATTTATAAAAGTTTGAACACATTACTTACTATTTGTAACATACTATTTTGGCCATATTTTGCCAAATGTGTGCTGTTATATATGATGCAGAGTAGGATCAGTTAATTGAGAATTAATTGGAGGAGGTGGAGGGAGACAGCTAAATTAAGGCAAAACTCTTCCTCTAATTCCAAAAAGAAAAAATTCAGAAATCAGTCTAAAGTTATGCTGTTTGAAACAGTAGCCATAAAACATGTGGCTGTGGAGCACTTAATGTGGATAGTCTAAATTGAGATGTTCTTTAAGTATAAAATCCATACTGATTTCAAATATTTAGTACAAAGGGACAATGTAAAATATCTCATTGAGAGTTAACTGGATAACTACATACAAAATAATGAATTTAGACCCCCTACCTCACACCGTATACAGAAATTAGCTCTCAATGGAAATCAAACACCTAAATGTAAGAGCTAAAACTATAAAACTCTTGGGGGGGAAAATAGGTATAAATTTTCATGACCTTGGACTAGGCAGTGATTTCTTAGATATGATACCAAAAGCTCAGTGGTGGAAGAAGATGTATATGTCAGATTTCATAGAAAATAAAAATGGTTGTGCTTTAAAGGACACTGTCAAGAAAATGAAAAGACAATGTACATAACTAGAGAAATTATTTTTGTTAATTATATCTCTGTTAAGGGTCTGGTATCCAGAATATATAAAGAGCTATTACGAAACAACTAAAAGACAACTTAATATTAAAATGAGCAAAGAATTTTTTTTTTTCTGCTTGCTCAGTGCAGCTTATAGCATCTTAGTTTTGCAACCAGGGATTAAACCCGTGCCCGTGGCATTGAAAGCATGGAGTCCTAACTACTGGACTGCCAGGAAAGTCCCTAAAATGAACAAAGGATTTGAATGGATATTTCTCTAAAGAAATATAAAAATGGTCAGTAAGTACATGAAAAGGTGTTCATCATCATTAGTAATTAGGCTAAATGCATATCAAAACCACATGAGAATGGAGAAATAAAAATGTGATGGATATAAATACATACAATGGAATATTATTCAGCCATAAAAGGGGGTGAAGTTCTGATATATGCTATATATAACATGAATGAACCTGAAAGACATTATGCTAAGTGAACGAAGCCAGACACAAAAGAACAGTTATGGTATGATTTCACTTACATGATACATCTAGAAAGGACAAATTCATAGAGCCTGAAAGTAGATTAGAGGTTGTCAGGGCTGGGGATTGGGAATGTGGGGAAATTACTACTTAAATGGTTATAGTGTCTATTTGGAATGAGGAAAAGCCTTTGGTTTAAAACAGATAGTATAGATGGCTGCACAATAGTGAATGTAACTAATGCCACTGAATTGTATGTTTAAAAATGTTTAAAATGGAATGGGAATTCCCTGGTGGTCCAGTGGTTAGGACTCCATACTTCCATTCCAGAGGGCACAAGTTCAATCTCTGGTTGAGGAACTGAGATCCCATATGCCCATATGTGGCACTGCCAAAAATAAAGGTTAAAATGGCAAATTTTACCACAGGTTTTTCAAAGTGGAAAAAAGATCCACCCATACAATTGACATACACTTTACCCACTGAAATGACTAAAATAATAAGTGTTGGCCAGGATGTGAAGAAGATGGAACCCTTATACATAGACAATGGATTTGTAAAATACTGGGTTTGGAAATAGTTTGAAAGTTCCTCAAAATAACAGGTATAGAGTTACTATATGGCTTACCAATTCTACTTTTAGGTATATACTCAAATGAAAAACATAGATCCAGACAATACTTGTGCACTAATAAAGCTCACAGTCACGTGAATCACAATATCAAAAAATGGAAACAACCAAATTTCCATCAACTGATGAGTAAATACACAACATGTGGTATATGTATACAATGGAATATTATTTAGCCTTTAAAAAGAATCTGTAGAGGGAGAAACATTTTCAAGTATTTTATATATATTAAAAGCCAAGTCTAAAAATGTTTTGAATTAAGAAAATAATGAGTATTGATTCATTCTGCACTATTCATGAGCCTTGAAAACATGCTGAATGACACAGAAGTCCACATTCTATTCCATTTTTAGGAAATATTCAGAATAGGTAATTTCAGAGAAGATAGAAGGTAGGTCAGTTGTTCAGGATTCAGGGGAAGAGAGGAGAAATGACTGTTAATTAATATTGGGTTTCTCTTGGGGGTGATGAAGATGATACGGAATGTAGTTGATAATGGTTATATAATTTTGTGAATATACTAAAAACTATTGAGTTTTACACTTTAAAAGAGATTTTGTGGTATGTGAATTATATATTAACTTTAAAATATCCCCGTTCTCCTGGGAACAGGCCCCTAAAAGGAGAAAGAAAGCACATACACTACTTGGACTTTTTTGTGACCTTAAGGGAGCAGTAATGACCTGAACACAGAAATTCTACCTTGTGGCCTGGCATCTTGGAATGTATGTGGGGAGAGTCTTATCAGATTTTAACACTCTTCAGGGACTTTCCATATATCCTCATGACTCAGGAAAATAGATTTCTTTCCTTTTGTCCACTATATTCAAGAGTCAACATGTTATACTTTTGACTCTGCTGTGAGTCTTTAGGCAAGTCCTTAATTCATTGCTTTAGTTTTCTTATCTGCAAAGTGGGAAACATAACCTACCTTGTAGGGTTGTTGTGGAGAATAAATAGAGTTAATACATATAAAGGCTTTAAACAGTGCCCAGAGCTTAGTAGGTGCTATGTACGGCTTGGCTATTATCACCATAGCATCTCCATAAAATCTTTCTTCTTTCCCAGTGTTATTTAAGCTGCATTAGCAGTCAGGTCAGACTCTGCTGAATAGCTTCCTAGTTTATTTCCTTATTCTAAATCCACATCTCCAGTGCGTCACTTGAATCTTTGACAAGTCTACCTCTGATCTTGTCCCTGTCTTATTCAGTGGTCTGTAGAGTTCATCAAATAAAGTCTAAACTCCTTCTACAAAAAAACCACACAGAAGCTCATTAGCAATTTTTCTATCAATTATGTTAAAACGGTAATTTTGGCTATATGGAGTTAAATAAAATACATCATTAAAATTAATTTCACCTTTTTTTTTTTTTTTACCTATTTAATGTGGATGTTAGAATATTTAAATTAAACATGTAGCTTGCATTGTATTTCCATGCTGGCTTAATGGTACATCCAAGTGACCAATATGAATGAGAATTACAATGACTTGGGATGTTTGTCTTTGACCAAATCACCTTGTAATCATATATATGGATAAAGATACTTTTTTCAATAAATACTGCTCTTGTTACTGTTTTAGGCAGGGAGTCTACTAGCCATAAAATTCCTATGGATGTACATTTTTTTTCCTCTGAGGCATTTTATTCGTATGCATTACATCGCTGGAAAGAATCCAAGGATTTTCCCTCCTGTGTGTTTTTGTCTTGCTTCTTCATG
Organism: Budorcas taxicolor; assembly: GCF_023091745.1. NCBI lineage: Eukaryota > Metazoa > Chordata > Mammalia > Artiodactyla > Bovidae > Budorcas > Budorcas taxicolor. The sequence continues at coordinate 130,538,755 of NC_068911.1, forward strand.
GTCCATGATGCCAGCCGAGGTTGTCAGTACAATGAAACCAAACTGATGAGACGGGCGCAGGTTATTCTGCCATTCTTTTAGATCTTAGAGTTGCACATCAAATCTGAGGCTGATCGCTCCACAATTATTTAGCCTGCCTGTGAGGTTCACAACAATTTTCCCAGCCCTGTTGTCATTAATGATTTCAAATTCTCCAGTATAGCCATGCTTCATCATCACAGTTAGAATCCTGACTGGGACTTTGGAGCACCTGGTATTAGCCTCTCTTTTTGGTATTGTTGATACTCTTGAGAGCGTCAGCCAGGACATACATGCGCACCATTACGGTGGCACAGAAAGATGGCTGAAAGAGGATGTACCTTTTTTTTTTTTTTTTTTTTTTTGGTGTAGATTAATCTGTATTTACCATCTTGAGTCACCAGGGAAGCCCTAAAAGAAAGTGAAGTTGCTCAGTCATGTCTGACTCTTTGCAGCCCCATGGATACCAGGTTCCTCCGTCATTGGGATATTCTAGGCAAGAATACTGGAGTGGGTTGCCATTTCCTTCTCCAGGAGATCTTTCTGACCCAGGGATTGAATCCAGGTCTCCCGCATTGTAGGCAGATGCTTAATTAACCAGATAATCACGATGGTGTGATCACTCACCTAGAGCCAGACATCCTGGAATGTGAAGTCAAGTGAGCCTTAGAAAGCATCACTACGAACAAAGCTAGTGGAGGTGATGGAATTCCAGTTGAGCTATTTCAAATCCTGAAAGATGATGCTGTGAAAGTACTGCACTAAATATGCCAGCAAATTTGGAAAACTCAGCAGTGGCCACAGGACTGGAAAAGGTCAGTTTTCATTCCAATCGCAAAGAAAGGCAATGCCGGAGAATGCTCAAACTACCGCACGATTGCACTCATCTCACACGCTAGTAAAGTAATGCTCAAAATTCTCCAAGCCAGGCTTCAGCAATACGTGAACCATGAAATTCCTGATGTTCAAGCTGGTTTTAGAAAAGGCAGAGGAACCAGAGATCAACTTGCCAACATCCGCTGGATGATGGAAAAAGCAAGAGTTCCAGAAAAACATCTGTTTCTGCTTTATTGACTATGCCAAAGCCTTTGACTGTGTGGATTACAATAAACTGTGGAAAATTCTGAAAGAGTTGGGAATACCAGACCACCTGACCTGCCTCTTGAGAAATTTGTATGCAGGTCAGGAAGCAACACTTAGAACTGGACATGGACCAACAGACTGGTTCCAAATAGGAAAAGAAGTACGTCAAGGCTGCATATTGTCACCCTGCTTATTTAACTTATATGCAGAGTACATCTTGAGAAATGCTGGGCTGGAAAAAGCACAAGGTGGAATCAAGATTGCCGGGAGAAATATCAATAACCTCAGATATGCAGATGACACCACCCTTATGGCAGAAAGTGAAGAGGAACTCAAAAGCCTCTTGATGAAAGTGAAAGAGGAGAGTGAAAAAGTTGGCTTAAAGCTCAACATTCAGAAAACGAAGATCATGGCATCTGGTCCCATCACTTCATGGGAAATAGATTGGAAAACAGTGTCAGACTTTATATTTTTGGGCTCCAAAATCACTGCAGATGGTGACTGCAGCCATGAAATTAAAAGACACTTACTCCTTGGAAGAAAAGTTATGACCAACCTAGATGGCATATTGAAAAGCAGAGACATTACTTTGCCAACAAAGGTCTGTCTAGTCAAGGCTATGGTTTTTCCTGTGGTCATGTATGGATGTGAGAGTTGGACTGTGAAGAAAGCTGAGTGCCAAAGAATTGATGCTTTTGAACTGTGGTGTTGGAGAAGACTCTTGAGAGTCCCCTGGACTGCAAGGAGATCCAGCCAGTCCATTCTGAAGGAGATTAGCCCTGGGTTTCTTTGGAAGGAATGATGCTAAAGCTGAAGCTCTAGTACTTTGGCCACCTCATGTGAAGAGTTGACTCATTGGAAAAGACTGATGCTGGGAGGGATTGGGGTCAGGAGGAGAAGGGGTCGACCGAGGATCAGATGGCTGGGTGGCATCACTGACTCGATGGACGTGAGTCTGAGTGAACTCTGGGAGTTGGTGATGGACAGGGAGGCCTGGTGTGCTGCGATTCATGGGGTCGCAAAGAGTCGGACACGACTGAGCGACTGAACTGAACTGACTGAAATCTGTATTTGCCATGTACTATACTTAGCAGTGTTGAGTAGTTACTGCATTTTAAAACGCCAATTTCATTCTCAGCACTTTAAAAATATTCTAATTACTGAGTAGAATTAGAGTCATTTTTCTTTCTCTAGTCTTACTTGTTTCTTGTTGGTTCCCTGGTTCACTCTGCATCTTCGTTTCTTTTGATACTTCTCACTCCCTGCCCTCAGAAGAACTGAATGAGAATAATTACTTTGCAGTTTTGTCTTTCCTTTGATTGATTTGCTGTGAGACAATTCAGTTTCATTTTCTGATAAATGAAATAGAGTAAGACAGGTTTATTAAAATGTAAAGAAATTTCAGATTTCGTATTAAATTGCAAAGGAGGTTCAGGGAGAAAAATTTTTATAGAGCTACTAGATTGGAATTAGGGTACCAGCAACATAGTAAGGCATACTTTTTAGGATGTAAGAAGACAGTGATCTTTGGAGGTATTTGTGAAGAAGGCTGCTGGGCCACTTGGCAAAATATAAACCAGTGGACTAGGAATCAGTATATCTGGGTTATGGTTTTTAAATCCTTCTTCCTAACTATGTCATCTAGTGTAAATCATTGACCACAAGTCAAGGGTAGTCCCTGTTGCTGTGCATCATTCTTCAGGTGTTGTCTCTCTCATCCTTTAGAGTTGGGATATTTGCACGCTTGTTTACTTGAATTTCTGTTGTACAGAGTCAGCATCTTCTTAGCATGCCTAAAGACAAGACTTTCCTAAGTTGGTCTCCTCGTTTTGAGGAATTCCTTATCCTTGCCTATAAATTTTTTTTTTTTTTAATGGCTGCACTGTGCAGCTTGTGGGATCTTACTTAGTTCATTGAACCTGGGCCCTCAGCAATGAGAGTGTGGAGTCCTAACCACCTGGACAGCCAGGGAGTTCCCATAGATTTTTAAGATCTGGTAAGAATCCTGTGCATCATTTGCAAACTGACGAGTTTCCTCATTTGTAAAGCCAGAGAGTTAGATTAGATAATCAGGTGTTCTTCCTAACTCGACAGAAGCATTGTTTTCATGTAGGTACAATACTGAGAGTGAGAAATTGGGAGACTGATTCACTTATTTACTGTAAGCTGGGTATTATAGTTGAGGGGATAGTAAAGCCTTATTTATTGACATAACATTGAATTTTACAGTCATTCTGATATTGTAAGAAACATTTCCTTAGAATATGCTTGGAGGTTTTGGATTAAGATACCTGTGCAATAAATATACCTAATTTTAGAGGCAGAACTCATTGTTGATGCATTTTATATCCTTTCTCTTACAGTGTCCTGCTATAGACTACACTAGACACACGCTTGATGGTGCTGCATGTCTTCTGAATAGCAATAAATATTTTCCCAGCAGGTAAATAAAACCTTTAAATGAGGTATTAAACTTTTTGGATTTAAAGATTGATGTTTTTAGAACTAAAACTAGTTTGCTCATATTGTATTCTGTAAACTTTATTTTTTATCTGTTGTATATTTGACTTGTCCAGAATTATTCACGTTTTGAAATTAAGATTGTGATTAAACTAAAGGCATCAGGGCTCGGTTCCCAAAGCTCACTGGCCAGTTTAGTCATGAGTAGTTCCTGCTCCTGTGTGTCATTTTCCAGGGCTCTCCCTCTCAAGCTTTAGGGTTGGGATGTTTACACACTTGCTTACTTGACACTTTGGTAGAGTGAGCATCCTCGTAGACAGCATGCTAAAGAGCAGACTTTCCTAAGTTGGACTGCGTATTTTTTTTTTCTTAAGTATGTTCTGTGTATTTCCAGCCTGTTTTTCTTTTAATTGAAGAATGGTTGATTTACAGTGTTGTGTTAGTTACTGCTGTACAGTGAAGTGACTCAGTTTTACATATATATATACACACACATTCTTTTCATATTCTTTTCCATTGTGGTTTATCACAGGATACTGAATATAGTTCCCTTGTGCTATACAGTAGGACCTCATTGTTTATCCATTCTGTATATAGCAGTTTGCATCTGTTATTCCCAAACTCCCACTCCATCCCTCTCCAATCCTCCTCCTCCCCCTTAGTCTGTTCTCTACTGGACTGATAATTTTTGAAGGAGTCTTTATCCTTGCTTTTAGATTTTTAAGATCAGGGAGGAAGCCTGTGCATAACTGTAATATATTATTGTTGAGGTTTGTGACTGGTCTTTTATTCTCTTAAGATGTTTGTTACCGAGTGGATAGATTTGGAGGCTTTTGCACCTAAATATCACTGACTTCAAAGAGCTCACATAAAATATGTAAAAAATAGTGGGTTTTGCCTTAGTATCCTGTATACATTTTAAAAAAGAAAACAAATAGGCAGTTTTTATTTCTCATACACACATTAAAAAATTGAGTTCCGTAGAATGAAATGATAATTCCTTTTAGTAGTTTTAATTTGCTCTAGTGGACAGAGTGTAAATATCAAAAACATGTTTTTAGTAAGTTTTGCCAAGGTTTGTTTTAGTTGCATTAAACTTTAACAAAGTCTCAGAATTATAATTCTGAATTTCTTGGGCGCTGTGGTTAGGTAGTGAAGTTAGGAGTGAGGAACAAGAGTTTTGGTCTCGCCCTTGCCGCTTACTAGCACTGTGAACTGGACTGGCCACTTATTTTCTCTGGTGTCAGTTTCTGCTCTCGTGAATTGAGAAGATTGGACTATATTGTTCCTAAGATCTGTCTAGCTCTATGAATCTATTATTTCTTTTCTATTTCTAGAGTTAGCATAAAGGAATCATCTGTAGCAAAACTAGGATCAGTATGCCGTAGGATTTACAGAATATTTTCACATGCTTATTTTCATCACCGGCAGATATTTGATGAATATGAAGTAAGTATATTTCACTAATTGTCCTGGTACATTCTTATGAGAATGACAATAATATATGTTGATATATGTCTCATTTATTTGGTTTTGAGTAGTAAGTTGAAATGTTTTTTTTCTCTCTACAGAATGAAACATTTTTGTGTCACCGGTTTACTAAATTTGTGATGAAATATAATTTGATGTCCAAGGATAACCTGATTGTACCAATTTTAGAAGAAGAAGTTCAGAATTCAGTTTCTGGGGAAAGTGAAGCATGAAGGGAGTCATATAGAAAAAAATGTACTGATCACATAATTAACATTAATTATGTACTGTATATATATCATTTTAGACACATCAATCATGTATCCATATTATAGCTTCTTTGTTTAGCATAGGTTTTTGTATGCTGAGTGTTGCCTTTTAAAATGGGAAATACTTTTTAAGTTATTCATGAGCTGTATATTCACTGGTGTGGCACTCATGGTTTTTAAATAAGATTAGTATTATGTTTATAATGCCTGTTAATAAAAGAATTTACAGTTTGGTAAAATTGCTGCTAAACAATCATTGGATCACAATCCTCATCAAATAAACACATCTATAAAAAGATGAGTGAGCTTGAGGTTTCACACAAACCATTTATACTAAAGACATAGTAATGTTTTCCTTTGGTTTTATACCTGAGTTTAGATATTCTAGGAAATTCTGTAGCACATAGTTCCATCTTAATAAGTTTTCTAAAATGAGATAAAAGTGTTTTTAAATTCTGTTTATAGTTTTTGATATACATATAATTATGTGTATATCTAAGTATAAATGCAAATAAAGCATCAGTAATACTTAAGTAATCTTACTATGCTACACAAAGTATATTCTAGACCAGCATACTTAGAAAGGATTTACCTTTCTGCATCAGTGGATAGTTACATACAAGATAGTGATAACGATAAAGAGTGTAAATGATGTTCCCAGTGGAAACCTGCCCTGTCCTTCCCTTCTCTCCATTTCCCTTAATTCCCTCCTCAAACTACATACCTGAGAAGCTTTTCACCAGACTGTGATTTAGTGGTGACTTATACCTATTTATATTTGTATTAATTGCTTACAGATTATACCTCATATTAGCAATTACATTACACTACAGGAAAAAATGTATTGGCATAGGCTCTTGCTTATCTTTGCTTTGCAAAATTGTTCTCACTACTTGGAAAACAGTCTTTGAAATAGCTTGACTAATAATGTTAGTAATATTAATCTTCACATCTAACCATTTAAGTAGCACTTAAATAGAGTTGGAAAATACTATAGTATTTATTTTACACCCCTTCTCCACAAAGTTTATGTTTGAATTATATGGACATGTAAAATTTTTTTGCAGTAATTCACAGGTTCCAAAGGTATTGTTGAATGAATGCTCATACATTTTTTGGACTTGGTTATAATTCAGTGTCTTAAGAAGGATTCAACCATAGATTTTACAATCGTAGCTATTGAATGCAGTTTTCTAACAAAGCACTAGGAAGTCTTATTGCTGAACTGGTTGTAATGAGACACTTAGGTTAAAAAAAATTTGTACATGTAGTGAAGAAAATATTTAAATCTATCTTTTGAACAGAATTAACAAATGAACTTCCTCTTCATTTGAATGAGTTATTTTGAAATGAAGATTAAAATGTAGTAATGTTTTTTTTTTTCAAGTTGCGGAAATAATTCATACCATGCTATAAGTATGTATTGCAAAAATGTGGAAAACAGTAGCATCCTGAGAGTTTGTATATATATTTATGCTTTTTGATCCTGCCAGTATATTTGGCTTTGAACAATGCTATTCCATCAGCCAGTCATTATTTTGTCCCAATCCACAGTCTCTTTAAGAAGTTTTATATTCACAGGGAAAGGAAAATTGGCTTTGAAATTATGCATTTATATTAATGTAACTATGAACCAATGGGAATAGTAATTTTTACACAAACTTGCTAAATATCGAGAAACTAAACCAAGTTAATAAATTATATATAGCAATGTAGCTCTTCTCTCTGTATAAAAGTCTCAATGGATTTCTGTTGCTTGACTATTAGTGAACATTTGAACTAAGGCAGTGGCTGGGATTTGGTGATCTGGCTAAGTATTCTGAAACACATTTTGAATAATATGACTTGGTGTTAATGGGGAAATAAAAATTTTTTTTTCTTACTCATTCCATCTTCCCTGTACTATGTGTTTGGAATTGATCATAAAAAAAAAAATACCCCAAAGAAAACATTAGTTCGTAGTCTTGCTTTTGTATTCATATTGACATTCATATTCTTGCATTGTAAAGTTGAGTCACTGTATCAGGTAAGACAGAAGTGAAACAATTACTGTTTTTCCTTAAAATTCATAGAATTTTGAAAATTTTGTTCACAGAATTTTGAAAATATAAATGTGTATGTGCTGTGTTATGCTGCGTTAGTCGCTCAGTCATGTCCAGCTCTATGTGACCATGAACTCTGGCCCACCAGGCTCTTCTGTCCGTGGGATTTCTCCAGGCAAGAAGACTGGAGTGGGTTGCCATGCGCTCCTCCAAGGGATCTTCCCAACCCGGGGATCGAACCAAGGTCTCCTGCATTGTAGGTGGATTCTTTACTGTCTGAGCCACCAGGGAAGTCCATGTATGTACTTAAGTGGTACTAAAAAAACTGATGAGCCCGGCAAACCATTGATTTATAAAGTAATTGTTCTAAGAGGAGGGGAGTAGAAAACTCATAGTTCTGTGTAATAAAGAAGTTAGGCTCCACTTACTGTTTGAATTATACAATATAGATCCAAAAACTAAATTTTTCTTTTCATAGAATTATTTTGACCATATAGTCAATTCATCATTTTTCTCATATCATATCTAAGAAAGTACCTAATTTTTAATAATTTATGTTCCTGTAAGTATTACAGTTCTTTTGTGTGTGTCCATTTTCTTTTCTCTGACTTAAGGTATTAAATTTGCATTTCTAGAACAGTTTCTCAATTAAATTTAAAATGAATTTTTGTGTTTGGTTGTGTCACATGGCCTGTGGAATCCTAGTTCAGTCCTGACCGGACTGAACCCAGGTCCTCGGCAGTGAAAGCAGGGAGTCCCAACCAGTGGACCACCAGGGGATTCCCTAAATTTTTAACAAGTTAATATTTTTAATATCAGGATAAAATTTTAAATCTATAGTTAATTGCATTATTAGCAAGAACTGTTAAGGTCTCAAACACGTTTAGTGACGTCAAAATCATTGTAATAGAACTAATTAATTTTTCCCTGGATACTTTGCTCTATTTTTGCCCAAAGGTTTCCTATCAGTTAAATGCTACATTTTATATGCTTTCATTTTTAAATACTTCTTGAATGTACAAAGGTTTCTTGGTGTGACTCTTCCATGCTAGGCATGAAAGATTCTCATTTTTTGAATACAGCTGATTGTTAACTAAGCAGACACTATGGATATGTATTAGTACAACACATTTAGCAAGTTATTTGAGGCGGTCAAAATATCCAAATGAATTTTCTGAAAAAACAGGCATTATTAGTGTAGGGCACACTATAAAACCAGATAACTTCCAAATAAATTTACTAAATGGTTAGATTACTCATCTAAAAGATTTAATTAGGAACCTCAATATTGGGGGATGCATGGATATTTTCTGTGGGCTAAAAATTAATTATAGTACTTTATTTGATTTTTTCTGCTGTTTACATTTCTTTTTATAGTACACAGAGCTTCATATGAAGTGTGAGAATCTAATTAAGCAAAGAGAATACTAAATTTTTCATTAAAACAAATTTCCAAAAAAGAAATAACTACTGACATCCTGAACTTCTATCCATGAAGACAGTATGTCAGTTGTGTTGCGTCAGATATTGTTTCTATGATTAATTATTGCATCGACATTCAAAATGAGTAAAATACTCATTTTAAAAGGAAATCATTTTATCCTGATTTGGACTTCAGCTATAAACCTTGGTAAAAACAGTTTATAATTCCATAAGTGGTGTATTTACCTTAAAAATTGTTTTTAATTTATTTTTGGTTGCACTGGGTCATTGTTGCTGTGCATGGGCTTTCTCTGGTTGCAGTGGGTGGGGGCTTCTTTTCATTGAGGTGCTTGGGCTTCTCATTGTGAGAGCTTCTCGCTGCAGAGCACAGGCTCTAGGAAGTCGGACTTCAGGAGTCGCAGCACCCTGGATCAGTAGTTGCAGTGTGCAGCCCTCGGGCCTGTGGGCTTCAGCAGTGCAGCACGCAGGCCCAGTAGTTGTGGCACACGGACTCAGTTGCTTTACAGCACGTGGAATCTTCCCAGACCAGGGTTGGAACCTGTGCACCCTGCACTGGCAGGCAGATTCCTGTCCATCACACTGCCAGGTTAGTCCTTTACCACTTTGTTCTGAATGGACCTCATGAAAGTCTTGTTCACTTAAAAACTGTAGTTTGTCACAGATAATAGGATTTTCTCTGACTTTGTATAACCATGTCAAAGGAACATTCTCATTTAACATGATACTTTATGTAAAATAATTGTCTACATCTTTATAAACATCTGCTAATTAGTATTTTTGGTTTTCCTTAGTTATTAGTGAATGAAAGAAAATGTTAATTTCTTTTAAAAAACAAAACATTTAAAATATCTTGTTATAAAAATCAAGAGTTAAAAGAAGTAGGAATGATAGGATTTTGTGCTCCTATTTCCCCTACTTTCCTCAGGGATAGATTGAGGGGAGTCAAAGGAACAAGGCAATCTCCGAGATGGAAAAACACAAGGTATAGTCATTATTGCACTAGCAATGACATAGCCGCTTGACCCAATTTCAGAAATCAATAGACTCTTTTTTTTCTTTTTGAGGGTGAATTTTACTTAACTCCCCTAAAAAATGTGATTGTATTTTAAAACCAGGTATATATCTTTGAGACCCCATGGACTGTAGCCCACCAGGTTCCTCTGCTCATGGAATTCTCCAGGCAAGAATATTGGAATGGGTAGCCATTCCCTTCTGCAGGGGATCTTCCCAGCCCAGGGAACAAACCCAGGTCTCCTGAATTGTAGGCAGATTCTTTACCATCTGATCCACCAGGGAAGCCCAATGTAATCATCTTAGGGAGCCTTTATTCAGTCTACCATAGCAGTCCTCTTCAATTCACACTGTTAAAAAGTTCTCCATGCTATCAGTTCAGTTCAGTCGCTCAGTCACGTCTGACTCTGTGATCCCATGGACTACAGCACTCCAGGCTTCCCTGACCATCGCCAACTGCCGGAGCTTACTCAAACTCATGTCCACAGAGTAGATGATGCCATCCAACCATCTCATCCTCTGTCGGAGTAGAAGGACGTGTGCTCATCTTCTGCGAGGACTCCAAAATTACAATGTGTTGCTGAACAACCATTGACAGGAGAATGTTGGATCCCACCAAAAAAAGATACCCCACGTCCAAGGGCAAAGAAGCCCCAGCAACATGGTAGGAGGGGTGAAACTGCGTTTAGAATCAAACCCCATACCTGCCAGAGACACTTGAAGGGCTCAAACAAACCTTGTGCGCACAAGGACCCAGAGATCCCACGGAGATTGAGCCAGAACTGTGTTTGAGTGTCTCCTGCGGAGGTACTGTCAGCAGTGAACTGCTGGAGGGGCAGGGGCTCTGGGTGCAGTAGGCCTGGGTGTGGCATAAGCCCTCTTGGAGGAGGTCACCATTACCCCACCACAGAGATGCCAGAATTTACACAGGACTGGAGAAACAGACTTTTGGAGGGCACAAACAAAAGCGTGTGCACCAGGACCCAGGAGAAAGAAGGAGTGACCGAACAAGAGACTGACCCAGACTAGCCTGTGAGTGTCCAGGAGTCTTGGGGGAGGCACAGGTCGGTGGTGGCCTGCTGCAGGGTTGGGGGCACTGAGTGTAGCAGTGCACGCATGGGACCTGTTGAAGGAGGTCACCATTATCTTCATTACCTCCACTATAGTTTGGCCTCAGGTCAGACTACAGGGAGGGAACATAGCCCCACCCTTCAACAGAAAATTGGATTAATGATTTACTGAGCACGGCCCCGCCCATCAGAACAAGACCCAGTTTCCCCTCAGTCAGTCTCTCTCATCAGGAAGCTTCCATAAGCCTCTTATCCTTCTCCGTCAGAGGGCAGACAGAATGAAAACCACAATCACAGAAAACTAACCAATTTGATCACATGGACCACAGCTTTGTCTAACTCAGTGAAACTATGAGCCATGCCTTGTAGGGCCACCCAAGACAGACAGGTCATGGTGGAGAGTTCTGACAAACCACCAGTATTCTTGCCTTGAGAACTCCATGCTATAGACTTAATGTTTACTCCCACACTGGTTCTTTTTATTTCTTGCATGTTATCTACTTCTTTATGCCTCCTGGTCACACATGCTGCATTTAAGTCTCTGAAAAAGTTGAACTTGAGACCATTTTCTATAGATTACCATTTAGTACATCCTCCTGAGATGCTTTGCCCTGAGCTTCCAAAGACCTTGTATGCTTAGTCACTGAGTCATGTCTGACTCTGCAATTTGAGATCTTTGTAGGCACCAGAGTCCACCTCACATAACACCAAATATATTAAAATGTATCCTCATTTCATATTAAATATAATTTTTATATTAAAAATAAAAATTTAAGCAGCTTTTTGTAATTGATTTTAAAAATTTAGCTCAAGTCTTCCCTGGTGGTGCAGTTTTTAAGAATCCAACTGCCAGTATATGGGCCACAGTTTCGATCCCTGGTCCAAAGATCCCACATGTTACGGGGCAGCTAAGCCCATATGCCACTGAGGCCATGCTCTAGAGTCTTCGAGCTGCAACTACTGATCCTGTGTGCCACAACTACTGAAGTCTGAGAGCCTAGAGCCTGTGCTCCACAACAGAAGTAATTGCAACGAGAAGCCTTCACACTGCAACTAGAGAACGCCTGAGCACAGCAACGAAGACCCAGCTCAGCCAAAAATAAATAGATAAATCAATCTAAAAAAAAAAAAGATTGGCTACTTTTTACAATTGGCTATGGTTTCTCATCTGTCATCTCATATACCTTGGAATTGAGAAAAGCTAATCTACAAATTGTGTTCAAAGCTAAAGACATTTTTATGAATATGAAAGGAAATAATGGTTTGATATATTATGTTTTACAGCTGTTTAAATTTTGCAGTTTTCATAGTTTAGGGGCAATATATTTTTTAACAGGTTTCAAATGTTTTTGGGGACCCCTGAAAAGTTCATAGGTCCTCGTTTTTAAAATGACCTGCTTATAATTTTATAACACAAACACAATCTATTATTAGAATATTATTGTTTATCAACTGTTACTTGCTCAGGGAAGTCTTCCCTGACCTTGAGTATGTTAGGTTTGTCTGTCACATGCTCTCCTAGCAAACTTTGCTTCCCAGCAGTATTTCCATCAACTGTAATTACCTAATTATTGCTATTACTATTTATCCACAGTCTTTTTTCTCTGCTAGCCTATTGAGAGCATACCTGCATCTTCTCACAGGAAATCTGTTCCAGAGGAGGGTTTCATCACTGATGAGAGTCTGAACGTCAAAACCTAAAAAGCATTCTTAAAACATATCCGCCCTCCTCCACGTATTATCTGGAACATCTGCCTTTAACATTGTATGTGCCTGTAGTGACAGCAGTGTGGTCTTCTGAAGACATAATTTATTCTTGGCTGCTTAGCATTGGTCTTGGGTCTCTGGCCCTTCTGGAGACCCTGTGAGCTACCTAATGTACTTGGCAAAGTCGTGATGAATCTTTTTATTTACCACACAGAAATACATTTAAATGTTTAGCTGTTGTATTCATATGGGGTGGGGGTGGGGGTGGGGGAGGTTCAACAGGCAGGGAACATATGTATACTTATTGCTAATTCACATAGTTGTATGGCAGAAAGCATAATATTGTAAAGCAGTTATCCTCTAATTAAAAGTAAATTTTTAAAAAGGATGTTTTATATTTATTCTGGAGTTTCCCCAGGTATAAGGTTGTTCACCACACTAAACAGAACTTTGCAAACTTAAAACTAGAACTTCGCGGGGGAAAAAAATGGTTTTAACTTATTGAGCACCTAACCAGGTGTCAGGAACTGTGGTACATTTCCCACACCATTGCACTGAATCCTCATACAATTAAATTCATTTGTTACCGTCCCCGTTTTACCAGGAGTAAACTGAATTTCAGGGCTTCGCTGGTGCTCAAATGGTAAAGAATCTGCAATGCAGGAGATCCGGGCTTGATCCCTAGGTTGGGGAGTTCCCCTCGAGAAGAGAATGGCAACACACTCCAGTATTCTTGCCTGGAGAATTCAATGGACAGAGGAGCCTGGTGGGCTATAGTCCATGAGATCACATGACTTCCTGACTAACACTTTCTTTTCTTAAACTGAACTTCAAAGTAGCAGTTCAGTGTCCACAGGAACAAGCAAGCAGGGCCAGGGTCTAAACTCTATCCTGGCTCCAAAGCTCAGACTTCTTCTTTTGATATCCTACCTCATATGTTTCTGAGCATTGCTGCTACCTAACCTGGAAGACTTCTTTCTTATAGGATTGTGTTAGGCAGGGTGCTCATAACCAAGAAATAGTGTTGAGGAAGGAGACCATGCCCCAGGGATGGTGGGATGGGAAGTCAGGAGGAGCCTGGGACACCAAGGAAGATGCTACTCAAGCCCAGGTCTGCTGATTTCTGGTCTTGTTACACAGAAAAGCAAAACCTTATTTGGTTAAGCCACTCCCAACCCCACATGCTGCCTGATCACATCTGTTACAGTGCCGAGTGGTTCTACTTTTGAAACTTTTAGGTGTTGAAAACAATTCTTTCCCTGAGGATTAGTATCCCCATTAAGACACAAAGGAGTTGAAATTGTGTTTTTTTTTTCGTAACCAACCTAAGAAATTCTTACATTAGAAAGCCTGGACTGTGCTCGCTTCTGCAGCACATAAACTAGAAAGCCTGGACTTCAAATTTCCCAGATGTCCGTGTAGGTGGTTCTTGGCTGCCCTGCCCAGAGCCAGGTCTCCCGCTGGCCAGGCACAGCAGTGATTAACAGGGAGGGCACAATGAGTGCATGATTGAAACTTGGAGGGTCAAGCTTCCTTTGAAAGAAATGAAAAAAATTAAGTTTCTTTCCATATAGGCAAATCTACTTCTCCCAGCTCTTTTAGGGTTTTTTGGTCTGTGACATTAGCATTTCTAGATTGCTGGTTTCTTCAGCTTCCAAGTCTGAGTGAGATATATGAGCCAAAAATAAAACCAAGAAGTTCACCACTGGTTGTCTTATATTTGTTTTATGTCTAATCATCTGTCAGAACTGGCTTTATAAACTTTGGGCTATTGCACAAGTAAAATTCACTCTAGAGGTATGATAAATTGCCACGATTAATACTATTTAAATAAATATGGTTCTGATGGTTTGCATTTAGCTTATTTTCCTACATATCCACCAGTGTATTTTGATTTAACATTCTTGGTTAGAGACTCCCCGTTGTTATCACCTACTCCATTTCAGTGCTCACTTGAAATTTAGTCATTCCACACAGGGAATTGCTGGGGCCCTAGACGTTGAGAATCCCATGGACAGAGGAGCCTGATGGGCTACAGTCCACGGGGTCGCAAAGAGTCGGACACGACTGAGCGACTTCACTCACTCACTCTAGAAGTTGAGAGGAGGAAACCTTCTTAATCATAATGCTGAAAGAGCCATGATACTGCCAGCCCAGAGGAATGGTAGTGAGATGTCCAGATAGTGAGGAAAGACTAGGAAGGAGACAGCTCCTGAGCTCTTCCACTGTGAAAGAAATGCAAATGCATCTGGTACATTTATAGTCAAATATATAAACACCTGGTCCTGGTAAAATAAACAATTTGGAGATGTGATATGGACTTACCATAGCTTGCCTCCTGCTTCTGAACCCCCTGAAAGCGCTGAGTCTCTTAAAGAGAGTGATGTTTCTGTTGTCTTTAAGTGACATTGATAGAGCTGCTGCTTAGCTCAGTGGCTATTTCTCTGGTGATTAGGTATTAAATGCTGTCCATGGAAATAACGGGGATATTCAACCCAAATGGGATGGAACTAACAGGTGGCTATGGAAACCTTAGACAGAAGTGCATAGATGCTCTACCAAAGGGGAATGTCAAAACCTCCCACCAACATCTATGATCTCCATACTTTCTCATTATAACTTACAAGTATTTAAAAAAATCACATGCCAGAGCCCCTAAGGAATTCCATAGCATTATGAAAAGAACTGACTGTGCAACTGGTAGATAACTAACTCTAAGGTTAGTCACATGTAACTCCTTAGGCATATACAGTCCAAGTTTTGTTACTTTTTGTTTTTTAAAAGATAGAGCTACTTACATATAATGCTCTAGAACCACTTGGTAATGATTTATTAACCATCATAAAAATTTGTCACATAACTTAGGGGTGAATACTGGAGTAAATGCTTATAAGATAGGCTTTCAGGGTACAACTACTAAGTCTATTCTAATAAAAGATTCTTTTAAAAAAATAAGAAATAACATTAAAAACAAACTGTGAAAAGAAAGCATTCTTATGCAAATTAAAAAAAATTAAAAGCAAGATTTCTGAGTTTTCCTTTAGCCAATATACATTTCTATCTCTGTCTTTAATACATCAAATTCCTCCTGCATACTGACAGAATATATACCAGAATCTCTGCCTGTTGTAAACCCTGCCTTTGGGAAAAACGGTCCCATTTTTCTGAGTTTATTACTTGTGTTTCATAACTCATGGCATTTTGTGGGCTCCAGCAGCAGTATTTATTTCTACCAAAAACCACCAACTCTTAAATATGGAACTCAGGTTCTCTAAAAGTCAAAACAAAAACATTTCTGCAAACAATGTTAGTAGCTATTTCCACAGAATAGTACTGAGCAGAATATTCTACGTTCCTTTATACATACAAAGGTAATGCTTGTGCATGGTAGAAGCGGAATAATTGCACGTCAATCTTACCATCAATTCACAGAGATCAGTTACACCATATATTTGATAACATGTAATACATACCTGTCATATGTGTAAAACATATTATGAGCATTAGTGTTCAGTAAGACAATAGCCCAATAACAAATGACATTTTGTTATTCAAATGATCTTATAATGTCAACACCAATGCTAATAAAAATATATAATAGGCCGAAGTCATCAATGGCACAGTTGTAATTCATTTGAAGTTTCCCACATTTCAAAGTCTTTCATAGAAATTCTTCTATTTAGTAAAATTTTAATCTTTACCTGTTAAAGGTTTGGCAAGGCAGTTTCCCCTGTTAGCAGAGGGAAAAAAGCAAAGATGGAACAAATAGGTCACCATACATATCACATATGTTGTGAGCACCTCTTTACTCCTGTAGGACTGAAAATTCTGGGTTGGCAACCCACTCCAGTATCCTTGCCTGGAAAATCTCATGGACAGAGGGGCCTGGAGGGCTGCAGTCCATGGGGTTGCAAAGAGTCAGGCACAACTGAGCGACTAACACTAACATTTTTCATGCTTTAGCAATCAAAATAAAAGCATAATTTACATCTAGATAGATGTAAAATGCTTCAGTTTTCATTTAAAGTTGGTGTTTCCCTTTTCAGACTATTTACAATTTTAAAAAGAGAATTAATTCTGTCTACTAAGGTTTTTAAACATGGACATTGTGAGTTCTTTTCGTATTGAATTTTAAGGTATGATGCTTCACTCTATTTCTAGACTGTTAGATGCAAGAAAGTTTAAGCTTGATGAATCAGTACAATGTTGGTAACATGGTGACCTTTTAAAACCAAAGACATTAAAAAAAAAGATTTTTTTTCAAGGATATTTTAACAAATAAGGATTTGCTTTGTATATACATGCCAAACTTAAAGACAAAACTTGGATTAATTGTTATATTCAAGAAATAGGTATTTTATTAATTAGCCCTTTATATGTGTATGAGAGAGAGAGGGAAAGAAAATTTTCAGCTTAAGTAAGACTCTAACTTCCTGAGAATTTTCTAATTAGGTAAAAATACTGATTGAGATATTTAGTTGTCTTACCAGCAATTGTAAGAAAAATATACTTTGCATATTCATGAGAAACTGAAGTACATTATTGGTTAATATCCTAATAAGGCATCTGTTTAAACAGATGTTTTAGTTGAGAAAACTGTGAAACATGCTTCTAAATTTACAAATATGTTGGTTACTCTTCCTTGCCTGGGAGGTTGAGCCAAAGTTTATGTAGATTAGAGGAAAGCCTGAGTCTGGAAAGATTCAAAGTATCCCATAAATGCAGATAAAGTAATACAGTAAAGTAACTTGGGAAATATTTAAATAATTATTTACAGAACGTCTGTTGCTTTCCTTCTTTGCTCACATACAAGTGACCTGAGTTACTCCGTCTTCCTGGTCAAACTGTCCATCATCTAGTTCGCGCAAGACGCTGTCACTGTTGCTGAACCCGGAGAAGCTGCTGGGCTGGCCTGGCCTCTTTTTCATCCAACATTCTCTAGAAGGGGCAAGTAGGCACTCCTCAGGCGGGCTTCTGCTCTCTGCAGGCTGTAACAGGTCTGTGTCCAAGCTGACGCTCCTGCTTGGGGCTTTACTCCTGTCTTCACTTTTCACGTGCCGGCTGCCTTTCCTCTGAAACACAAGAGATTAGCAACTAGGAGTTAATAAAAGGCTGGGTGTCGTCCTGCCCCTCTGTTCTAGCTCTCTGTCTGCTTCTCTTCGAAATCCT
Organism: Budorcas taxicolor; assembly: GCF_023091745.1. Lineage (NCBI taxonomy): Eukaryota > Metazoa > Chordata > Mammalia > Artiodactyla > Bovidae > Budorcas > Budorcas taxicolor. The sequence continues at coordinate 130,556,497 of NC_068911.1, forward strand.
GCTCCTCTTCAAGGACCAGCTCAGCGCCACCCCCCGGCCAGGTGAAGGTGTGCTCCCCTCTCTGTTAATAACCATCTGTGGCTTCCTGGCCCACCCTTCGCATTGTCAGGTTGGTTGTGTGGCCCTGTCTGGGCCCTCAACAACACTTCTGAGGAGAGAGACCTGTTGAGATCATACTTTGGGGAACAAAGCAAATAGAGATACACTTGAAGCTTCCATTTTTCATCTTGGTATTTGTTAGGATCTGAGCAGCAGAAAAAGTGCCTTAGAGGCCACCTCACCCCCATTTCTATAGAAATAGTCTGCACAGATAATTCAGATAGAGATCATATTGGAAGAAAGGGTGCTTTTCCAGGTGGGGTGGACCCCTCTCCTTGTCCTACTACAGAACGCTTCTGCCTGGCATGGTGGGATTGTTCAGTGACAGGACCAGCTCATTCTGCAGGCTGTCTGAGAAGCTGTAGATATTTTCACTATGAAATATTACTGAGGCCTGACCACGCCCTTGGTGTGGTTCAGAATAAAAGGACATGTTTTTCCTGCCAAGGAAACTAAGTCAAAGATATCTAAGTCACTAGAAGGAGAGCTCAGGGAGACAACTTTCATGTTCAGACTTCTGATGAAATTTTCTTATGGGGGTTTCTTTAATACTGACAACATGACATATATTGCATCATGTGCATATACTTAGGCACAGAAACTGAATAAGGATACACAATAAAAGATAAAGTGAAAAGTGAAAGTCACGCAGTCGTGTCCAACTCTTTGTGACTGCATGGACTAAAAAGTCCATGGAATTCTCTAGGCCAGAATACTGGAGTGGGTAGCCTTTCCCTTCTCCAGGCGATCTTCCCAACCCAGGGATCAAACCAGGTCTCCCTCATTGCAGGCAGATTCTTTACCAGCTGAGCCACCAGGGAAGCCCATGATAAGATAAAAAAATTTTAAAGCCCAGTATTTTTCATACTATCAAGAGTTTATTTTCTTAAAGCTCATTTACGTGTTAGCTGAGAACTAGGATTATATTTTCTCAAATGTGAGAGGTAAAATTACTAAAATAAATCAAAAAACGTTAGAAAAAAATATAGAGGTCAGATTCCTAGGCTAGTCTTACAAAAGTTTGTTAGACCATAGATTTGTTGAACTACTGTGTATAAAATACAAAAGTATTTTCTACTGGTTTTCATGGCAAATACACAATACAAACAAGCAGCTGTATTAAATTGAATTTTATGGACTGCTAGGGAATGTAACCATGGTTGATGGTGGTTGACAGCATTGTTTATATAGGGAGATGCAGGCTGCAGTGTGCTGTCTAGAAAGGAATGTGTTGGCAGCTCATCTTTTTCTTGGCTGGTTACCTGAGTTCTTGGGCAAGTTTAAAGGAACAAGTCTGCCGTGGGACCTGCCTCAATAAAGGCCCACCCTCATGTCTCAAGTCAGATACAACTTGATGGCGGGGACATTTGCATTTGCATTCATCAAGTGCAAATATTAGATCTCAAATCCTTTTCTTTTTTATTCTCATTCACCAAATGTACCGAGTTTAACACAAGCAGTTGAACCTGACAGACTTACCCTTAAGGTACAGAAGTTGAGAATGGCATGTTCTCCCTGGTGTTGGGATGCTGGTGGGTGAGGACAGAGCCTTTTGGCTACAGTCAGGCATAATTGGTACTGCTCCTTTCTCAAGCCTGGCTACTGGCTCTTTTCCATATGCACAAAGGATGCATTCACTTCTGAATGACCTCTCCTATTGCCTGAATGAAATGGGAAGAAGGGGTGCCTAGGAGCACTTGGCAGTCTGGATCTTTCCTTCTTCACAAGCACCGGGGCCAAAGGTAAATTTTGCAATAAATTCCTTATTGTGTATCAGCTAATAGAGGCCTACTCTCACATACTCAATGAGAAATTTCTTAATAAAAATTATGTATTAGGATAATAAGATAGAGTAATTCACTTTTAGATAAGAATTAATAAGTAAACAACCACCAAATACAAATTTCAAATATTAGAAGATAATTAAATACCTAACTCTAAAAAAGATTAGAAAAAACTCTTATGCTCAGAAAGACTGAGGACAGGAGGAGAAAGGGGTGACAGAGGATGAGATGGTTGGATAGCATCACTGACTCAGTGGACATGAGTTTGAGCAAATTCCAAGAGATGTTGAAGGACAGGGAAGCCTGGTGTGCTACAGTCCATGGGGTCACAAAGAGTCAGAAACGACTTAGGGATTGAACAACAACAACAAAATGTCACAACAAATCCTTTTCTTTTTTACTAAATGACTCTTAATAAATACATCTTCAGCAATGATATTGCCTCCCTTACTACACATGAGAAGACTCTTGTGAGTTTCTTGGACAGCAAGGAGATCAATCCGTCAATCCTAAAGGATATCAGTCCTGAATATTCCCTGGAAGGACTGATGCTGAAGCTAAACTCCAATATTTGGCCTCCTGATTCAAAGAACTGACTCATTGAAAAAGACCCTGAAGCAGGCAAAGACTGAAGGCAGGGGGAGAAGGGGATGACAGAGGACGAGACAGCTGGATGGCATCACTGACTCGATGGACCTGAGTTTGAGCGACTCTGGGAGACGGTGGAGGACAGGGAAGCCTGGCATGCTGTAGTCCACGGGGTTGCAAAGAGCCAGACACAACCGAGCGACTGAACAACAACTCCACATGAAATAATAGCTTTGCCAACAAATCAAATTGCAATGTTCTTATAACTTACAGCGTAGGAGACGGAAACCTGACCAGTCCAAGAAGATCATCCACTCGAATCCTTCCTTCTACCGACATGGGACCCAGAAACAAGATGGCATTTGTCCAAGGTCAAAGGGTAGATGGCTCTGAACTGGAACCTAAGTGTCTTATCTTATTCTTTTTACATTTTTCACTATGCAAAAAATGTGAGTAGATTTATGGTCAAAGATTTGTATGTTTCTCAAAGATTTCGAATTACAAAAATAATACATGCTCAGTGTAGAAAACCTGGTAAAAACAAAGAAAAAACGCAAAGCCCATCCACAATCCCATCTCACAGAGATACCACTGTTAATATTTGGCATGTTTTACTATGTATCTATGGGCTTCCCTGGTGGCTCAGTGGTAAAGAATCCACCTGCCAATGCAGGAGACACATTTGATACCTGGGTGGGGAAGATTCCCTGGAGAAGGAAATGGCAACCCACTCCAGTATTCTTGCCTGGGTAATCCCAAGGACAGAAAAGCCTGGCGGCCTACTGAAGAAATGATGCCTTTGAACTGGTGTTGGAGAAGATTCTTGAGAGTCCCTTGGACAGCAAGGAGATCAAACCAGTCAATCCTAAAGGATATCAACCCCAAATATGCATTGGAAGGCTGATGCTGAAGCTGAAGCTCCGATACTTTGGTGACATGACACAAAGAGCCAACTCTTTGGGAAAGACCCTGATGTTCGGAAGGAATGAAGGCAGGAGGAGAAGAGAGCAGTAGAGAATGAGATGGTTAGATAGTATCACTGACTCAATAAACATGAGTTTGAGCAAACTTTGGGAGATAGTGGAGGATAGAGGAGGCTGGCATGCTGCAGCCCATGGGGTTGCGAAGAGTCAGACATGACTTAGCGACTGAGCAACAACACTGCATTTGCATATGCACACAAAGAGGTGTATAGCTCACTTTAGCACTTAGCGTTCACTGTATTTTGAGTATTTCCCTATGTTATAAAGAGATTTTTCATGCTACATTGTTAGGCTTATTCCTATAGGTTCTCAGAATTCATACGGGTTCTCTTTCTTCTGATATTTCACTTTAAATTTAGGGAGATTCTATCAAGATTTGCATGCAGATCTAATGCCACCATAGATAAAGTCAGTCACTTTTGTTTTGTTTTTTTTTTTTACTGTGCTGGGTCTTAGTTGCGGCATGTGGGATCTAATTCCCTGACCAGGAATTGAACCTGGGCCCCCTACACTGGAAGCATAATCTTAACCATTGCACCTCCAGGGAAGTCCCCAATTGATCAACTTTTGAGAATCATCCTCATTTACTAAAAATGAGTTACCCATTTCAAATACATGAGACTCAGTGACAAAGCAGTTGCATTTAGGGTGCCCTGCCAGTCTAGCTTTCATTTTCCACACATGATGTCTTAAAAACATAAGCAGAATTATACCAGTAATTATAAGATATCGCATGCCTTGTACAGTGTCATGATGGATAGAGTGGAAGAGTACCTAAAAAATACGATTTATATAGCAATAAAAACATGGAGTGGACATTCAGGATTTCTCCCCCTTGTGTGTTTCAGGCTTGAGGGAGGATTAGAAAGCCACTGAAAGGCTAAGTGTAGCTCTAGTACCAGTTAGAAGAGTCAGAGGCTTTGAATTACACAGAGAAACCCCACAGAATATGCTTGCTCACAAAGTATGTTCCTGGGTCAGGTCATCCAAGCTTGGTGCTGTCAAAATCAGTCAAGCCTGGGAGGGGAAAAGGTGTCGTGGACAACCACTTTTCCAGTCAGACAACCACTTTTCTAGCCAGCTTTCTTATCCACCTTCTCTACTGCAGTGTAGGCACATGACCCAATCAGATCCAATCAGAGTCCTTCTCTGGGATTGCTAAATTGACTCTAGAATAACGAAGCTCTTTCTGGACTTCCTTGGTGGTCCAGTGGTTAAGAATCCATGGGTTCAATCCCTGGTAAAGAAGAATTCCACATAAAGCAGGGAAACTAAGCCTGTGTGCCACAACTACTGAGCCTGCACTCTAAAGCCCTCAAGCCACAATTACTGAAGCCCGTGCACCCACCCTTGAGGCTGTGCTCTGAAGCAAGAGAAGACACCACAGTGAGAAGACCAAGCACCGCATCTAGAGTTCACCACAATTAAGAAAGCCTGGGAGCAGCAATGAAGACCAAACGCAGTTAAAAAAAAAGCATTAAAAAAAAAGTTCTTTCTAAACATTAAGTAATTTACAAATTACATTACTTTCAGGTATACAACATAGTGATTCAATATTTTTATAGATTATATTCCATTTATTTATTAAATATTTAAAAAACTATTTACTTGACTTCGTTGGGTCTTAGCTCTGGTGTGCAGGCTTAGTTGGCCTGCAGCATGTGGGATCTTATCTTCCTTGACCAGGGATTCAACTCAGGTACAGGGAGTGAAAGTGCCGAGTCATAACCACTGGACCAGCAGAGAACTCCCTGAGACTGGCTTCCTTTAATCAGCATGCTTTTTGAGACTGCTGTTGTTGTTCACTCACTAAGTCGTGTCCTACTCTTTGTGACCCCATGGACTGTAGCACGCCAGGCTTCACTGTCCTTTACTATGTCCAGGAGTTTCCTCGGACTCGTCCTTTGAGTCGGTGATGCCATCCAACCATCTCATCTTCTGTCGCTCCCTTCTCCTGCCCTCAACCTTTCCCAGCATCAGGGTCTTTTCCAATGAGTCAGTTCTTCACATCAGGAAGCCAAAGTATTGGAGCTTTAGCTTTACCATCAGTCCTTCCAGTGAATATTCAGGGTTGATTTCCTTTAGGACCGACTGGCTTGATCTCCTTGTTGTCCAAGGGATTCTCAAGAGTCTTCTCCAACACCACAGTTCAAAAGCATCAATTTTTTGGCACTTAGCCTTCTTTATTGTCCAACTCTCACATCCATACAGTATTGCTGGAAAAACCAAAGCTTTGACTACAGGGGCCTTTGTCAGCAAAGCGATGTTTAGGTTGGTCATAGCTTTTCTTCCAAGAAGAAAGCGTCTTTTAATTTTGTGACTGCAGTCACCGTCCACAGCAACTTTGGAGCCCAAGAAAATAAAATCTGCCACTGTTTCCACTTTTTCCCCATTTTTGAGATTAATCCATGTAATTGTGGCTATCAAGAGTGTATGTGGGGATTTCCCTGGCAGTTCAGTTAAGACTCTGGGCTTCCACTGCAGGGGCCACAGGACTTAATCTTGGGTGGAGAACTAAAATCCCACATTCTGCATGGCCAAAAAAGAGAAAAAGAGTGCATATGCTTTTATTTCTAAGTAGTATTTCATTGTATGGAAATACCACAGCTGTTTATCCATAAATCTGTTGAAGACATTTGGATTGTTTCCAGTTTTAGGAGATGATGAATAGAACATTCAAACTTTTATGTGTAGCTTTTTGTGTAAACAAAAGTTTTTCTTTCTCTAGGGCAAATGCTCATGAGAGGGATTGCTGGGTCATATCTCAGTGCACGTTTAACCCCATAAAAAGCTGCCAAATCATTTTCCAGAGTGGTTGTACTACCTGGCATTCCCACCAGCAGTGTTTTATAGTTCTGATTGCTCCTCATTCTTGATAGTCCTTAGAATTGTCAATGTTTTTTTAATTTTAGTCATTCTAGTAGATGTATGGTCTCATTATGGTTTTCATTTGCATTTCCCTTGACCGATAATTTAAATGTCTTTTTATGTGTTTACTTCTCTTTTACATATCCTCATTGGTTCAAGACTTTTAACTATTTTTTTAAACTGCATTGTTTATTTCTTATTTTTTAAGTTTTAAGATACCTTCTGGATACAAGTCTTTTGTTATATATGTGATTTGCAAATTTTTTTTTTCCTCCCAGTCTGTGGCTGTCTGTTATTTTCTTAGTGTTATTCACAAAGCAAAAGTTTAAATTTTGATAAAGTCTAATTTATCAATTTTTTAAAATGAATTATGCTCTTAGCGTCATATCTGAGAACTCTGCTTAGCCCCAGTTCATGAAGATTTTTTCCTATTTTTTTTCTAAAAGTTTTCTGATTTTCCTAAAACAAACTATCTCTCAATGCTAGTGCTAATGCTAGGTTGCTTCAGTCGTGTCTGACTCTTTGTGACCCCATGGTTGCAAAGGATTGTAGCCTGCCAGTTTCCTCTGTCCAGGCCTATGGATTGTAGTCTGCCAGTTTCTTCTGTCCATAGGATTCTCCAAGCAAGAATATTGAAGTGAGTTGCCATTCCCCGCTCCATGGGAGCTTCCCAACCCAGAAGTTGAATCTTCTTGTCTCCTGCATTGGCATGCAGGTTCTTTACCGCTAGAGCTACCTGGGAAGCCTCAATAGCTTAAAGAAATTGCAGCAGAAATTGGGACTATAAATATTTGAATTTATATTGACCATATTTTAAAATTTCTCAAGCTATCTAGAATATTGTATAAAACATCTGTGAAACAAATTCCAAAAGTAAAGGTCTTTATAACTTCAGAAGAAAAAATTCCAGTGATATGTTTTCTTCATTATGCAATTCTCAATTCCCTCCTTTATAACAGAGGCATGAAATGGCTTTGCTTAACATAAAAGTACTGTTCCATGTTGAGTGTAATTGAAACAAGAAGTCTTATATATCTTAACATCAGTCTCAGTAAAAGAAAGAGAAAATTTTTTTTCAAGGATTAAACCCTAGATCAATTTCCAACAGCCCATGAAATTTATAATTTTATTAAAACTTCTTGACAATCATAAGGCAATGTTTGTAAGGTTTCAAATTTCCACCAACTGGTTTTTAGAACCAAACACCTTTGAAAAAGGCTTCCCTGGTGGCTCAGATGGTAAAGAATTCACCTGCAGTGCAGGGGACCCAGGTTCAATCCCTGGGTTGGAAAGATACCCTGAAGAAGCAACCCACTCCAATATTCTTGTTGGAGAATTCCATGGACAGAGGAGTCTGATGGGCTATAGTCCATGGGGTCACAAAGAGTTGTACAGGACTGAGTGACTAACAGTTTTCACCTTTGAAACAATTATTTGTAAACCTGTATAAATGAAGCAATCCCGCATCAACCCCTTCCCAACAACAACTGATTTCAAGGTACAAGCAAAGAATGGTGCCATTATGGTCTTAAAAGTATATAAGAGTTTTTTTTAAGGCATGTTATAAATGTATAACTTTTACAAAATACATATTAGATGCTAAATTAACTCTGTGGTGATACTGATAGTCTACTGCCTTCTTGAAATAAAATAACAAATTATTTCCACTATGAAAATAAAAAGTATTTACAAGTTGATTTTCTGTTATAGTTATTAGATACTTTAGCTCCAGACTGAACCACTTACATGTTCTGCCCTGAAATAATCTCAGTATCCTGAGGTTTCCTGCTAGGAAAATTAAACATTTGTCAAAGGAAAAAATACTAAATCCATTTAGAAGTAGAATTCTAAGTTATAAAATATGTTGTTGCTGGGCTCCTCATGAGATGCAAACTGACCACTTAATTTTTATTAAAAAAGTTTTGTTTTGGCTGTGCCACACAGCATAGGAGACCTTAGATCCCTGACCGGGAACCGAAAGCTTGCCTCCTGCAGTGGCAGTGCACAGTCTTAACCCCTGGACTATGAGGAAAGTTCCAAACTGACCATTTATGTACTTCCTTACTATTAAATAAATGAAGAAGTAGTTTTAGATTATAATGGATGTAAATATAAAGATTACCCAAAGAAAAGCTGTCACTAGAGTACTGAATGGTATTTAAACAAAAAGAGCTCAGATATTTTCAGGGAATCACAGAATTGATATATAACCCTAAGAAAGGAGGCTGTGAAGCAGCTGAATGTGGTCTTATATCTTCACAAACATCAAGTACACAGCCCTCGTTAGTCAAAATCCTATTAGGCTGTGAATTCTGTTGATCTTCCTCAGAAATGATGACTATTTGCATAATGTTTAAAAAAGAAAAAGAGAAGGCTATAGTATGGTGAAAAGTTGCTTTTGGGAAGGAGAAAGAACAAAAACTTTTTCTGGCCATTCTTTATATAGGTCTACCCTGGCTTTTTCTTGACAGAATATATATATATATATATATATATATATATATATCCTATTTAAAAAAAAAATATATATATTATACTTTATTTTTATTTGGTGGCACTGCACAGCTTGTGGGATCTTACTACCAGGGACCAAGGATTGAAACTGTGCCCCCTGCAATGGCAGAGGCTTAACCACCTGACTGCCAGGGAAATCCGACAGAATATTTCTTGTGAACTTGTGAACTTGAGCCATTCTCCCCAGGACTGGAAGGCGCTGCTCACCTCTGGGCTCTAATTCAGTCTTTCTGAAATCTTTGTTAACTTGATCACTCTGCTCTCCTCCTAAGGGAGTTATCGTCCTATCCACTTACAGCCCCTCTACCTGCTTGCCTGTGGGGCCAGCTAGAGTCTGTTCAAAACCAATGTGAGACAACAGCATGGTTGAATTACATATACTGTTAATCTAGTAATAGCTTTGCTAGTTTAGAAAAACTTTGAAGTTTTATAAAACATTATTTTCTTGATAATACAGACTCACTTTAAATAATTTTCTGGTCCATTTGCAAGCTTCCTCTTTTGAAAGTTAAGCCTTAATTAATTAAGATTAATTAGGCCTTAGTTACAAAGAAGGCAATGGCAACCCGCTCCAGTACTCTTGTCTGGAAAATCCCATGGATGGAGGAGCCTGGTAGGCTGCAGTCCATGTGGTCACTAAGAGTCGGACACGACTGAGCGACTTCACTTTCATTTTTCACTTTCATGAGTTGGAGAAGGAAATGGCAACCCACTCCAGTGTTCTTGTCTGGAGAGTCCCAAGGATGGGGGAGCCTGGTGGGCTGCCGTCTATGGGGTCCCACAGAGTCGAACACGACTGAAGTGACTTAGCAGCAGCAGCAGGCCTTAATTAAGATTGCTTCATTCAATGATACTATTCTAAGTGTGCATCTACTAGGAGTCTAGTAAGAATAAGGTGACTTGAGACTCATCAGAGCCCTTCAGTAAAGAACTGAAAAAATACGACCTTGAGGAGAGAATACAAAAGTGCCGTCAGAAGTCAAGATTGCACAGATCTATCATAATATCAGGCACATTCACTTATGTGAATGAAGCTTATAACTGTAGGAGCGGAAAATTTTTCCTCTGTCATCTTAGGTTCAGCATCTCAGACCTGCAAATTAAACTAGAAAAAGATTAATAGGAGAAAAGGTTTATTTTGGATGCACACGAGGTCTGCACAGAGAAGTAAAAACCCAAAGCGACAGTTAGACCTGGGAGATGATTTTCATTTTACAAAGGGTGATACACTGTGGTGAAGTGACCAGACAAATAAAAAGGGATTTGGGGTTTTAGGGGCAGTAAACTGTGGGAAGTTAAGTATTTGGGAATGGCTTAGTGGTAAAGAATCCAATCCACCTGCAGTGCAGGAGACCCAGGTTTAATCCTTGAGTGGGGAAGATTCCCCGGGGGAGGGAATGCAACCCACTCCAGTATTCTTGCCTGGAGAATCCCCCTGGGCAGAGGAGCCTGGCAGGGTACAGTCCATAGGGTTGTGAAGAGTCTGGAGATGACTGAGCATGTATTTGGGGAAACTAATGCAAGAGAGGGTTTAGTAAGTTGTGGGGACTACAGGTGTTGTTCCCAATGATGCGTCATCTCCGATACAGGCTGCTGCTAAGTCGCTTCAGTCGTGTCCGACTGTGTGATCCCACAGACGGCAGCCCACCAGGCTCCCCCATCCCTGGGATTCTCCAGGCAAGAACACTGGAGTGGGTTGCCGTTTCCTTCTCCAACTCATGAAAGTGAAAAGTGAAAGTGAAGTCACTCAGTCGTGTCTGACTCTTAGCGACCACATGGACTGCAGCCTACCAGGCTCCTCCATCCATGGGATTTTCCAGGCAAGAGTACTGGAGTGGGGTGCCATTGCCTTCTCCATTCTGGTACAGGAGAGAGAAGCAATTTTACACAAGGAAATTTTTGTCACATTGGCAAAAGGAAAATTTATGTCCTGCTTTCGTCAGAAAGGGAGAGGTTCTGTTTCGTTGCCTTTAGCTCAAAATAGTAATCCTCACACCCAAATGGCATACTTTGGGGTCATATTCTGATTTCCTTCAGAACTGTCTCATGTTCCTGTTTGCTGGCACATTTCCCTTGTTATATGTTGGTTCAGAAGGCTGTTTCCTTATCAAGTTCCCACTTCCTCATCTGTTCACCATTTAGAATTACAGTGAGAGATTAAGGATTAAATGGTTCAGTTTAACAGTTCATAAAGCATCACTTTTACTCACTTCTGGTGTCTGAGCTGCTGAATTCCACATAACTGGTCTCTGAAGGAATACAACCTGCTTTGTAGCCAAATTCCCTTCACTGAAAATTAAAACAACAGCGTTAGCATTTCTAAATTAGTAATTCTCTATATTTCACACTTGGCTAGAATGTTCCACATGTATTCTTTGTAAAATAATCTTCTGATCCAATAATAATTATGAAATAGTCTATATAAGTTGCAGCAGATAAAACAAGGGAAAAAAATCCCTAAAAGCTAAATATGGTCCTTAGAAATTCTTTATGTTTAAAACTTGTAATCTCACTGTGCTAACATACTTGGTTTAGCATACTTATTTGCATTCTGTATTCTGTATTCTATGCTTATCTCTTTTCTTGTTTGTACATTATGATCATATTCTTAATAGCTGCATGATATCCCAAAGAATTAAGATACCAAAATGTACTAAGCCTTTCGATTATTACTGGAAAATTAGGTTGCTTCCGGCTTTCTGCTAATTATAAATAATGCTGCTATAGAAATATGTATAGTCTTCTTTATTCTTTATGACTTATTTCCTTGAGAAAAATTCATAGGCATGGGATTGTTAGGCCAAAAGGGTATGATTTAAGCTTCTTGGTATGCATTGTCAAATTTGTCTTATGAAAGAAAGAGACCAGTTTGGACTGCCATGTGTGAGAAATTTATATACATTTTCCACTGCTAGTTTCATTATGCATTAGCCACAGCTAGTTTCATTTTCAGATGCTTCTTTGTAGTCAGCTACTCAATATTCTCCTTATTTAACTACCATCATGGCAAATTACCCCTTGCCAAAGACTACTTGGGGTTTGGATTTCTCTGAAATGCTTTTCACAGAGTCTCCATGGATTTATGGGGAGGAGTGTCTGTAGCTAATGTTGCTCAGTTACGACTTTTATTATGCAAAAAACCCCAACAAAACCTCACTATTAGCTGCATTTTATGCTCAGCTCTTTTTTCTGAAAAACAAATGAAACATTGAAACTCTGGCCCTAGTGGTCAACCCCACACAATTTGAAAATCCCAAACTTACTGATACTGTTTAATTTTGAGAAAAAGCAAATCTTCCCACATAGTGGTAATGAGAGATTGTTCTTTTTTTTTTTATTAAAGACTGCTTTTAGTCTAATCTCATTTTAGTTTGACTCTATCTTTGAAAAAAAGACATGATGTGAAATATCTCCTAGCTTTGGGGAACAGCTTGAGTCATCTGGAGACGTCAGCATGAGAGCAGGAAGAGACTGGCGGTGCACAGAACAGGCTGGCTATGTGGGCAGCAGGGAGAATACTGGAAAGGGCAGTGGCTTTAGAAGCAGACGGTCCAGGATTCAAGGCTCAATTCTACTGTAAAACAAAGAATGTTGCTCACCATCTAGTTCTACAAGAATAAAGTCATTAGCCAACGCAAACACTGACTTACAGTTCACTCTGAAAGGAATTCAGGTGAAGATCAGAATGAAGCACTAGGTGCTCTGGGAAAACAGGCCCTCACATAGTTAGAAATATTTTAGGATTTTTTTTAATGAACCTGGTATCTTATATCTTCCCATACTTAGAAAAGATCTAAGGTCATGAACTGAGATGCCTGTTCCTTATGACTAACCTTCTACCAAGATGTGTGCTTGACTGGACGTAACCCTTTTCCAAAACTATGCACATGCTGACCTGTCTGCCTCACCTCTTGGGAGCATTCCTCAGAGCTCTCTGAAAGATTGTATCCTGCACTAGAATTCTTAGTAAGTCCCTCAGAACTCACAGCTCTCAGGTTGTGCTTCCCCCCCACCCTCCCAGTTGACAGTACTGAAATGGTGACTAATACCTGGTGACTTTGGAGAAGTTTTAAAATTCTCTTTCATTTCCTATCAAGCGCTTTGTGATAGATAAATAAGTCAGTGGATATGAAGAGCCTCCACTGTGCCTGCCACTGGAAGGAGCACAGCAAATGGGATTTCCTCCCAGTTCCCCCATTCATTTAATGAAATGTGGGGTAGGGTCGAGTGGGAGGAAAATATCTTAGAATCAAGAACATCTTCCAGAGAGAACAGTCAAGGGAGAGGGGGCACAAGAATAGAGCAGAGGTTTCTGGATAATGTTCAAGGTATGTGATGCAGGTAGAGAATCACATGCAGGAACCAGGCCTAGAACTATCCAAAGGTGAGGAGTCAGGCGACAGCTAGTCTTCTTGAATGGAAAGCCTCCTGGAGCCCTGAGGTAGGGACTGGGGGTGACCCTTGATGAGTTTTTCTCAAAAGATTATAGGATGGGGCCATCTGAGTGAACTAGGGTGTGATGTTTGGCTGACAGCAGGCTTCTCAACCTTTATGAATGGGGTAAAACAGTAAGTGTGGAGACAGTTACTCAAAGGCTGCCTATCTTAGGACAATCTTTGGTTGCCCAGGTAAGACTTTAGAAGGTCCTTAGAATTAGATTTAATTTGAAATATGTCTGAGACCTCACTGTCTCTGGTTTTCTAAAGGACATTCTGATATAAAATAGGTCCTCCTGGGACTTCCCTGGTGGCGCTGTGGATGGGAATCCACCTGCCAAAGCAGAGATCATGGGTTCGATCCCTGGGCCAGGAGGATTCCACATGCCTCAAAGCAGCTAAGCCCAAGTGCCACAAGTCCTGAGCCTGCACACTAGAGAAGCCATTGCAATGAGAAGCTGTTTCATGGCCATGAGGAGTAGCTCCTGCTCGCTGCAACTAGAGAAAGCCCACGCAAAGCAACAAAGACCTAGAGCAGCCAAAAATTAATTAATTAGTTCCATGAAATAAACTGCTTTCTGTTAAAAAAAAAAAAAAAAAAGTCTTGCTATTTTTGGGCTTTCCAGGTGGTGCCAGTGGTAAAGAACCCACCTGCCAATACAGGAGATGTAAGAGATACAGTTTTGATTCCTGGATCTGGAAGATTCCCTGCTATTTTCAGAACATCTGTGAGATGTGGAATGCCTTTTGATTTGAAGAATGATAATCATGGTAGAATGAAAGGGAAAGAGGTCTGAAACCATACAGAGGGACAGCTGTTTGATAGGGCAAGTGAGTCCCTCAGAGTCTCCAGGAGCTCCAGAGGTAACTCTGTGTACTGAGCTTGGATAGGACATTTGCTCTGTAGCACAGGTTTCTGAAAGGATTTGACTTGTAAAGTCATTATGGGATCAGAGAGATCTTCAAATGCTCTCCTGGAAATTCCTGGACAGAGCCTACACCTGCTATTACCTACAGAAATTTTTTACCCAGAAAGTACTATTAGTTAACTGAGTAACTTAATACTTTTCTGTGAGAGTTAAGAACCTTTAGATTCTCTTTTAGAGTGTTATTAATGGGTGGTCATGCTTTGATATAATAGAAAATCAATGCAGCTTTTGGAAAATGCTTGATTTCTGCATAAACTCTGTAAAAGTTATGGCACAACCTGCTTTGGTGAAGAGTATAGACTGCAAGTAGGGGATTCCCTGGGGGTTCAGACAGTAAAGAGTTTGCCTGCAATGCAGGAGACCTATATTCAATCCCTGGATCAGGAAGAGTCCCTGGAGAAGGGAATGGCAACCCACTCCAGCATTCTTGCCTGGAGAATTCCATGGACAGAGGAGTCTGGCAGTCTACAGTCCCCGGGGTTGCAAAGAGTAGGACACGACTGAGCAACTAACACACACACACATAGACTGCACATAAAGGCTGCTCAAGGGAATAGTCTTCAAAGAAGATGTGAAAATATCTGCTAGTCCTTCCTTCCTGAGGGCAGTAGATAGCTCCCCAGTGCCATTGTCTTCATGAGGTACAGGTTAGCCAGGGCAGCCTGGGGGGCTGGGTTCCCTGAAGCAATGGTGGAAAGCAGAGAGAATGGATACAAGGGCCTAGAGGGGAAAGGAGGGTCATCAGTCCAGAATAATGTCCAGGAAAGTACCATGACACCTGAGGCCAAAGCCTAGGTAGGATCTGGGACCCTGGGCCACACTGAAGGAAGAAAAGCGAAGGTCAAATCAGTGAGGCTGATTGGAAAAGTGAAACTAGTGGGAGAAGCAAGGTCAGGTCCAGGTGTTTGACCAGAAGAAACCAGTTGCAACAAAGTGAAAGCATGAAGGCTGAGTCAGTTCTGGGGTCACACCCAGGATTAAGCAAAGATCAGAGGACAGATGTGGACCTGTGAGAGGCAAGAGAAGCCCCCAGAACTGCTGCTGTCCCTGGGACAAGGGGCTTCTTCTCTCTGCCTTGGTAATAAGCTCATCTTTCAATGTGGGCAGATAGGACTGTGGGGATCTGGGGAGAGTGAGCCAGGGATTGTCTTGACAGTACAGGCAGAGGAGCCAGAACACAGAAGGGGGAGAAATGTGTTCAACCAGTTCTACAACTTTGTACTACACAATATCCGAACACATCATTTCTTTGTGATGTGTTTAACAGAGAGGCAGTGGAGTCTGGGAGAAACAGCATGTATGACTTTAGAGTCATACTGACCCTGGGTTTGCATCTCAGCTTTGTTGCTTACTAGCTATGTGACACTGATGAAGTCGTCCTATCTTTCTGAGCCTCCTGTTCCTCTTCTGTAAAACAAAGATGGTTCTAAGAATACCAGTGGTGGATATAAAGTTCTTAGCACAGACCCTGGAGCATGGCAGATGCTCAGTAAATGTTTCCTTCTCCCTTTCCTGTCTTCTTCTATGCATTTCATAAGAAAACAAAAAGGAGACTCTCTACTTGGTTATTTTTAAGGGAGGGAGGTTTGCTATGGTGTCAACAATCAAGAAAAAGACTAGCTTCCCGATAACAGAAAATCTCATGAACTAAACTAAGAAAAATAACTCAATTTGTGCAATGCTTTCTGTGCAGAGGGCCTGGATATGATCCCTGATCAGGGAGGAGATCCCCCATGCCACAACTAAGACCTGGTGCAGTCAAATAAATAAATATTAAAAAACAAACAAAAAACCCCTTAAAACAAAGACATCCATAAAGAGAGTAAAAAATACAAGCCTCAGACAGAATTAGGGAGACCGTCACAACACACATATAACCAATAAAAAGCCTCATCCAATATACATTTAAACACTCCTATAAATACAATTTTAAATGTGGGCAAAAGATTTAAATAGGTACTTGACAAAAGAAAAATCTCAGTGCTCAAGAAATGTATGAAAATGTGCTCAATTTTAGTAGCAATTAGGTAAGTACAAACTAAAACCACACTAGATCATACTATATATACAATTACCAGAATGGCAAAATTTAGAAGTATGACAATATTTTTTTGTTGGAGCAATGGGAATTTTCATGTTCTGCTGGTGGGCTAGTAAGCCGCAATATTCTACTTGAAAAGAGTTTGGCATTTATATCTATAAAGCGAAAGAAATAAACTATAACCCAGCAATTCCACTTCCTGGTCTATACCCTTGAGAAAATTGGGCATATGTGCTCAGGTTCATGCCAGGAGTCAGGGTGAGGAAATCCACCCATGGCAAAGGTCATTAGGAAGGAGGCTTCGGCATACACAAAGGTGGGATTGAATCTCAGGAAACCCCCTGTTCCTGAGCATCTACCCCCAAAACCAGAGTCTGCCTACTTTACTGCTTTATGCTCTCACCTACACCTCTGACTTTATGGGGGGCTGTCCCCCACCTCTCTCGGAGAAGGAGTTAACCTACAGCTCCAGTTAATAAAAATTCCTTGGCGTGACAAGGGTGTCTCAGGTCAAACCTCTCTGCTGGCAGACTAGCTTGTGTGACAGGATTATCCACACTCTTGCTACTATGTACGTGATTGTTTACAATCTCTCAACCATAAACAGCACAGAGAGTTTGGAGTATTTTGAAAGTCTTAGTTAGCATTGGGTTTTTCTAAAGATAAAAATCATGTTGGTGAATGGTTTTTCATTTGTTGAGCCAATATTTGCTGCTAAGTCTCCATATTCCCTGCCCTTATAATGAATATAACTAGCATATAGGAGAAATAAGTATTAACCTTTAAGATTAATCATGTTAACCTTAGGCTAAGTAAATTCCTTTCTTAATTGTAACCCACTACACCCTTACCCTATAGGAATGCAACTTTATCTGGTATCTTCGGAGGGTGGTGCCTGGTTTAAGAAAAATCACCCCTGGAAAATAAGTTTTTGGTTGACTGACCGTTATCAGAAAGAAAGGATCATAAAATGTAAGTAGGCCTCCTGGCCGGAAGATGATGTAAAACCCCTAAGACCTTTTTGTATACATTTATATGAAGCACCTGATTTTGATAAAGGTCAGGACTGCTGACCCCCACGTGACTTTAAAATTTCCATTTGTCACTATGTGTAACAAAAGGTATATAAGCAAACCTGAAAATAAAGAAAATGGATAAGTTTCTGGAAAGACTGATTCCCCCGTGTCGTTCTTTCTTCTTCTCCATTTTTCTGGCTGAATTCCCATCTGGAGCATGGGTGCTCACCATGCCTGCTAATTTTGCCCTGGCTTTTAAGATCCACGTGGGAGGGAGCCCAAGGAGGGGCACCCTCCGCTATTCAAGTGGGCGCCGGTGGCCTACGTAGGTGGTGCAAGCTTCTTGTCTCGAAGCTTTATTGGTATCCCACGTAAACCAAGCTATTTAGCCTCTTTTTTTCCACTAGTATTTTCCTACTACACTATTTCTTTCTAATCTCCCTTCATAGCTTTAATTAAGCAATTAATTCCTAGGATGCTGACTCCGTCCCTGCTTCGAATGACCCTGGATCCACTGGAGCTGGACCCCGGCAAGTTCAGAACAGCATGCTTGTCACAGCCAACACCTGAAAGCAACCAAAGCATCAGCAGCAAGATGGATAAATAAACACCTACACACAACTCTTACAGTAGAGTTGTGGATAACTCTTACAGCGCTAACTGAAAGAAACAACATGTGAAAGACTAGGAAGAAAGTGAAAGTGTTTGTCATTCAGTAGTGTCTGACTCTTTGCGACCTCATGGACTATAGCCTGCCAGGCTCCTCTGTCCATAGAATTCTCCAGGTAAGAATACTGCAGTGGGTAGCCATTCCCTTCTCAGGATCTTCCTGACCCAGGGATCGAAGCTGAGTCTCCTGCATTGCAGGTGGATTCTTTATCATTTGAGCCACCAGGGAAGCCCATGAAAGAATATATATAATTCCATTGCTATAAGATTCAAAACAAGCAAAACGAAATTGTTTATTTAGGAATACAAGTATGAATGGTAAGACTATTAGGCAAAAGAAGGAAGTGATTATCCTAAAAGTTCGGGTCATGTTACCTCTGCATGAAGGGAGTGGGTATGATGGGGTACTTCTAGGGTGCCACTGTCTTGTCCAGTGGTAATTACACAGTGTTTTTATAATTATAATTATGTATATTTGTCAACAAAGGTCCATCTAGTCAAGGCTATGGTTTTCCCAGTAGTCATATATGGATGTGAGAGTTGGACTATAAAGAAAGCTGAACACCAAAGAATTGATGCTTTTGAATTGTGGTGCTGGAGAAGACTCTTGAGAGTCCCTTGGACTTCAAGGAGATCCAATCAGTCCATCCTAAAGGAAAACAGTCCTGAATATTCATTGGAAGGACTGATGCTGAAGCTGAAATTCCAATCCTTTGGCTGCCTGATGCGAGGAGCTGACTCATTTGGAAAGACCCTCATGCTAGGAAAGATTGAAGGCAGGAGGAGAAGGGGACAACAGAGGATGAGATGGTTGGATGGCATCACTGACTCAATGGGCATGAGTTTGGGTAAACTCCGGGAGTTGGTGATTGACAGGGAGGCCTGGCATGCTGCGCTTCATGGGGTGGCAAAGATTTGGACAATACTGATGATATTCTCTGCAGCAAAAGATGGAGAAGCCCTATACAGTCAACAAAAACAAGACCAGGAGCTGACTGTGGCTCAGATTATGAACTCCTTATTACCAAATTCAGACTGAAATTGAAGAAAGCAGGGAAAACCGCTAAACCATTCAGGTATGACCTAAATCAAATCCCTTATGATTATACAGTGGAAGTGAGAAATAGATTTAAGGGACTAGATCTGATAGATAGAGTGCCTGATGAACTATGGAATGAGGTTCGTGACATTGTACAGGAGACAGGGATCAAGACCATCCCCATGGAAAAGAAATGCAAAAAAGTAAAATGGCTGTCTGGGGAAGCCTTACGAATAGCTGTGAAAAGAAGAGAAGTGAAAAGCAAAGGAGAAAAGGAAAGATATAAGCATCTGAATGCAGAGTTCCAAAGAACAGCAAGAAGAGATAAGAAAGCCTTCTTCAGCGATCAATGCAAAGAAATAGAGGAAAACAACAGAATGGGAAAGACTAGATATCTCTTTAAGAAAATTAGAGATACCAAGGGAAAATTTCATGCAAAGATGGGCTCGATAAAGGACAGAAATTGTATGGACCTAACAGAAACAGAAGATGTTAAGCAGAGGTGGCAAGAATACACAGAACTGTATAAAAAAGATCTTCATGACCCGGATAATCACGATGGTGTGATCACTCATCTAGAGCCAGACACCCTGGAATCTGAAGTCAAGTGGGCCTTAGAAAGCATCACTACAAACAAAGCTAGTGGAGGTGATGGAATTCCAGTGGAGCTATTTCAAATCCTGAAAGATGATGCTGTGGAAGTGCTGCACTCAATATGCCAGCAAACTTGGAAAACTCAGCAGTGGCCACAGGACTGGAAAAGGTCAGTTTTCATCCCAATTCCAAAGAAAGTCAATGCCGAAGAATGCTCAAACTACCACACGATTGCACTCATCTCACACGCTAGTAAAGTAATGCTCAAAATTCTCCAAGCCAGGCTTCAGCAATATGTGAATTGTGAACTTCCTGATGTTCAAGCTGGTTTTAGAAAAGGCAGAGGAACCAGAGATCAAATTGCCAGCATCCGCTGGATCATGGAAAAAGCAAGAGAGTTCCAGAAAAACATCTATTTCTGCTTTATTGACTATGCCAAAGCCTTTGACTGTGTGGATCACAATAAACTGTGGAAAATTCTGAGAGAGATGGGAATACCAGACCACCTGACCTGCCTCTTGAGAAATCTGTATGCAGGTCAGGAAGCAACAGTTAGAACTGGACATGGAAGAACAGAATGGTTCCAAATAGGAAAAGGAGTACGTCAAGGCTGTATATTGTCACCCTGCTTATTTAACTTCTATGCAGAGTACATCATGAGAAACACTGGACTGGAAGAAACACAAGGTGGAATCAAGATTGCCAGGAGAAATATCAATAACCTCAGATATGCAGATGACACCACCCTTATGGCAGAAAGTGAAGAGGAACTCAAAAGCCTCTTGATGAAAGTGAAAGAGGAGAGTGAAAAGGTTGGCTTAAAGCTCAACATTCAGAAAATGAAGATCATGGCATCCGGTTCCAACACTTCATGGGAAATAGATGGGGAAACAGTGGAAACAGTGTTAGAATTTATTTTGGGGGGCTCCAATATCAGTGCAGATGGTGACTGCAGCCATGAAATTAAAAGATGCTTACTCCTTGGAAGAAAAGTTATGACCAACCTAGACAGCATATTGAAAAGCAGAGACATTACTTTGCTGACTAAGCTCCATCTAGTCAAGGCTATGGTTTTTCCAGTGGTCATGTATGGATGTGAGAGTTGGACTGTGAAGAAGGCTGAGTGCCGAACAGTTGATGCTTTTGAACTGTGGTGTTGGAGAAGACTCTTGAGAGTCCCTTGGACTGCAAGGAGATCCAACCAGTCCATTCTGAAGGAGATCAGCCCTGGGATTTCTTTGGAAGGAATGATGCTGAAGCTGAAACTCCAGTACTTTTGCCACCTCATGTGAAGAGTTGACTCATTGGAAAAGACTCTGATGCTGGGAGGGATTGGGGGCAGGAGAAGAAGGGGACGACAGAGGATGAGATGGCTGGGTGGCATCACTGACTCGATGGACATGAGTCTGGGTGAACTCCGGGAGTTGGTGATGGACAAGGAGGCCTGGCGTGCTGCGATTCATTGGGTTGCAAAGAGTCAGACACGACTGAGCTACTGAACTGAACTGAACTGATTGGCTATATTCCTTGTGATGTACAATATATCCTCACACCTTATTTATTTTATACATGGTAGTTTGTATTTCTTAATCATCTATCTCTATTTATCACTCCTATCTCTATTTACCCTCCTCTCCATAGTGGTATCCACTAGCTCGTTCTCTATATCTGTGTGGGCCTACTCTTTTGTTGTTAGATCTATGAGTCTTAAATTAGGAGAGGTCTTTAGGAATTCATTCACATGCACTTACTTCTCCTTGAATAAGTCCTGCACTTTGCTGACTCTGCTTTGTGCTTATGGTTTCCAGAGAGAGGAACTATTTCGCGATCTTCATACTTCCACTTTTCATGCTCATAGCAGACACATGCTCACTAACTGATTCCATTTTTTTGCTGCTGATCCTGGTATTACAATCTTTGTTTTTATGGTGTTTAGGCAGCTACTACCAACAGACCAGTGCTGCTATGTGAGATGACTCCTATTCACTATTCCTGGTTAGCCCTATCTGGCACCAGGAATATCCTCTCTAAAACTACTTTTGGAAGCATTACTCTTTCATAATAGTCCGTACACCTCAGACTTCTCAGCCTCCAATGACCTCCTCTCCTTTTTCACAGATGTTTTCTACCATATCCATTGGCCTGACATGCAACTCTTTTTGCATTATTGCTTCCCCAAGGAGCCTTTTAATATATTTTCTCTGGATACACCATGTATCTGTTTATGTACTATGACATTTTGTTGGGCCCAAAGCCCCTCCATGTCCCCTGTTTTTTGTTAAAAAGAAAAAAAAGGCTTTAGTTTTCTAGGTTTTCCCTGAGTTCCAATAAATTTGCTGTATGATGCTGTGCTGTGCTTAGTCACTCAGTCATGTCTGACTCTTTGCGATCCCATGGACTGTAGCCAGCCAGGCTCCTCTGTCCATGGGGATTCTCCAGGTAAGAATTTTGGAATGGGTTGCCATGCCCTCATCCAGGCAATCTTCCCAATCCAGGGATTGAATCCAGGTTGCCTGCATTGCAGGCAGATTCTTTACTGTCTTAGCCAGACACAGGGAGCTCAAATTTGGTGTTTTGTGACAATCTAGAGGGATGGGAAGAGATACCCCATGTCCAAGGTAACAGAAACCCAAGTAAGATGGTAGGTGTTGCAAGAGGGCATCAGAGGGCAGACACACTGAAACCATAATCACAGAAAACTAGCCAATCTGATCACATGGACCACGGCCTTGTCTAACTCAATGAAACTAAGCCATGCTGTGTGGGACCACTCAAGATGGACCAGTCATGGTGGAGAGGTCTGACAGAATGTGGTCCACTGGAGAAGGGAATGGCAAACCACTTCAGTATTCTTGCCTTGAGAACCCCATTAACAGTATGAAAAGGCAAAATGATAGGATATTGAAAGAGGAACTCCCCAGGTTGGTAGGTGCCCAATATGCTATTGGAGATCAGTGGAGAAATAACTCCAGAAAGAATGAAGGAATGGAGCCAAAGCAAAAATAATACCCAGTTGTGGATGTGACTGGTGATAGAAGCAAGATCCGATGCTGTAAAGAGCAATATTGCATGAGGTGAGGTGAGGTGAAGTCGCTCAGTCGTGTCCAACTCTTTGCGACCCTGTGGACTGTAACCTACTAGGCTTCTCTGTCCATGGTATTCTCCAGGCAAGAATACTGGAGCGGATTGCCATTTCCTTCTCCAGGGGATCTTCCCGACCCAGGGATCGAACCCAGGTCTCCCGCATTGGAGGCAGACGCTTTAACCTCTGAGCCATCAGGGAAGCCAAAAGAAAGTGAAAGTGAAAGTCGCACAGTTGTGTCCAACTCTTTGCGACCCCATGGACCGTATAGTCCATGGAATTCTCCAGGCCAGAATACTGGAGTGGGTAGCTGTTCCCTTCTGCAGGGGATCTTCCCAACCCAGGGATCAAACTGAGGTCTCCTGCATTGCAGGCGGATTCTTTACCAGCTGAGCCAATTGCATAGGAACCTGGAATGTTAGGTCCATGAATCAAGGCAAATCGGAAGTGGTCAAACAGAAGATGGCAAGAGTGAACGTCAACATTCTAGGAATTAGCAAACTAACATGGACTGGAATGGGTGAATTTAACTCAGATGACCATTATATCTACTACTGTGGGCAGGAATCCCTTAGAAGAAATGGAATAGCCATCGTGGTCAACAAAAGAGTCTGAAATGCAGTACTTGGATGCAATCTTAAAAATGACAGAATGAACTCTGTTCATTTCCAAGGCAAACATTTCAATAGCACAGTAATCCAAGCCTATGCCCCAACCAGTAACACTGGAGAAGCTGAATTTGAACGGTTCTATGAAGACCTCCAAGACCTTTTAGAACTAACACCCAAAAAAGATGTATTTTTCATTATAGGGGACTGGAATGCAAAAGTAGGAAGTCAAGACACACCTGGAGTAACAGGCAAATTTGGCCTTGGAATGAGGAATGAAGCAGGGCAAAGGCTAATAGAGTTTTGCCAAGAGAACGCACTGGTCATAGCAAACACCCTCTTCCAACAATACAAGAGAAGACTCTACACATGGACATCACTAGATGGTCAACACTGAACTCAGATTGATTATATTCTTGCAGCCAAAGATGGAGAAGCTCTATATAGTCGGCAAAAACAAGACTGGAATCTGACTGTGGTTCAGATCATGAACTCCTTATTGCCAAATTCAGATTTAAATTGAAGAAAGTAGGGAAGACAACTAGACCATTCAGGTATGACCTAAGTCAAATCCCTTATGATTTTTCCACTATATAGTGGAAGTGAGAAGTAGATTTAAGGGACTAGATCTGATAGACAGAGTACCTGATAAACTATGGACGGAGGTTTGTGACATTGTACAGGAGACAGGATTCCAGACCATCCCCATGGAAAAGAAATGCAAAAAAGCAAAATGGCTGTCTGAGGAGGCTTTACAAATAGCTGTGAAAAGAAGAGAAGTGAAAAGCAAAGGAGAAAAGGAAAGATATAAGCATCTGAATGCAGAGTTCCAAAGAATAGCAAGAAGAGATAAGAACGCATTCCTCAGTGATCCATGCAAAGAAATAGAGGAAAACAACAGAATGGGAAAGACTAGAGATCTCTTCAAGAAATTAGAGATACCAAGGAAACATATCATGCAAAGATGGGCTCGATAAAGGACAGAAATGGTCTGGACCTAACAGAAGCAGAAGATATTAAGAAGAGGTGGCAAGAATACACAGAAGAACTGTACAAAAAAGATCTTCATGACCCAGATAATCATGATGGTGTGATCACTCACCTAGAGCCAGACATCCTGGAATGTGAAGTCAAGTGGGCCTTAGAAAGCATCACTACGAACAAAGCTAGTAGAGGTGATGGAATTCCAGTGGAGCTATTTCAAATCCTGAAAGATGATGCTGTGGAAGTGCTGCACTCAATATGCCAGCAAACTTGGAAAACTCAGCAGTGGCCACAGGCCTGGAAAAGGTCAGTTTTCATCCCAATTCCAAAGAAAGTCAATGCCAAAGAATGCTCAAACTATCGCACAATCGCACTCATCTCACATGCTAGTAAAGTAATGCTCAAAATTCTCCAAGCCAGCCTTCAGCAATATGTGAACCGTGAACTTCCAGATGTTCAAGATGGTTTTAGAAAAGGCAGAGGAACCAGAGATCAAATTGCCAGCATCCGCTGGATCATGGAAAAAGCAAGAGAGTTCCAGAAAAACATCTATTTCTGCTTTATTGACTATGCCAAAGCCTTTGACTGTGTGGATCACAATAAACTGTGGAAAATTCTGAGAGAGATGGGAATACCAGACCACCTGACCTGCCTCTTGAGAAATCTGTATGCAGGTCAGGAAGCAACAGAACTGGACATGGAACAACAGACTGGTTCCAAATAGGAAAAGGAGTACGTCAAGGCTGTATATTGTCACCCTGCTTATTTAACTTATATGCAGAGTACATCATGAGAAACTCTGGGCTGGAAGAAGCACAGCTGGACTCAAGATTGCTGGGAGAAATATCAATAACCTCAGATATGGAGATGACATCAACCTTACAGCAGAAAGTGAAGAAGAACTCAAAAGCCTCTTGATGAAAGTGAAAGAGGAGAGTGAAAAAAGTTGGCTCAACATTCAGAAAATGAAGATCATGGCATCTGGTCCCATCACTTCATGGGAAATAGATGGGGAAACAGTGTCAGAATTTATTTTGGGGGGCTCCAAAATCAGTGCAGATGGTGACTGCAGCCATGAAATTAAAAGACGCTTACTCCTTGGAAGGAAAGTTATGACCAATCTAGACAGCATATTCAAAAGCAGAGACATTACTTTGCCAACAAAGGTACATCTAGTCAAGGCTATGGTTTTTCCAGTGGTTTTGTATGGATGTGAGAGTTGGACTGTGAAGAAAGCTGAGCGCTGAAGAATTGATGCTTTTGAACTGTGGTGTTGGAGAAGACTCTTGAGAGTCCCTTGGACTGCAAGGAGTTCCAACCAGTCCATTCTAAAGGAGATCAGTCCTGTGTGTTCATTGGAAGGACTGATGCTGAGGCTGAAACTCCAATACTTTGGCCACCCCATGTGAAGAGTTGACTCATTGGAAAAGTCCCTGATGCTGGGGGGGATTGGGGGCAGGAGAAGGGGATGACAGAGGATGAGATGGCTGGATGGTATCACTGACTAGATGGACATGAATCTGAGTAAACTCTGGGAGTTGGTGATGGACAGGGAGGTCTGGCGTGCTGTGATTCATGGGGTCGCAAAGAGTCGGACACAACTGAGTGATTAAACTGAACTGAACTGAGAGGGATGGGATGGCAGAGGGAGATGAGAGGGAGGTTCAAGAGGAGGGGGACATACATATACCAATGGCTGATTCATGTTGATATGTGGCAGAAACCAACACAATATTGTAAAGCAACCATCCTCTAATTAAAAATTAATAGATTAAAAATTATTTCTCTCAGTGTAAGATTATAATTCCATATTTCTGTAAGTACATCAGAATCACCTTGGATTGTTATTGAAATGTACATTCTCCCTTCCCTGCCTGCTCTAGATTATTACTGGAGAGAGGGGAGCTGATCTGAGGTAGATAGAAAGAATTTTGTCTCCTCTTTTCATTTTTTTCTTGGTGATTATTTTGAGGTCAGCAATATTAGCTGCTGGTTCAGCTAATCTGATCCCCTAACCAGATTTGTCCTGAAGAATTTGATGTAAATTTTCACCTTGATTTTTTGTAAAAAATTGTACATATTTGTATAATTATATATATATAAATTATTAATATGTATATATTAAATACATATTAAATGTATTTAATTTAATATGTATATATTAAATACATATTTAAAAGGCCTTCTGGCAAGTTTTCAGAACTGATAACTCTGGAATGAAGTCGTGATATCAGATGACTACATGTTGATGATTCCATGGTAGCACAGCTTTACATCTCAGTGGTATGATCTTGCCTTTGGCAATGAAGCAATAACTTTACGGACACCCTAGGAAAACAACTTTATATAATCTGATAACAAGATATAGCTGTTTTTCAGTTCAGTTTAGTTCAGTCACTCAGTCGTATCTGACTCTTTGTGACCCTATGGACTGCAGGAAGCCTGGTCTCCCCGTCCATCAACTCCCAAAACTTACTCAGACTCATGTCCATTAAGTCAGTGATGCCATCCAACCATTTCACCCCTTCTCCTGTCTTCAATCCTTCCTAGCATCAGGGTCTTTTCCAATGAGTCAGTTCATCGAATCAGGTGGCCAAAATATTAGAGCTTCATTATCAGTCCTTCCAATGAATATTCAGAACTGATTTCCTTTAGGATTGACTGGTTTGACCTACTTTCAGTCCAAGGGACTCTCAAGAATCTTCTCCAGCACCACAGTTCAAAAACATCAATTCTTTGGTGCTCAGCTTTCTTGATTGTCCATCTCTCACATCCATACACGACTACCGGAAAAACCATAGCTTTGACTATATGGACCTTTATCAGTAAAGTAATGCCTCTGTTTTTTTAATATGCTGTCTAGGTTGGTCATAGCTTTTCTTTCAAGGAGCAAGTGTCTTTTAATTTCATGGCTGCAGTCACCATCTGCAGTGATTTTGGAGCCCAAGAAAATAAAGTCCCTCACTGTTTCCATCGTTTCCACATCTATTTGTTGTGAAGTGATGGGACCAGATGCCATGATCTTAGTTTCTTTGAATGCTGAGTTTTAAGCCAGCTTTTTCACTCTCCTCTTTTACTTTCATCAAGAGGCTCTTTAGTTTCTTTTTGCTTTCTGCCATAAGGGTGGTGTCATTGGCATATCTGAAGTTATCGGTATTTCTACAGCTTGTGCTTCATCCAGTCTGGCATTTCAAATGATGTACTCTGCAGATAAGTTAAATAAGCATGGTGACAATATGCAGCATTGATGTACTCCTTTCCCAATTTGGAACCAGTTCGTTGTTTTGCTTCTTGACCTGCATACAGATTTCTCAGGAGGCAGGTAAGGAGGTCTCATATTCCCATCTCTTTAAGAATTTTCCACAGCTTATTGTGATCCACAGAGTCAAAGGCTTTAGTGTAGTCAATAAAGCAGAAGTAGATGTTTTTCTGGAATTCTCTTGCTTTTTCTTTTTGTTGTTCTTACTGAAGTATAGTTGCTTTACAATACTGTGTTACTTTCAGGTGTATAAAACACTAATTCAGTACTTTTGCAGGTCATATTCCATTATTACAAGATAATGAGTATGTAAGCAAATAGGGTGGGTGGGTGGGGATTCCCAGAAAAAGAGAACAGGCACGGCTTTCTTGACCAAAAAAAGAGTCATTTTTGGCCTAAGCCATCTGTAATCTAAGCCAGGCCACAATGCTTGCCCTTGAACAGGTCTCAGTAAATAATTTTTAAAAAAATATTTTAAAACGTTTGTTACCACTATTTATTTTTCCTTCATAGCTCTCTTTCATTTAACCATTCATTTAACAAATATTCATTGATTGCCTACTATGGTACTATGTGAGTCAGTAAATAATGATTATAAGAGAAAAAAGAATGTAGGGACAAAGGAGAAGCAGACATAAAGCAAGAGTTCAGTGATAAAACAAAATCCAACTCAGATCATGAACTCCTTATTACCAAATTCAGACTTAAATTGAAGAAAGTAGGGAAAACCACTAGGCCATTCAGGTATGACCTAAATCAAATCCCTTATGATTATACAATGGAAGTGAGAAATAGATTTAAGGGCCTAGATCTGATAGATAGAGTGCCTGATGAACTATGGAATGAGGTTCGTGACATTGTACAGGAGACAGGGATCAAGACCATCCCCATGGAAAAGAAATGCAAAGAAGCAAAATGGCTGTCTGGGGAGGCCTTACAAATGGCTGTGAAAAGAAGAGAAGCGAAAAGCAAAGGAGAAAAGGAAAGATATAAGCATCTGAATGCAGAGTTCCAAAGAATAGCAAGAAGAGATAAGAAAGCCTTCTTCAGCAATCAATGTAAAGAAATAGAGGAAAACAACAGAATGGGAAAGACTAGAGATCTCTTCAAGAAAATTAGAGATACCAAAGGAACATTTCATGCAAAGATGGGCTCGATAAAGGACAGAAATTGTATAGACCTAACAGAAGCAGAAGATATTAAGAAGAGGTGGCAACTATACAAAAAAATCTTCACAACCTGGATAATCACGATGGTGTGATCACTCACCTAGAGCCAGACATCCTGGAATGTGAAGTCAAGAGGGCCTTAGAAAGCATCACTACGAACAAAGCTAGTGGAGGTGATGGAATTCCAGTTGAGCTATTTCAAATCCTGAAAGATGATGCTGTGAAAGTGCTGCACTCAATATGCCAGCAAATTTGGAAAACTCAGCAGTGGCCACAGGACTGGAAAAGGTCCGTTTTCATTCCAATCCCAAAGAAAGGCAATGCCAAAGAATCCTCAGACTACCGCACAATTGCACTCATCTCACATGCTAGTAGAGTAATGCTCAAAATTCTCCAAGCCAGGCTTCAGCAATATGTGAACTTCCTGATGTTCAAGCTGGTTTTAGAAAAGGCAGAGGAACCAGAGATCAAATTGGCAACATCTGCTGGATCATGGAAAAAGCAAGAGAGTTCCAGAAAAACATCTATTTCTGCTTTATTGACTATGCCAAAGCCTTTGACTGTGTGGATCACAATAAACTGTGGAAAATTCTGAGAGAGATGGGAATACCAGACTACCTGACCTGCCTCTTGAGAAATCTGTATGCAGGTCAGGAAGCAACAGTTAGAACTGGACATGGAAGAACAGACTGGTTCCAAATAGGAAAAGGAGTACGTCCAGGCTGTATATTGTCACCCTCCTTATTTAACTTCTATGCAGAGTACATCATGAGAAATGCTGGGCTGGAAGAAACGCAAGCTGGAACCAAGATTGCCAGGAGAAATATCAATATCCTCAGATATGCAGATGACACCACCCTTATGGCAGAAAGTGAAGAGGAACTCAAAAGCCTCTTGATGAAAGTGAAAGAGGAGAGTGAAAAGGTTGGCTTAAAGCTCAACATTCAGAAAACGAAGATCATGGCATCCGGTCCCATCACATCATAGGAAATAGATGGGGAAACAGTGGAAACAGTGTCAAACTTTATTTTGGGGGGCTCCAAAAATCACTGCAGATGGTGATTGCAGCCATGAAATTAAAAGACGCTTACTCCTTGGAAGAAAAGTTATGACCAACCTAGATAGCATATTGAAAAGCATTTGCTGACTAAGGTCTGTCTAGTCAAGGCTATGGTTTTTCCAGTAGTCATGTATAGATGTGAGAATTGGACTGTGAAGAAGGCTGAGTGCTGAAGAATTGATGCTTTTGAACTGTGGTGTTGGAGAAGACTCTTGAGAGTCCCTTGGACTGCAAGGAGATCCAACCAGTCCATTCTGAAGGAGATCAGCCCTGGGATTTCTTTGGAAGGAATGATGCTGAAGCTGAAACTCCAGTACTTTGGCCACCTCATGTGAAAAGTTGACTCATTGGAAAAGACTTTGATGCTGGGGGGGATTGGGGGCAGGAGGAGAAGGGGACGACCGAGGATGAGATGGCTGGATGGCATCACTGATTCGATGGCTGGATGGCTGTGAATCTGAGTGAACTCCGGGAGTTGGTGATCGACAGGGAGGCCTGGCGTGCTGCGATTCCTGGGGTCGCAAAGAGTTGGACATGACTGAGCGACTGAACCGAACTGAATTCCTCCTCAAAGGTTGTGGATAGCAATCTGATACAGATCTTAGGTTGAGCAGAACTAAGATTCCACCCACGTGGAGGGCTGTGACTATGTGGTTTGATCCCAGCCTGGTCAGAACTTAAGGAAAGATGGTAAGACATTATCTGATCCTTGTGATTTCAATCAACTAAAGCTTGGCAAGCTGGAATCAAGATTGCCCCGAGAAATATCAGTAACATCAGATATGCAGATGACACCACCCTTATGGCAGAAAGTGAAGAGGAACTCAAAAGCCTCTTGAGGAGAGTGAAAAAGTTGGCTTAAAGCTCAACATTCAGAAAACGAACATCATGGCATCTGGTCCCATCACTTCATGGGAAATAGATGGGGAAACAGTGGAAACAGTGTCAGACTTTATTTTGGGGGGCTCCAAAATCACTGCTGATGGTGATTGCAGCCATGAAATTAAAAGACGCTTACTCCTTGGTAGGAAAGTTATGACCAATCTAGACAGCATGTTAAAAAGCAGAGACATTACTTTGCCAACAAAGGTCTGTCTAGTCAAGGCTATGGTTTTTCCAGTGGTCATGTATGGATGTGAGAGTTGGACTGTGAAGAAAGCTGTGCGCTGAAGAATTGATGCCTTTGAACTGTAGTGTTGGAGAAGACTCTTGAGAGTCCCTTGGACTGCAAGGAGATCCAACCAGTCCATTCTAAAGGAGATCAGTCTTGGGTGTTCATTGGAAGGACTGATGTTGAGGCTGAAACTCCAATACTTTGGCCACCTCATGTGAAGAGTTGACTCATTGGAAAAGACCCTGATGCTGGGAGGGATTGGGGGCAGGAAGTGAAGGGGACGACAGAGGATGAGATGGCTGGATGGCATTACCAACTCGATGCACATGAGTTTGGGTGAACTCCAGGAGTTGGTGATGGACAGGGAGGCCTGGTGTGCTGCGATTCATGGGGTTGCACAGAGTCAGACATGACTGAGCGACCAACCTGACTGAAAGCTTGGACTCTGGTCAACATTTACTCTGATTCTATGCAGAATTCTCCTCCGCTCAAGCCCCTTCATGAATGCACATTACCAAACTACTCCCCATCTCACTACCACTCCCGCTGCCCCAGGCCAGTTTTGCTGTTTGGGGAGTCACCACTTTGGAAAAGATCCTCCATGGTCTGCTTACTTGCTGTAAGTAATAAATCCTTCCTTTTCCTGATCTTTGGCTTCATTGTAACTTTTGGCTAGACACCCACCAAGAGGCAAATGCAGTTTTTGGGTAACAGGTATAATTCTCTGGGCTATACAACATATCTTTGTTGGGTAAACCTATGGCTGATTCATGTTGATGTTTGGTAGAAACCAACACAATACTGTAAAGCAATTATCCTTAAATTAAAAATAAATAAAAAATATATATCCTTGTTGCTTATCTATTGTAAATGTAGCAGTTTGTATCTGTTAGTCCCAACCCCTAATTTCTTCCTCCTGCTTTCTCTCCTCCTTTTGGTAACCATAAGCTTGTTTTCTGTATCTAACAGGATATATCTGAGTAATGAAAGAAAATACTTCATGTAGAGACCATTCAAATTATGGCTTACATGATAGAAGAGTAGAAAAGAACTGAAAATTGCTTAAGACACAATTGTTGTATATGAGTTGAAAATATTTAGGAAGAAAATTTTCACTGGTTCTAAGTTATGTTTTAAGACATGTGGGCCCAAAAAGAAAGATGATAACATTTGTTTTTCTGAGTGCAAGCATCATGTATAGGCATGAACTTTTATAGTGTCATTATTTATTTTTGTCTTTTTAATTGGTTTTACATGACTGAGCGACTGAACTGAATTGAACTGAATACTCAGTGCTGACTTTGTATACAGTGAACTACAGTGTTTCCATTTTCTGAAATATCTTGATTTAGGACAGACACCATGCACAGGCCCTGCTTTATTACACTCAAACATCATGATAATCCAGTGAAACTGATATTATTATATCATTTTCCAGATGAGGAAATTGAGACTCAAAGAAATTCTCCAATCGTATAGCTGGTAAGTGGTGATGGTGTAATTCAGATGAGATCTGTGTATCTCAAAGCCCGAACCATTCTTCTAGTTTCAGAAACTAAAAACTTTTAGGCTCTATCCTCTACCTGGACCAAGATGAACTGTATGTAATATGTTTATTGATGTTTAAAGATGACCTGAAAAAAAAAAAAAAAGATGACCTGGCTGAAGGTGACTACTATTCTGTGTGTAGTGAAGCAGCTAAGACCAGCGTGTGACTGTCACAGGGACAGCATATTTGGACAGGAATAAAAAGGTCCAACCTTGTGTGGAGGTTTGTGTCAGACACTGGTGGGTGAGGCTGGGTGACAAGCCTGCTGGCTTGCAGGGCCCTGGAGGGTCCTAGTAGCCCCCTTACTTTGTTTTTGTTTGGTTGTGCCAGCTCAGTGTGAGGCACAGGTCCTCAATCAGGTTTTGAACCCGGGCCACTGCAGTGAAAACACAGAAACTTAACCACTGGACTACAAGGGAATTCATGCCCTGTTGCTAGTTTAATTGCACATAAAGATGAGCCTTCATAAGGAGGGCCTGTAAGGTCCATTCTGTCTCCACAGCATCTTGGTGGATACTAGCAGTACACTGAGTTTCCCTGGTGGCTCAGACGGTAAAGAATCTGCCTGCAATGTGGGAGACCTGGATTCCATCCCTGGGTTGGGAAGATCCCCTGGAGGAGGGCATAGCAACCCACTCTAGCAATCTTGCCTGGAGAATCCCATGAAAAGAGGAGCCTGATGGGCTACAGTACATAGGGTCACAAAGAGTCAGACACGACTGAGCGACTAAGCACACTAAGCACATAGACACGCAGGGGTCCAGAGGAAACTGGAACTGTGGTGAGGCAGCGGTGCTACCTCTGCCCCAAGGACAGCAGACAGCCCCTCCCCACTGCAGAGAGCCTCCTAATTACTTGATCTGGCCTGTGACACACAGGACAAGGTGGTCAGGCAAAGCATGGCTCTGGCTCCACCACCCTCTCCCATCACAGTATACTTGAGAGGTCTTCCTTTCCCACCTGTGGTCTCAGTCCTGTTCTCATTCCCAAACCAAATAGGAGTTGCTCAGTGAGTGGCAGCCCATGTTCCATGGCTCAGCATCCAACATTTTAGTCTTGCTATCTAATCTAGAGCCCTTCTGGTCATTCATCTCACTTTAGGAAATATTTAGACTCATAGGAATGGAAGTCTTGAGTGAATAGGAAGGAGGAATGATAAATATATTTTCCACTGGGGAAAAAAGGAACATGAAAGGTTCAGAACTTAGAGCACTTTTAGGAAGGGTCAATAATGCCCTAAATTATACACCTAGGAGAAATAAGGAGGCTAAATACAGAAGTTATTCTGAGGGAGATTGGAGGGTGAGTCAGGTAGAACACTGACTTGGCAGATGGAAGGTGAGGGGTGGCAGGGAAGTGGAATTTCTTTCTTTTTTCACCACCTATGCAAAGTTCCTCAAATGTCGATGAGATTCTGAAGCTTGTGAAAATGGAGGTGCATGGACCCTACCCTTGCAGCCTCTGACCATCCTGCTGGGATAAGCCTCCAGCATGTGTATGTTCCTGGGCATTCCACAGTATTCACATCGCTTGGTCTGAAGGCCAAATCTTGAGAATTACTGCTGTCCTGTGATCTGACAGGTGTGTCACAGATTTAAAAAAATAATAATTAATTTATTTTTCGCTGTGCTGGGTGTTCGTTGCTGCACTGGCTTTTCTCTAGTCATGGCGAGCGGGGGCTACTTGCCAGTTGCAGTGTGCAGGCTTCTCATTTCAGTGGCTTCTCTTGTTTCAGAGCATAGCTCTAGGGTGCACAACCTTCAGCAGTTGCAGCATGTGGGCTCAGTAGTTGAGCTCTCTAGAGCACAGGCTCATTGGCTGTGGCACTCCAGCTTAGCTGCTCCTCCGCATGAGGAATTTTCTCAGACCGGGGATCCAACCTGTGTCTCCTGCATTGGCAAGAGGATTCTTTACCATTGAGCCACCAGGGAAGCCCCTATGTCACAGACTTTTAGAAGCTGAGTAATGATTCAGAGAGCTTCACTCATAATTTGAGAACAGTTACCAATAAATCTCTGAGAAGAAAAGATTGTTTTGCTTACTTTTTTGGGGCTTCAAAATCACTGCAGATGGTGATTGCAGCCATGAAATTAAAAGACGCTTACTACTTGGAAGAAAAGTTATGACCAACCTAGACACCATATTGAAAGCAGAGACATTACTTTGCCAACAAAGGTCCATCTAGTCAAGGCTATGGTTTTCCCAGTGGTCATATATGGACGTGAGAGTTGGACTGTGAAGAAAGCTGAGAGTTGAAGAATTGATGCTTTTGAATTGTGGTGTTGGAGAAGACTCTTGAGAGTCCCTTGGACTGCAAGGAGATCCAACCAGTCCATTCTGAAGGAGATCAGCCCTGGGATTTCTTTGGAAGGAATGATGCTAAAGCTGAAACTCCAGTACTTTGGCCACCTCATGCGAAGAGTTGACCCATTGGAAAAGACTCTGATGCTGGGAGGGATTGGGGGCAGGAGGAGAAGGGGACGACCGAGGATGAGATGGCTGGATGGCATCACTGACTCAATGGATGCGAGTCTGAGTGAACTCTGGGAATTGGTGATGGTCAGGGAGGCCTGGCGTGCTGCGATTCATGGAGTCGCAAAGAGTCAGACATGACTGAGTGACTGAATTGAACTGAACCTTTTCTTTCAAAGCCTGAGTGTCTTTACCCTGTATCCACTTTTATCCGTTTCCCCACCTGAAGAAGGTGTGGCTTTATTATAGAACCATGTCAATTCAATGTTTTTAAAGTTTGTGGGGAGGTAGCATTATTGGGCACGGGTAAAGTTGCTAAACTAAAGGGTGGATGCAACCGAGGAAGGGGAAGTTGCTTCCCTTAGCTACGCTATCGGTGTTAAGCTATGGTCCAGTTGCCTCTGCTCAAAGGGAAGGCCCAGGCAACACTGTGCTGTCCTCTGCAGGCTGTACCAGCCCAGACAGGATAGCCTTGGCAGTCAGTCATTTTCTGGATGCCAAATAGAGCAGAGGGAATATTTCTGAGTCCAAGGGATAGCAAAGCACTTCATACAGAGGGCTTAATTTGTCTCTTTTTCCAAACAAACAAAAAATAACAACTCGAACTTTTCCTTACCCAGAAATGGGACAAAAGGAAAAGTTGGTATTTGTGAAGTGGTTCTAATGTAAGTGTTTATTTTAGTGGAAACAGATAACAAGTTCATGCTGCAGGAGAAAGCTACCCTTCCTCCCACACTGGAGGTGTGGAATGGAGGCAGAAGCACTATTGCCTCTCCACCCCACCCTCTGGGCCCCACTGCAGCTCTAACGCCAACTGTGTGCTGGACTGAGGGCAGTTTCACATAGGCAGTGCACAAGAGCAGCACAAAGGGTCCTGCAAAGGGGGCTGTATTTTCTGTTTGCAGATTCATATGGACTCAATCTTCACTCTAGGGAAGAGTCAGCATCTCAAGTTGGAAAAAAGAAGGTATAGTAGTATGGCCTTTGAAGGGAGGGGCACCTCTGAGTGCTGGAAGCCGCAGTGAATTGGGAGTTGATCTACTTTGCCCCTTCTCTGGTGCTGCCAATGTGAACTCACATGCCCTTAAGTAGGCAGTGCCTTTAATAATAGCTTGTATGCACAGTTGGCTCTCTGCATCTGCAGTTTAGATTCTACCAACTGCCAATGGAAAATATTTGAGAAAAAAATTCCAGAAAGTTCCAAAAAACAAAACTTGAACTTGCCAGCAACTGTGTACATAGCATTTAAATTGTATAGCTATTATAAGTAATCTAGAGATGACTGAAAGTATACGGGCTGCATGTAGATTATATGCAAATACTATGCCACTTTATAGGGTGTCCCTTGTGCCTCAGGTGGTAAAGAATCTGTCTGCAATGCAGGAGACCTGGGTTTGATCCCTGGGTTGAGAAGATCCCCTGGAGGGTGGCATGGCAACCTACTCCAGTATTCTTGCCTAGAGAATCCCATGGAGGTGCCTGGTGGGTTACGGTCCATGGGGTCGCAAGGAGTCAGATGTGGCTAACATCAGTTCAGTTCAGTTCAGTTCAGTTCAGTCACTCAGTCGTGTCTGACTCTTTGAGACCCCATGAATTGCAGCACGCCAGGCCTCCCTGTCCATCACCAACTCCCGGAGTTCACTCAGACTCATGTCCATCGAGTCAGCGATGCCATCCAGCCATCTCATCCTCTATCGTCTCCTTCTCCTCTTGCCCCCAATCCCTCCCAGCATCAGAGTCTTTTCCAATGAGTCAACTCTTCGCATGAGGTGGCCAAAGTGCTGGAGTTTCAGCTTTAGCATCATTCCTTCCAAAGAAATCCCAGGGTTGATCTCCTTCAGAATGGACTGGTTGCAGTCCAAGGGACTCTCAAGAGTCTTCTTCAACACCACAATTCAAAAGCATCAGTTCTTTGGCACTCAGCCTTCTTCATAGTCCAACTCTCACGTCCATATATGACCACAGGGAAAACCATAGCCTTGACTAGATGGACCTTTGTTGGCAAAGTAATGTCTCTGCTTTTCAATATGCTATCTAGGTTGGTCATAACTTTCCTTCCAAGGAGTAAGCGTCTTTTAATTTCATGGCTGCAATCACCATCTGCAGTGACTTTAGAGCCCCCCAAAATAAAATCTGACACTGTTTCCCCTGTTTCCCCACCTATTTCCCATGAAGTGATGGGACCGGATGCCATGATCTTCGTTTTCTGAATGTTGAGCTTTAAGCCAACTTTTTCACTCTCCACTTTCACTTTCATCAAGAGGCTTTTGAGTTCCTCTTCACTTTCTGCCATAACGGTGGTGTCATCTGCATATCTGAGGTTATTGATATTTCTCCTGGCAATCTTGAGTCCAGCTTGTGCTTCTTCCAGACCAGCGTTTCTCATGATGTACTCTGAAGTTAAATAAGCAGGGTGACAATATACAGCCTTGACGTACTCCTTTTCCTATTTGGAACCAGTCTGTTGTTCCATGTCCAGTTCTAACTGTTGCTTCTTGACCTGCATATAGGTTTCTCGAGAAAGATGGAGAAGCTCTATACATTCAACAAAAACAAGACCAGGAGCTGACTGTGGCTCAGATTATGAACTCCTTATTGCCAAATTCAGACTTAAATTGAAGAAAGTAGGGGAAGTCACTAGACCATTCAGGTATGACCTAAATCAAATCCCTTATGATTATACAATGGAAGTGAGAAATAGATTTAAAGGACTAGATCTGATAGATGGAGTGCCTGATGAACTATGGATGGAGGTTTGTGACATTGTACAGGAGACAGGGATCAAGACCATCCCCATGGAAAAGAAATGCAAAAACACAAACTGGCTGTCTGAAGAGGCCTTACAAATAGCTGTGAAAAGAAGAGAAGTGAAAAGCAAAGGAGAAAAGGGAAGATATAAGTATGTGAATGCAGAGTTCCAAAGAATAGCAAGGAGAGATAAGAACGCCTTCCTCAGCGATCAATGCAAAGAAATAGAGGAAAACAACAGAATGGGAAAGACTAGAGAGCTCTTCAAGAAAATTAGAGATACCAAGGAAACAAATCATGCAAAGATGGGCTCGATAAAGGACAGAAATTGTATGGATCTAAGAGAAGCAGAAGATATTAAGAAGAGGTGGCAAGAATACACGGAAGAACTATACAAAAAAGATCTTCATGACCCAGATAATCATGATGGTGTGATCACTCACCTAGAGCCAGACATCCTGGAATGTGAAGTCAAGTGGGCCTTAGAAAGCATCACTACGAACAAAGCTAGTGAGGTGATGGAATACCAGTGGAGCTATTTCAAATCCTGAAAGATGATGCTGTGGAAGTGCTGCACTCAATATGCCAGCAAACTTGGAAAACTCAGCAGTGGCCACAGGCCTGGAAAAGGTCAGTTTTCATTCCAATCCCGAAGAAAGGCAATTGCAAAGAATGCTCAAACTACTGCACAATTGCACTCATCTCACACGCTAGTAAAGCAATGTTCAAAATTCTCCAAGCCAGACTTCAGCAATACGTGAAGTGTGAACTTCCAGATGTTCAAGCTGGTTTTAGAAAAGGCAGAGGAACCAGAGATCAAATTGCCAACATCCACTGGATCATGGAAAAAGCAAGAGAGTTCCAGAAAAACATCTATTTCTGCTTTATTGACTATGCCAAAGCCTTTGACTGTGTGGATCACAATAAACTGTGGCTAACATACTTTATCTTTGGTCAGGAAAGGGTTACAAAGAACCAAGCAAATAGTTTTGGGCCCTGGAAGAGACAGTCCATTTGAAAACACCAGGACATGCCATCATCCTCTCTTTGCCTGCCCCATTCCCTGCCCACATTTGAAAACTCCCTGGTGGCTCAGATGGTAAAGAATATGCCTGCAATGCAGGAGACCCGGGTTTGATCCCTGGGTCGGGAAGATCTCCTGGAGGATGGAATGGCAATCCACTCCAGTATTCTTGCCTGTAGAATCCATGGACAGAGGAATCTGGTGGGCTACAGTCTGTGGGGTGGCAAAGAGCTGGACACAAATAAGTGACTAACACTTCATGCCACTTTATACAAGGGACTTGAGCATCCCAGATTTTCATATCCATGGGGGTCCTGAACAAATCCCTCATGGATACTGAGGGAAATATATAACAAGAGAGGGTTAGATTTGCTGATCTCCAAGGCCCATGAAATCAGATTAGAAGTTCAGTGAAATGCTTTTCGTAGGCCTTAAATAAGCACTGTTAGGTTGCATTATCTTACAGATGAGCTCAGTTTTAGCATGAAGTAAGGGTGTGTCAGGTACTTCAGCGTTACCTGTCATGTCTCAGTATAGGAGTCGGCAACACGCTTGTCAGGAGCCATCCAAACTCAGCCAGAGTGTGCAGCAGAGGACCATAATCTGTCTTGATTTCACAGCCCTGTGTGAATAAGCACAGAGCTCATAGTCTAATGACAAAGACAACCAACTACACAAGTGATGGATAAGGGTGAGGAGTGTTGGGATAAGGAGCATTCATGCTCCATTAAGTGCAGTTTCACCGGCTCCAGTATTCTTTTCTGCTTCCTGCTGCTTCCCAACCATTCAACCAAGCTAGAAACCCTGGGAATCTGAGTGGAGTGAGGTTCTCTAAGGTTTGTGCCTTCCTTCCCTAGGTCTTGTTTGGGCATCATACTTTAATGTATAGGGTGGGGGCTAGGAATTTGCATTTTAAAAAGCTCCCTGGGTGATTTGGATCCAAGTAGAGCCCACACTTTCAGAAACACTGGCCTAGGGCCTGGAAAGTGAGGACTGGAGTAGAGAGTGAGCAAAGAATGTTCACTGCTTTTCACTCACTTGGAATTGATTCTTACTTGGAGTTTTTCCTCTTATCCCACATCCTTGTGCCCCCCTCAATAGGGTTTCCAGTTTCCTTGAAAATGGTCTATGTCTCTCTAAGCTCGGCAAGGCCAGAAAGGTGAAAGTGTCCTTGAGAGAGGCTGTCAGTGAGGGCCTCACACACCAGCAAATATACCTGAATTCAATCTGTACACCTCAACGGCAGTCCATTTGGTGATACCTGAATTCAGAGCGCACAATGCTGACAGCAAAGTCACCTCTTATTAGGAAGCACAATGCTGTGTGTATACATTTGGTCTGGTGAGAGAGAGAATACCTTTGGGTATTTTTGCCTTTGAAAGTCAATTCAAAAGGTGAAAAAGTCAGTCACATTGGTTGCTCAAAGACAAAACTGATTGAATTTCTCTTCACTTTCATCTAGTTGTCTTGGCATTGTGTACAGAGAATTTCAGTGCGGGGGATGTTGTTTAGAATAAGAATGTCGAACGTTTGGGAATCTACTGCTATTTATGTATAATTATTTTGCTATCTTTAAACAAATCTGAACATTGGGTAAAACAAATCACCTTTTCCCAAATTTGCAAGAAGTTTGTTCAAGTATTTGTGATGAAATTCTGAACATGGAATAAACATGTGTTTGAAGAATATTGTCTGTGTTAGGCAATGAAGATCTAAATGTAAAACTCAATATAAAAGTAAAGCTAAATTACATAAAAAATGCAGTTTACCTCAATAACTGTCCATTGTTCTACTACGATGGCATCATTTCCCTTCCTGCTGAATCCTGGTACTCCAGAGCCTTCCTCTTCATAGATGAAGAATCCTTCCAAAGATTTTGACAAGTGATCCCCTGTGAGGAAAAAGATACAATTAAGGAGAGTTGCACATATTCAGTGTCTTTTCAGGTTATCTAAAATGTTAATAAACAACCCTTACAGGAAGCTGAAAGAAAAAAATATCAATTAATAAATACTTGATTTAGGTGAATCTATGACATTTCCTTTCTCTTTGAGGTAATTTCTTTCTTTTTTTTGCAAAAGTTAAGACAGTTTTATACCTAACTGAATTAAAATCAAATTGTAAACACAAAGACTATAATAACAAACACAAGATAAAATAATATCATACAGTGAGAAGCAAATGGATTTCCTAAGCCTAAAAACATCTGGAAATCACCTTCCCCTGGAAATCAAATGTTGGTTTCTGTTCTACATATTGTATGCATGCCAATCATACCACTAAGAAAAACAACATCAAAAATATTAATCCTTGAAATGACAAGTGTGAGATCAAAACCAAGGTGAGGTAAGATTATTTAAAAAAATATAAATACAGAACAATTCTTTGCTTCAATGA
The DNA here is from genome assembly GCF_023091745.1 of Budorcas taxicolor. Taxonomy (NCBI): domain Eukaryota; kingdom Metazoa; phylum Chordata; class Mammalia; order Artiodactyla; family Bovidae; genus Budorcas; species Budorcas taxicolor. The sequence continues at coordinate 130,597,523 of NC_068911.1, forward strand.
TGCTTAAAAAAAAAAGAATGGTAACAGGAAGATCCTAAACAGAAGTCATTGTCAAAAGAATTCCTGCTGGGAAGGAAGTTTTGAGGGAGGGCCTCTCTGACATTTTTTTGAACAGTTGACAATAACCAGCTGGCCAAAACTAAACTGATTTTATGGAAATTCTTTTGTCTCCTACTTTGCAGTAGGAGACAATTTTCCCATGATCATGTGCTGGTTAAACATTTTGTTTTTATACAGCACAATGTCACATCAAAGTTTCCCTGATGGATGATTATCCAAATAATAACCTACAAAATTTTCAAAACATCTATTAAGCTTAAAGGCCAAAAAACAAACAAACAGACAAACACCAAAGTAATTCAAGTGTAATTTTCAGTTTTTATTTTTATTAATGAGCTATAAAACTTTAACAGAAAATCACTATTACTATTTTTATATCAGTTACAGTTTGGGCAGAATAACATGGAGAATTTACTTTGTTTGGCATGGTTCCCAAAATCCAGTAAAGTTTAATTTACTTGTTGAAATTGCTATTCTAACTACAATATATGTTCCACTTCCTTTAAATGTACTTGTCTACTGTCATATCAAAGTGACCCACAGAATTAAACCTGTTTTTGATTGTCAGTTTAGAGCATCACAAGATCATCTTTAAAATTGTATATTTGCTTCAAATCCTTTTTTAGAGTGGGGGTATGAACTTTAAGTGGAGAAGGCAATGGCACCCCACTCCAGTACTCTTGCCTGGAAAATCCCATGGACGGAGGAGCCTGGTAGGCTGCAGTCCTTGGGGTCGCTAAGAGTCGGACATGACTGAGAGATTTCCCTTTCACTTTCCACTTTCACGCATTGGAGAAGGAAATGGCAACCCACACCAGTGTTCTTGCCTGGAGAATCCCAGGGATGGAGGTGCCAGGTGGGTTGCTGTCTATGGGGTCGCACGGAGTTGGACACAACTGACATGACTTAGCAGTAGCAGTTAACATGAACTTTAAGAATAATTATATACTGTGATAATTATGTAGTTAATTGTAATCTCCTCTTATTTACTTTAGGATTATATAGTTGGAGAACTATGGGTTTTGTGGTATCTGTTTTCTTGCTCTCAGTATTGAGATTCCTTAGTACTTCTAAACTTCTCTTTGCTAAAAGGATGAAAATGTGGTAGACTCACACACTGCAATACCACCAAGAATAAAAAAGAAAGACTCACTGGAATACAACAACATTGATAACTGTCAGAGATACTATGTTGAGGAAATGAGGAGATAAAGAAAACATACTGTTTAGTTCATGAAGAAGAAGTTCAAAACTAAGCAAAATTAATCTATGGTGCTAGAAGTCAGAACAATGCTTCTCTCTGCATGGGAGGGTATTAATGGGAAAGGGCCATGAGGAAGCCTTCTGGGATTTCAGAAATGTTCTGTATCCTTTTTTTTTTTTTGCCTTTTACTTCTCAATATTGAGATATAGTTGACATATAAGAAAATGTTCTGTATCTTGAACATTTGTGTTCTATTCAGTTGTATGCATAAGATAAATGCCTCTCGTTCTATGTATCTTATTCAGTTCAGTTCAGTTCAGTCCAGTCGCTCAATCGTGTCCGACTCTTTGTGACCCCATGAACCGCATCACGCCAGGCCTCCCTGTCCATCACCAACTCCCGGAGTTCACCCAAACCCATGTCCATCGAGTCCGTGATGCCATCCAGCCATCTCATTCTCTGTCATTCCCTTCTCCTCCTGCCCTCAATTTTTCCCAGCATCAGGGTATTTTCAAATGAGTTGGCTCTTCACACCAGGTAGCCAAAGTATTGGAGTTTCAGCTTCAACATCAGTCCTTCCAATGAACACCCAGGACTGCTCTCCTTTAGGATGGACTGGTTGGATCTCCTTGTATCTTATAACTTCAGTTAAAAACAAAAGACATTCCTTCTCACTTTAGAGCTCCCCAAGTCCCCTGGCTAAGCTTTCTTAGGGACCATGCTGGTCCTCAGAGCCACAGAAGAATGATACTTCCCAGGAGGGACTATTTCTATCTCTTAAGAAACTCTCCCTGACAGAACTGGCAGCTGGGGAGGGTGGCAGGGAAGACTTCATGAGGAGTGACCATTGGGGTGCTTGGTGTGTTATATTCCAGGTATTGGGGTAAGGTGACAATTCTAAACAATTACTTAACAACTGTCCTGAACTGACTCATCTTAACAGCACGTATCTCAGACCTTCCCACCTTGTGTGCCTTGGCCCACTGGTGTGCTTAGAATGGGGTTCAAATGAGCTAAGGTACAGGGCTCCCCCTCCTGCCCAGAGCAGCTTTTCTTCTTATATCCACGTGTCCTATAATATTGTTGTTCAGTCACTCAATCGTGTCTGACTCTTTGTGACCCCATGGACTGCAGCATGCCAGGCTTCCCTGTCCTTCACCATCTTCTGGAGCTCAAACTCATGGTCATTGAGTCAGTGCTGCCATTCAACCATCTCATCCTCTGTCATCCCCTTCTCCTCCTGCCTTCAACCTTTCCCAGCATCAGGATCTTTTCTAACGAGTTGGTTCTTGGTATCAGGTGGCCCAAGTATTGGAGCTTCAGCTTCAGAATCAGTCCTTCCAATGAATATTCAGGATTGAATTCCTTTAGAATTGACTGGTTTGATTTCCTTTCAGTCCAAGGAACTCTCAAGGGTCTTCTCCAACACCACATTTCAAAAGCATCAATTCTTCAGCACTCAACCCTCTTTATGGTCCAACTCTCACATCCATACATGACTACTGGAAAAATCATAACTTTGACTATACGGACCTTTGTTGGCAAAGTAAAGTCTCTGCTTTGTAATACACTGTTTAGGTTTGCCATAGATTTTCTTCCAAGGAGCAAGGGTCTTTAAATTTCATGGCTGCAGTCACCATCTACAGTGATTTTGGAGCCCAAGGAAATAAAGTCTCTCAGTGTTTCTACTGTTTCCCCATCTATTTGCCATGAAGTGATGGGACTGGATGTCATGATCTTAGTTTTTTGAATGTTGAGTTTTAAGCCAACTTTTTCATTCTCCTCTCTTACCTTCATCAAGAGGCTTTTTCGTTCCTCCTGGCTTTCTGCCATAAGGGTGGTGTCATCTGCATATCTGAGGTTATTGATATTTCTCCCAGCAATCTTGATTCCAGCTTGTGCTTCATCCAGCCTGGCATTTTGCATGATGTACAATATTATCATTTTCTATGTGTGCAGAGGGCTTCTCAGGTGGCTCAGTGGGCAAAGAATCTGCCCACAGTGCAGGAGACACAGGGTTAGTCCCTGGGTTGGGAAGACCCCCTGGAGGAGGGAATGGCAACCCACTCTAGTATTTTTGCCTGGAGAATCCCATGGACAGAGGAACCTGGCAGGCTACAGTCCATAGCATCCCAAAGAGTTGGACACGACTAAAGTGATTGAGCGCGCATGTGTGCATAGCATTAAAAAGTTACAAAGAGTTGACCTGATCCACTGCTTCTCCATTTTTTTTCTGGCCTTGCTGTGAGCAATATGTGAGATCTTAGTTTTTCCTGACCTGGGACAGAACCTGTGCCCTCTCAGTGGAAACACAAGTCTGAACCACTGGACTGCCAAGGAAGTTCTGTGGTTAGCTTTTAAGAATAGGGAAGATGTCCATTTTGCTCATCAGTATAAACCCCATGTGCCAGGTCTAGGGCCTGGTGTGTATACATATACATATGGGGTTTCCCTGGTGGCTTAGCAGTAAAGAGTCTGCCTGAAATGAAGGAGACTTGGGTTCAATCCCTGGGTCAGAAAGATCCCTTGGAAGAGAGCATGGCAATCCACTCCAGTATTCTTGCCTGGAGAATCCCCATGGAGAGAGGAGCCTGGTGAGCTACAGTACATGGGATTGCAAAGAGTAGGACAGGATTGAGCAACTATGCACAGTAGCACATACATACATATATGTATATATGAAATGAATACATACATGTTTCAGTGTCATTACTCTACCCTACTCCTCATTCTGATACACCTCCAACTCCACACAAGCATTTTTATAGGAGTGAAGAGACTGAAATGACTATCAAGTGCAGTCTGAAAAGAATCCACAAAAAATGAAAGTATAGCCTTCAGATGTGTGTATACCATGGGTAGGAAGAGGCTATGCTCTGAGGGTGGTGGGCATTGGTAGACTAGTGAACCTCAAGGGTTGTGTTTGTGTGTGTGTGGGTGTGTTCTGTACCAGTTGGCAGAGTTAGCCATCTCATCCATGTCAGCTGCCTGCTGGATCTCTACATGTTCTGGTAGAATAAAGTACTTTGTCTCTGTTGGCATAATTGGATAAGCCTCTTGTAGGCTCCTCTGGATTCATTTGGGAGTTGTAAGTGTGCAGAGAACCCAGCTGCAGGCCAGTTTGGAGAAGGCCAGATGCTGGAGAAGGCCAGGAACCGGAGAAGGTCATGCAGTGAGACCCTCGGGCCACAAGAACAGCAGGAGAGTCGCTGGGTTGCCCCTGTGTGTGGGACTTTTCAAAACAGAAAAAGCTTCAAAAGTGAGTGGGAAACGGCACTGATGAGGAATTTCACAGACCTTACAATATTTCCACCATGACTTTCCAGACTTAAATTTTTTTTTTTTTCTACTTCTCTCTGTTTCTGGAGAATTTTATAGAATGAGATTTGTGGAGTAATATATTTAAATTTCTGAGCAATATCTGGTTTTGTACTTCTCCTCATGTGTGGGCTGGCTTCTGACAGTATTTTGGAAGAGGATGGAAGCAAGACAAAACAAAATATGCATTGTCCCCTACGTGCTTTGGATGTCAGGCATCAGATGTTCTAGGACAAAGTGGCCCATTCAGCCCTGCTTCCTCTGACTTGCTTCTTATGGTGACACAGCACAGGTCACAATTTCCCCTCCACAGCTTCCCTGTGTACTCCCAGGAAAGTCCTGAGTGACACACCCAGTCACCAGACCTTACAGACCATGGCTCATTAGGGCTTGGCATGGCCTGCAATGCAACACGCCTAATGAGACATTCCGGAGCTGCTGACAGGGAGAGACTCTCCCTGGGGCTCTCTAAATATCTTCTGAGGCTTTAAGAACAAAAGCCTTACAGAGCCTCTGCCTGGCAACTGCTGTGGCTAATTTTATTTCCACCAGGCAAGGCTCAAGGCAGGGATGCCTGAAAGACATTGTGAAAGGAGGATTTCTTTGTCTTTCCTTCAGCAATTAGTCATAATCCAAAATTTGGAATGGCTCTTTAATGTTGTTTTTGGCCACATCACGCAGCTTGCAGGATATCCTAGTTCCATGACCAGGAATGGAACCCAGGCCTTGATAATGAAAGCGTGGAGTCTTAACCACTGGACTGCCAGGGAATTCCACACACCCCAGTGCCTTTTTTGAATGGCTCTAACTTAGACTCTTTGGAGGGAAGAGCAAGACATAGACACACAGAGAGAAATATGTGAAGCATAAACTGACCTCCAAATAGCTGATTCATACTAAAAGTATTGTAAGAACATCTTGTGTCAGGAGAGAAAACCAATCCCAGAAAATGGACTCTGACAGTGGGTGAGGCACTGTGGGAGTCACTTTGTACAAAGTATATCCTACCACATTCTCACAACAGTTAGTAGAAATGTTTTTACACCCCTTTTAGGAAACTGAGGCTCAGTGAGCTCAACTAACTTCCCCAGGTCACACAGCTCTAAGTAGAAGACACAGAATTTAAACTGTTTAAATCCTAAAGTCCACAGACTTTATATCAGATCTAGCTGTTTCCATAAAAGATCAACTTGGAAGAAGTTTGCAATAACCAAAAGTACTATTAAATATTTATTGAGTACTTGCTAAGTGCCAAACACTATGCAAAGGGCTGTATTTTGGGGTGCTCCAATGAGCTAGATCCTTACCCTTGGTTGCTAGTTAAAGGGACCTATTGGAACATGACTTGACAATTTTAAATAGCCAAAATCTTCAGTTCTATTAGTTAAGGCATCACTAGGCTGATCTAATAATAATGAGGTTTATTGAGATCTCATCTGGTTTGCTTTTTCATTCCTCTCTCTAACCTCAGTGAATCATGGTCCCTAACTATCCTGATCTGCATAAACTTCATCCTTCTTAAGGCATTTTTCCAGTCTCCCATCTTTTTTTCTTTTCTTTTGGCACTAATCTCTTTTAAAAAAACAACAAAAAACACTTTTCTTAGAAATAATTTTTGGAAAGTTTTGCCTGTTTTTGTGATTGACAGATGATTAAATATTCATTGTAACTAAAAGAAGATTAGATAGAGACAAAAGATAAGGGAATGGCATAAATAAATATAAATCATTTCCTGAACCAAAGTTTATTTTTCTATACAAATTTTAGGAGGAGTCGGGTTTAGAGAGGAGGACATGGTAGGTAGTATTCAAAACTAGGCTGCTGCTGCTGTGTGTCAGTCGTGTCTGACTCTGTGTGACCCCACAGATGGCAGCCCACCAGGCTCCCCCGGCCCTGGGATTCTCCAGGCAAGAACACTGGAGTGGGTTGCCATTTCCTTCTCCAATGCATGAAAGTGAAAAGTAAAAGTGAAGACGCTCAGTCGTGTCTGACTCTTAGCGACCCCATGGACTGCAGCCTACCAGGCTCCTCCGTCCATGGGATTTTCCAGGTAAGAGTACTGGAGTGGGTTGCCATTGGCTTCTCTGATCCAAAACTGGGTTAGTGTAATAAATTTGGATAGTAATTGTTAAATGCCGTCATATGCTTCCTGATTGGGCTGCTGTAGTACATCTTACTTGGAAAATTCTATTAGTTGATCACACCGAGGTTTGTCTATTTCTGATAGTTACAACCCAAAGGCAACCATTACAATAGTACCATACAGGGTTGTTAAGATTTTACATTAAAGTTGCATGTGCAACTCAGGAGTCTGGAAGAAGTGAAGATATGGTTCTTATTTTCCAAAAGATATGAAGAAAGTTCCCAAGTGTGTCCTACCTTTCTTGATGGAGGGATGATGAGAACGAGATGAGATCCATCTTGGATGGTGAGATAGATGCTAGTCAGATGCATACTCAGAGAAGTCAATGGCACCCCACTCCAGTACTCTTGCCTGGAAAATCCCATGGAAGGAGGAGCCTGGTAGGCTGCAGTCCATGGGGTCGCTAAGAGTCAGACACAACTGAGCGACTTCACTTTCACTTTTCACTTTCATGCATCGGAGAAGGAAATGGCAACCCACTCCAGTGTTCTTGCCTGGAGAATCCCAGGGCCGGGGGAGCCTGGTGGGCTGCCATCTATGGGGTCGCACAGAGTCAGACACGAATGAAGTGACTTAGCAGCAGCAGCAGCAGCAGCAGTGCAATTGCCAAATTCAGACTTAAATTGAAGATAGTGGGGAAAACCACTAGATCATTCAGGTATGACCTAAATCAAATCCCTTATGATTATACAGTAGACGTGAAAAATAGATTTAAGGGACTAGATCTGATAGAGAGAGTGTCTGTTGAACTATGGATGGAGGTTCGTGACATTGTACAGGAGACAGGGATCAAGACCATCCCCATGGAAAAGAAATGCAAAAAAGAAAAATGGCTGTTTGGAGAGGCCTTACAAATAGCTGTGAAAAGAAGAGAAGCGAAAAGCAAAGGAGAAAAGGAAAGATATATACCCATTTGAATGTAGAATTCCAAAGAATAGCAAGAAGAGATAAGAAAGCCTTCCTCAGTGATCAGTGCAAAGAAATAGAGGAAAACAATAGAATAGAGAAGACTAGAGATCACTTCAAGAAAACTAGAGATACCAAGGTAACATTTCATGCAAAGATGGGCTCAATGAAGGACAGAAATGATATGGACCCAACAGAAGCAGAAGATTTTAAGAAGAGGTGGCAAGAATACACAGAAGAACTATACAAAAAAGATCTTCATGACCCAGATAATCACGATGGTGTGATCACTCACCTAGAGCCAGACATCCTGGAATGTGAAGGTGAGTGGGCCTTAGAAAGCATCACTACAAACAAAGCTAGTGGAGGCGATGGAATTCCAGTTGAGCTATTTCAAATCCTGAAAGATGATGCTGTGAAAGTGCTGCACTCAATATGCCAGCATATTTGGAAAACTCAGCAGTGGCCACAGGACTGGAAAAGGTCAGTTTTCATTCTAATACCAAAGAAAGGCAATGCCAAAGAATCCTCAGACTACCGCACGATTGCACTCATCTCACACGCTAGTAAAGTAATGCTCAAAATTCTCTAAGCCAGGCTTCAGCAATACGTGAAGTGTGAACTTCCAGATGTTCAAGCTGGTTTTAGAAAAGGTAGAAGAACCAGAGATCAAATTGCCAACATCTATCTGCTGGACCATGGAAAAAGCAAGAGAGTTCCAGAGTTCTATTTCTGCTTTATTGACTATGCCAAAGCTTTTGATTGTGTGGATCACAATAAACTGTGGAAAATTCTGAAAGAGATGGGAATACCAGACCACCTGACCTGCTTCTTGAGAAACCTGTTTGCAGGTTAGGAAGCAACAGTTAGAACTGGTTCCAAATAGGAAAAGGAGTACGTCAAGGCTGTGTACTGTCACCCTGCTTATTTAACTTAGATGCAGAGCACATCATGAGAAACGCTGGACTGGAAGAAGCACAAGCTGGAATCAAGATTGCCAGGAGAAATATCGAAAACTTCAGATATGCAGATGACACCACCCTTATGGCAGAAAGTGAAGAGGAACTAGAAAGCCTCTTGATGAAAGTGAAAGAGGAGAGCGAAAAAGTTGGCTTAAAGCTCAACATTCAGAAAACGAAGATCATGGCATCCGGTCCCATCACTTCATGGGAAATAGATGGGGAAACAGTGGAAACAGTGTCAGACTTTATTTTGGGGGGCTCTAGAATCACTGCAGATGGTGATTGCAGCCATGAAATTAAAAGATGCTTACTCCTTGGAAGAAAAGTTATGACCAACCTAGATAGCATATTCAAAAGCAGAGACATTACTTTGCCGACTAAGGTCCGTCTAGTCAAGGCTATGGTTTTTCCTGTGGTCATGTATGGATGTGAGAGTTGGACTGTGAAGAAGGCTGAGCACTGAAGAATTGATGCGTTTGAACTGTGGTGTTGGAGAAGACTCTTGAGAGTCCCTTGGACTGCAAGGAGACCCAACCAGTCCATTCTGAAGGAGATCAACCCTGGGATTTCTTTGGAGGGAATAATGCTAAAGCTGAGGCTCCAGTACTTTGGCCACCTCATGCGAAGAGTTGACTCAATGGAAAAGACTCTGATGCTGGGAGGGATTGGGGGCAGGAGGAGAAGGGGACGATAGAGGATGAGATGGCTGGATGGCATCACGGACTCGATGGATGTGAGTCTGAGTGAACTCTGGGAGTTGGTGATGGACAGGGAGGCCTGGCGTGCTGTGATTCATGGGATCACAAAGAGTCGGACATGATTGAGCGACTGAACTGAACTGAACTGAACTGAACTTACTTCTTGGAAGGAAAGTTATGACCAATCTAGACAGCATATTAAAAAGCAGAGACATTACTTTATCAACAAAGGTCCATCTAGTCAAGGCTATGGTTTTTCCAGTGGTCATGTATGGATCTGATAGTTGGTCTATAAAGAAAGCTGAGCGCTGAAGAATTGATGCTTTTGAAGTGTGCTGTTGAAGAAGACTCTTGAGAGTCCTTGGACTGCAAGGAGATCCAACCAGTCCATCCTAAAGGAGATCAGTCCTGGTTGTTCATTGGAAGGACAATGAAGCTGAAACTCCAATACTTTGGCCACCCGATGTGAAGACCTGACTTATTTGAAAAGACCCTGATGCTGAGAAAGATTGATGGCAGGAGAAGGGGATGACAGAGGATGAGATGGTTGGATGGCATCACTGACTCAATGGACATGAGGTTGGGTAAACTCCGGGAGCTGGTAATGGATAGGGAGGCCTGGTGTGCTGCAGTTCATGGGGTCGCAGAGTCCAACACAACTGGGCAACTGAACTGAACTGTATTGTGCAATAATTATAATCTTTTTTCTTAGTAATAATATCTGTCCTTTTAGCCATTGAACTTGAGAGGCAAAAACATTGCCACCAACTCTGACACAGGTCAAATTTTTTAGGTATCAACATATCATAATATAAAACTTACCTTTCGATGTTTCCCAGCATACAAAAGAATCAATTAAAGACAAGCCTTGTTTATAATAAAATGTAGTTAACTCCAGCCAATCAGCATCAAGTGTACTAATGACAGAGCCTTTTCTTGTTACTTTCATTGACAGGATGCCTTCCTGATAGTTCCAGCAGGTTGATTCATCATCAAAAACATTGAAGACTGTATACAACTTGTTATCTGAGGATGGGTGTTTAGAAGGAAGAAAAAAGGGAAAGGATTACTAAAATTGTTTTTTTAAAAAATTTAATTAATCAAGCTATTTCAAGATTAGGGGCACAGATAATAATAAAATTACCTACCATGCAAGTTTTATAAAAAGTTAACTTTGGGCCATGTTTGCATCAGAGCTTTTTCAAGGAAAGGAGAGATGTATGTAGTTAAGACTCACAATGTATCTCTCCTAATCCTGTTCTCCAGAAATAGCTACTGTAATGAATTTGGTGTTAATCATTCTCATAAGAGTACTTCTGTTCTTTAAAATACATGTCTATACACATAAGGAGAAGGCAATGGCACTCCACTCCAGTACTCTTGCCTGGAGAATCCCATGGACGGAAGAGCCTGGTAGGCTGCAGTCCATGGGGTCGCACAGAGTTGGACATGACTGAAGTGACTTAGCAGCAGCATACAGATAAACGAGGTTTTGCAATTAAAATTTAAAAAAAAATGGTGTGTTGTATGTATCAATCTATAAATTAATTTTCTTGTTCAACATTATGCTTTACAAGTATAATTAATACATGTAGGTCTTGTTCATTTAGTTTAACTGTTACATAGCATTCAAGTTTACTTTTTTCCTATTGATAGAAATAGACATTATTACTGAATTTCTGTTATTACAAACATTATTCATTCCTTGGGTACATATGTGAAAGTGACTCTAGAATGCATACTACTTTAAGTTAGCAAAATTTTTTTTTTAAATTTTTAGTTTTACTTTATTTTACTTTACAATACTGTATTGGTTTTGCCATACACTGACATGAATCCACCACGGAAGTTAGCAAAGTCTTAACTTGGAGTTCCATGGACTCACATCATTGGTTGTGCATTAGGAAGTCTAACGTCATTTGCATCACAGACAGTATTAGGGAATATGTGTGTTATCTGTATTTTTCTTGGTGAGTCTCCATAATTTTCACCAGACTCTCCAAGAGGTCTTTATTATGTGTCTACTCCCAACCCCCTGCACCAAAATTTAAGAACCAACCCTTGGCATAGAAAAGTTATCAGGGTTTTAAAATAAACTAAATAGAAAGCAGAGTCTAAAGATTGATAATTAAGTAACACGTTTGATTTGGAATTTAAAAGATTAGGAATAGACAATTGATCTAATCAAAGTCAGGATGGGAATGAGCAGAAGTTTAAAAGTAGCCATGGATACCAGGTGGCGCTAGTGGTAAAGAACCCTCCTGCCAATGCAGGAGATGCAAGAGACTTGGGTTCAATCCCTGGGGTCAGGAAGATCCTCTGAAGGAGGGTATGGCAACCCACTCCATTATTCTTGCCTGGAGAGTCCCATGGACAGAGAAGCCTGGTGGGTTATAGTCCATAGGGTCGCAAAGAGTCGGACTTACCATGCAGCTCACATGTGGATAGAATATAATAGTTGACCATATAATATGATATAAAGTAGAATATAATAATGACCATATTTCCAACACTCGTTCACTCTTACATTCCTAAATTTTTCACACTACAGAAAAATCGGTGGTAGATAGCTAAAGAACTGGTTAAAAAAAAAAATGGAACTGTGTTGGTGGTGGTGAGGTGGTGAGATGATGAGCTGGGAAATGCTCTTGGTTCTTTCTTAAGGAGGCCATGATGACTGTGGTCCAATGAGTGTCTGCCGTGCACAAATATTAAGCAATCTCACCACAACCCAGAAAGCTGATACCACCAATGCATGTGGCCTCAGCACCAAGACTGATCAAAGGATCAGTTAATAGCAGCTAACAATACAGAGTCTATTCTGCGCCAGGCAGAATAAGCACTTTGTAGACATCTCATTTCTATTTATCACAGCAACACCTGTCTATAAAGACACTGAGGCCGTCTGACTGTAAACTCCTAACTCTAAGGTTTACATAGTCTTTGATTTTCTCTATTAGTGCTTTTTAAAGCATGCCCATAAATGTATCAGAAAACTTAGAACAGTCCAAAATACTCTCAGTTTCTTGAGAAGGCTTGCTAGCTGCAAAGAAGAATAAAACTATTGTTTAAAGTTATTTAAGGATGCAGGCACTATTGTTATATTAATTGTTTCATCATGATGTGCATTCTCATATTCCAATTGGTGATTAAAGGAAGCCAATTAACTTCAAAGGTGAAAACCATCCATGAAATGGGAAAGGCCAAAACTAAAATTCTCACAGACTGTTTTTAGGGAAAAACATAAATCAGAACAGCTTTCTTTACAGAATCACTGTTTTGGTACACATGCACAGCCTTCATTTTACAGAGGTATTGGCTCATGACTAAATGGAAGCCAATTTTTAACACAAAGTTTCATTACGTGGATGGTGTACAACCATGCCAGGGATAACTGTTTGGAAAACTGTCCTACCTTACATCCATCTGTAATAATTTTAAAAAATCAAGACAAGTTTATACAAGTTTATTCATTAATCTTTAGAGATATAATTAGTCTCATATTTGTTAAAAACCCTTCAAAACATAATTTTGCTAAATTTAAATGAATATAGATCCTATTTCGACTCTTCTTGTCTATTATTACCTTCTCCTTTTCTTGATTTAGAGAAACTGGGGCTGCCATCTCGTTCCATTTGACACTGTCCACTTTCATGACGCAGTTCTTCCTCGATTCCACTTTCACATGATTGTCCACTTAATGTTCCTTCATTCCAGTTTTTACAGTTTTCCTCTGGACTGTGTCTCACATGCAGTGTTGATTCAATGTCTCCATCGAGGTTGGTTCCATTGCAGAATTTAAGTGGTGGGTAGTGCTGTGATATGAATCCAACAAATCTCATTCCTCTTTTAGCAGCTACATTAACCTGAGGTTTAAAAAGAGATGGTAGAACAAAATGTAAACTTCATTTACATTGATTACTTTATCAATTAATCTTTAGGCTTATTAAGGAAATCCATTAGAAAAGGAGTAAATCGACCAGTAACTAAAGCCCTATTCATAAACAAACTAATGACCTCTTATATAGCACCAAGCCTAAGACAGTGTCACACTATTATTCTGACTTCTTCAAACAGAACTAATATACTTTAGAAATTATGAAAACAAGAATTGTATTTTCTCCAAAAGGTTATTATTTGGGAAGAACTAATAATTCTATAGCATGATTTTTGCAGCCCTGTTAACAATGGTTTCTCCAGTTGAAGTAAAATATAAAACTATTCTAAGAAATGCTCAAAAATAACATTACCAAATACATCTTAATTAATAAAGAAGAGACATTAATTTAAAAGCAGAAAACACGCAGTCTTGTTTGCTTGATGTAGGTAAAAGAAAAATGTTAAAAGACTTACTCTTTACAAATGTGTATGCATATACATAAGCCAAATTCATACTCCCACTCTGCTCTGCTCATATCTTGAAGCTATTGTCTCCTTTCTGGGCCAAATACACATAATTAGATTCAATCTTGTCAGTTACTGAGTAGGGTTCAGAAACACATGACATGCCAGTGAAATCATTTGAGAGCTTAAGAGTGATTATTTTCACACTTGGCACTTTTTTTTTCTCTGCTTTTGCATCATTTCTTTGTTCTTTTTGTGTCATGTCTTTCTCCTGTGTTAAACACAATTCTTTTGAGGGCAGGCACTATCTTACTCATTTTTGTGTTGCAATGTTTTGTACCTATACGTGCTCTATAAGTATTCATTAAATACGTTAAAATGAAGAAGTAGCAACATCTTTTATATTCTCACTACTTTAAATGTTTTAAGTGTTTTAAATTTACTTGGAAGGGGAAGAAAGAGTTATGATGCGGATTGCAAGTGCAAACATCTATAGCCAGAAATGAAAGGGAATGAAAAAGGCCAGTAAGAAGAGTGGTGAGGGACTTCCCTGGTGGTCGAGTGGCTAAGACTCCATGTTCCCAGTGCAGGGTGACCAAGTTCAATCCCTGCTCAGGGAACTAGATCCCACATGCCCAACTAAGAGTTTGCATGTTACAGCTAAAGATTCTGCATGCCACAGCTAAGACCATGTGTGTGTTCCAAGTCACTTCAATTGTGACAAACTCTTTGCAACCCTATGGACTGTAGCCTGCCAGGGTCCTCTGTCCATGGGATTCTCCAGGCAAGACTACTGCAGTGGGTCGCTATGCCCTCCTCCAGGGGATCTTCCAGACCCAGATATCGAGCCTGCGTCTCCTACGGCTCTTGCATTGCAGGCAGATTGTTTACAGCTGAACCACTGGGGAAGCCCAACTAAGACCCGTGCAGCCGAATAAATAAATATTTTTTTAAAAAAGAAGAAGCAGGGTGAAATCAGGCTGCAATATCCACTTAAAGGGGCCGACTGTAACTTAGCTCTAGCCGAAGAGAAGGGAATTCTGAGCCAGGCAGAGACTATGGGTAAATGGAGCTAGGACAAACACTGCTGACACAGCATCATTTACTGCTATAAATTAACACATTAAGATTGTAGCACTGTAAGAAGCCTCAAAAATAACCATAAATTGTCCTTTATATCAGGACTCCTAGGAGAGGAGAGGAGATGTGGTAAGGGGACAGGTCAAAGTACTTTTTCTAGGTCTTATTTGTTGATTTGGATGCAGAAGGCTTTCTCTATTACTAAAAAGTTTTGTCTGGAAAAGTTTGGTTATCTTATGGAATAGTACTGTCTTTTCCATTTTTAATTTAGAAGACTGATGTTTTAATGTTTTTTATTTAGAAATCCTAGGGAAAACATTTGTAAATCTAAATTAAAAAAAGAGCAAACATTGACATAATATTAAAATAACTTAAAATCTAGCTGTTCAATAATCAACTCTTTATATAAGGCACTTGTTCAAAAATAGTATTTGGCACTTATCTATTGCTCTTGTTCATACAGGGGGCAATGTTCAAACATTTCACATGCTATGTTTCCTGAAGCTGTTCTCTTCATAAAATAACCCCATTACTCTAATTGCTGAAATAACAGTACTTTCCTGTTTAAATAGATCTTTAACTGTGTTCAGGAAGTCAAATGCAAAACAAGGGCTCTCATGATGATCTATTAAGACTAAATTAGCAATTTCATTTTTGTTTCTAGAGTGAATTTATTCCCATAAAAAAATATTTCCCAGAATAGTAGAAGTAAATAGTGTGAGTACCTTGTTTATAAAAATCTAGTTTTGAAAACTGTTCCTAAAAAACCTTAATGAATGGTGACTTTATATCTAAATGGGAAAGACTTAGCTGCTATAACTGGCAAAACACAAGCCACAGATAGTCTTACTCACACCGTCATTTAAAGCTTGGGAACAACACAATAGAAACAGTGAACAAATTTCACAGTTTCTTATTTGACAGGAAATGCCTTAGGTTTTTGGCTGTATTCATTTAAATAAAGCTAAACCTTACACATATGTCAACGCAACTAAAATTTAAAAAATCCAAACTTTAGCCATCAAATCCTGTCAACTTCAAATACTTATGAATGTACAATTTTTTCAATCAATATACATATAGTGTTTACTTTTTCATTTAAGGTTTATGAAGTTCTATTGAATAGATTTTTTTCTCTCAACAGCACTTGTCATGTTCAATGCCCATAAAGTATTCTATCTTATTGATAGACCATTGCCTCCTTCTCAGTTTTCCAGTTGTTGAGAATTTGGCCCCTGTTTAAGGTATCTTTGTATAAACATGACTTTTCCCTTTTCAGTCAATTTCCTGGAATAGATTCCTAAAAAGGAAAATAAAATAAGATTTATGATTTTCATAACCAAATTGATATTCACTGTACTAATTTATTCCAATGCTAACTGCATTGTATATGAATATATTTGAATTTTTTCTTAAAGGTCTTTACAGCACTGAATTTAATATTTTCAATTTAATTTCTCAGTCCATACTGGTGAGGTATTACTTCTCAGTTTTTACTTACATTAAAATTTATTAGCTAGGTTGAACCCTTTGCCAAATGTTTCTTCATTATTTTTGTTTCCTTTTGTACTTTCTGTGGATTGTCTGTCCATTCAAGACTGAATGTACTTTCACGCTTTTGTGTTCATTTCCTATATACTCGGAAAATGAAGCTTCTGTAAGACACATTTCTTGACCATTTCTCCGGATTCTTTTTTTCCTAGTATATAATTATATTTACATATTCAAACTCAAGTTCCTCAACCTACTCTTATAATTAAATATGTCCAGTCTTTCATTTTCTTTTGGATTTTTTGAACTTGAAAAACGTAACTCTTGATTTTATGTGAAATGTGTGGAGTCTTATTTTCTACCGATCGATTGCCCATTTTCCCAGCACCATTCACTAAGTAATGGTTATTACTCCATTTTATTTATCAGGTTTGTTATGAAATTTCTTATATATGTATTAATTTATTTCTGGAACTTCCATTCTGTTTCACTGGCCTCTATTTCTGTTTTTAATTCTACAATTTGGTAATGTGCTTTAATTTGTTTTAAAGTCTAGTAGACTAAATCACCTATCATTTCCCTGTTCTTTTTAAATTAGGAAAGGAAACTGATGAAGAAATACGAAATATTCCTCAATATCCCATGAAAAAACATGTATTTTAGTACCTTTTCTATCAGTTCTTTTGTTACGTCATTTGTTTGTGTCTCATAAGTTAAAGGACATTCCTCAATCACAAGCCTTGGGCGTCTTTGTCCACTGGGTGATGTCGAATGCTTCATGCTGTAACAGAGAATATGTTTATGGTTGGAAGCCAATTGCTAATTTTTAACTAATGAGCTCATGTGAAAATGAGTGAGCTACTTACAAATAAGGTCAAGGTATCCCTTTTTCTTTGTTATTTCAACTTTAATGGTTGTCTTCTTATGTAAAATTATCAGAAAAAAATAATAATTTCTATTTAGATTACCTTGGTTAAAATCTCTAAGAATTTAATTTCTAATTTAACATGAAAGAAAAACTACACGTCAATTGTTTTGATAAGTTATGAGAAATGATTTTAGATCACAGCTATACCTCATTATTGCGCAAAAGTGATCCTTTTTAAGTGCAGATAAATATTGTCCTATCTTTTTCCTTTTTCTTCTTTTCTCACCTTCCCCCCTTGATTATCCTTAGCCATGGCAGGGCACTGCTAAATCTATTTGAAGTAAAGCAAAAAGAGAAAAATAACTTGTCCATGGTTTATAAGATTTGTAGTTAGGATATAAAGTGTTGCTACTGTGTGATAAGTGGCCTATTTACCTAGTAATGCTTGAACTAGTAAAGACTTGATGTGGCACCCTGTCATGGAGAAAGCTAGTTGTATACATGTCCTCTCAGAATGTCCAAGTGGGCAGTTAGTTATGCAGTAGCAGACAGGGGAAAAAGCACATTGGGAATTTTTTTTTTTTAATTCTTTTAAAAAAGCCTTTTCTTTTCCCCCAATCTTTCTGTTTTCTTCTCTCTTTCCCTCTTATTTCATTTTCCCTTCTCTGCTTACTCCTTTCATAGTTAAAGTGATTGTTAGTCCATCACTGTAAAGAGAAAACACAATTTCTACCTTGGTCTTTGAGATGATTTTGATACAGTTGAAGAATTGTGTAACAAATATTTAATATGTGTCTCAAAGACATTGGTTTGGTTATTTTTAATTTTCCACCTGTAAGGAACAACAGTATTTTGAATACTATCAAATGTACAAGCTAGGTTAGGGAAAACATTTGTGGTATTGTCTGGAAAAGCGGCCATTAAAATTTAAAAAGCTAAAAAAAAATCTAAAAAGGATGACTTTTACCTCCTATGTTTTGGAAAAAGCTGGTAAGAGATCTATCCAGTTTATGAGAACTTAGTATGTAGGCCTTTTTGCTGTAGAAGTTTTGGAAGTTAGTTTCTGTGGCTACTGTTAGTAAAACTACATTGGCAACGTCAGAAAAAATGCTCAGTGAAAGGGGACTTGTTCAGTCAGCTCTTTCAGCTCAGTGAAGTTGCTACAGGAGTGTTCCCACTCTTCTTGAGTATATTTTCCTTTTCTTCTGTTCACTGACATCCTTACCAAGGACCTGTTTGTCTGCAAGGGGCTCAATCCTGAGAAATTTTAAGGAAGGAGATTGATGTTTTCTTCTCCCAATCCATGTTCAACTGTTGGAAAATGTGCCTTTAAGCCAAATCCCCTAATTATCCTTTATTCTCCATCACTGTGTTCAAACTTTCTTTTCTTTTAGCCAAAGAAAACTTTCTCTCTTAACAGCTTCTCAGTGTGACAGTTTTCTTGAGCACCAGCCTTACCTTAATTTCAAGCGCGATAGCACCACTCTGTATAGGTAACTTGCAGGCAAGTGTTTTTGCTGCCCCACAGGTTGTATAACAGGATGAATAGCTCCAACAATATATCCTTTAAGATAGTAGTCTTCCACTTTTGTTGCTATATCAAGAATGGAATTTATCTTGATGACTTCTGGGTTTGGCGAAGCTGAAATATTAAATGCAAAGAGACATTTGCACATTCATAAAGTTGAACTGTACATTATTTCTATCTATGTGTGATAATACTAATGAATAGAAAACACACTCATTCATATGTCTTAATCTCAAATAAAGTTACACTAACAGGGATTACATATTTTCTAAGTTAATTCCAGAAAAAAAAGCAAAATGGCACCCCACTCCAGTACTCTTGCCTGGAAAATCCCATGGGTGGAGGAGCCTGGTAGGTTGTAGTCCATGGGGTCACTAAGAGTCAGACACGACTGAGCGTCTTCACTTTTACTTTTCACTTTCATACATTGGAGAAGGAAATGGCAACCCACTCCAGTGTTCTTGCCTGGAGAATCCCAGGGATGGAGGAGCCTGGTGGGCTGCCATCTATGGGGTCGCACAGAGTTGGACACGACTGAAGTGACTTAGCTTAGCAATCTTAAAAGCTGGCAGATATATAGTATTACCAATATGTCTTAAAGTAGAGATATAATACCTTGTATATATATATGTATGTTTCAATTTCAATTAAGGCAGTTTTATATCTTAGGATTTCATTTGAGTGACTATATTTCCATTAATAGATATAGAAGACATATATAGGATAAACAGTATTAGGTTTAGAAGCCAATTGTTTTTATGATTCTGGACAAGATGAGATGTAAAATTTCTTAAGAGTGATATTCATACAAATTTAAAGATTAAAAATGGAAGAAATGATATTTGTTAAGCAAGGATTGTTAAGTGCTTTCTTATTTCCAATTACACTTCAAAACATCATGTTTAAGTTTCTCTGGGAAACTAAAAATATGATTTCTTATGGCACTTACATAAATATTTGAGTAAAGAAATTGAAAAAGTAAAGGTATCCAGAAGTTCTTTTTAATAAGCAAAAATTCTAAATATAAAGGAAATTTAAATGCAAAATTTGGTATGCAGTTGAACCATCCCTTTGAAGCAGGACAAATCTGTAGAAACTATAGAAAAGTAGAATCTGTATAGTTTTCAGTAAAAGGAAAAGGGTGTGTTATACGGGAAATGAATATTTTTTCAGTATTAATTTTAAAAACAACTTCACTTTCTGTAACATTATTTCTCACGTTCTGGAAAATCACCAAGAATTAATAGCTATAAATAGAGCTGTAATTTGGTTATCTCTTGAGTAACAAAACATATGAAATTAACTCCAGGTATGGGTAGCACTGGTTGTTGGCCTTCTGTTAGCGTGGTCAGTGCTGTCCAGCAAAGAGCTGCTGCCAACTGCCCAAACACCGGAAGTAGGTTAAGAAGCAGACAAGGAAGAAGGGTCAGAGGAAATCCCCACGGCCTCTTACATTCAGATCCACGCGATGGAACAGAAAACACCACTTGCGTTCATGTGGGTTCATGCCAACTTTTCAAATAAAATAAAGCACTCCAAGAAAAGTTATATAAACCATGATGAATCCATTTACTCAAATGTTCATCCTTTTTTGGTTTTAAACTAATCTATATACAATATATTTTCATCATTTTGAATAGGAATAAAAACAAAGAGAGTGATCCTGGTCTTGGAAGAAACAGCTGGATTTCATTGCAAAATGACCCAGTTCTGCCTGCTTGTGTGGCAATCACTCTGTGATTCATTTGGTTTTACTTTTTTAGTATTTAACTACCAACCCTGATTTCCAAACAAAGGAACTAAGAAACTATAAAAGAGAATAAACTGTTAAGACTAAGGAATGAAATGTAGCCTAAACTTATTTTTAGACGTAGAAGGAAATGGCAACCCACTCCAGTGTTCTTGCCTGAAGAATCCCAGGGACGGGGGAGCCTGGTGGGCTGCCGTCCTTGGGGTCGCACAGAATCGGACACGACTGAAGCGACCTAGCAGCAGCAGGAGCAGCATACTAATCCTATACAATTCTAAAGAAAATTTCAGTCTTTTAATAGATCTCATTGCTTATTGTAGAAAATGGGAATACTTAGCATAATACAGAAGAATCTTCAGAGTCTGGCCTTTATCTACATACTCAAGCCTTCAGTCTTGTTCTTTTTCTCATATGTCTTGCTTTGGCAGGACTGAATTACTGGTGTTCCTGAGCCAGGCACACTATTTCATGACTACAGACTTTCATTTCCTTTCCTGCTCCCCAAGCTGAGTTAATCACTCCTTCCTCTGTGCTGTGCAAAACTAGTTCCCTTACCAAACTATATTATAGTTACTTGTTTATATATCTGGCTCTGCTATTCGACTGATAATTCCTTATGGGCATAAAACCAGAATCACTTACCATGAGTAGAAAGTTACATGTGAATAAATGCAACAAAAAGAAAACACTTACCAGATTCTAGTGGGAGACTGTTATCTGCCAAAGGCTGAGCTACACAGCCCTGCTCTACCTTTGTCGAAAGGGACAATTAGCCGTTTAACTCTAAACTGATTAGATGGCTTAAAAAGAACTGAAAAGAGCACAGCTTTCTGGTTATGAGATTCAATGATAGTTAGTTCTGTCTGCGTGCACAACTTAAAGGCATCTTATGTTTAGTGCTAAGTCTTTTGGTAGAGGCTTGGAGCCCCTACTTGGATAGAAGTAGCAATGAAAGAGTGATGGCCTGCAAGGGGGCAGAAGGCATCAGAGGGAATAAAATGAATTATAAAACTAGATAAAAGAACTATAAAAACTTTACAGTCTGAGGTCACTTAAAATACCTTCTACACTTCACTGGCCCACTTGATAATGATAATGAGGTCATTCCCTCCATTCTATTGTTTCACAACACTGTTTTCAAAGGCAGACTTTTGTAGCACATTAAATGCAATCATGGAGAAGATGGCTGTAACAGAATGACATTGGTGCTCAAAGAGATTTCCATTCAGGTAGTGAATGTATTTCGGAGGAACACCCTGTTCTCTGGTGATGTCAGAGAAATTTTGTGACAATGGAACAAATCCAGTTTTTCTGGTCTAATCTACATCCTCTTGCACTCTCAGTGAAGTAAGGTTATTGTCTTGAGTTCAGTGCAAAATAATGTTAGTGCACAAAACACAAACATAGAAACAGAGAGAAGTTCTGGGAGGAATTACAAACTAAGAAGTCCAAGAAAGCCACAAAGGGGGTAAAGAAAAGTTGTACATCAATACTTATAAGCATATCTTAGCATAAGTTTTTGTAAAGATCATATCACTTTGGGCCCAGTGCTTTACATTAATTATTCAACTGTCTCAAATGTGCATGTTCTTCTATTTGGAGGTCTATGTGTCTTTTGATAAATCGCACTCAGCATAGACATGACAATTACCGTAAACGCTTAAAATATACTTATTAAAGGACCAGCTGTATGAAAAATTGGTTGTAATATTAACATATTCAATGAACAGAGCTCCAGGGTGCTCATGGAGCAGCAGTTTAGAAAATAGATTCTATGGGGAATTCCCTGGTGGTCCAGTGGTTAGGACTCTGCACTTTCACTTTCACTGCTGAGGGCTGGCAAGGTACTTTGTACCTATGTGCCTCAGTTTCCTCATCTGTGAGGTGAGAATAATAATAGTCTCTATAGGGTTGTTAGGATTGAATAAATTTATATTTATAAATTTATATTTGTTCCTAGAAAGTATCTGGCATGTAGCTAGCATGTGCTATACAACTGTTGGCTGCTTTGTTAAATAAAGTCCTTTCCTGCAGAAAGAAGGGCAGCACACTATTCTCACTGTTAGCATTAGGATCAGGAAGCAAATCACCTGGGCTCAAATTATGCCATGTACTAGATCTGGAATCAGTTACTTTGCCTTCCTGAGATGGGGACAAATTAACTTCATAGAGTTGCTTTGATAGTAACTGTAAAACATGAGCCCAGGGCCTGGTACAAAATAAACACACA
This sequence comes from Budorcas taxicolor, assembly GCF_023091745.1. NCBI lineage: Eukaryota > Metazoa > Chordata > Mammalia > Artiodactyla > Bovidae > Budorcas > Budorcas taxicolor. Next base: position 130,620,105 of record NC_068911.1, read on the forward strand.
GACATCAGAGATGTGTCTCTGTTGGTGGCCCAGCTCAGAAAATATGGTTTTGAATGGAAGCTGTTCTCAGAGACAAGTCATTGTTGGTTTAAAAAAATCTCCAGGAAGAAGTTCGTTTTAGAGATCTGGACTTATTTCAAAAGCCCAGCCTGGCTCCCTGTCTGTAGAATTCTAGATCAGAGGCCCTTAACTCACACTCTAGACCTCAAATCCCTAAGTCACCCTGTAGATTAGGTATCCCCAGCTCACTCTCCAGACCAGGGTCCCTAACTCACACCGATCTACTCCATGGAGTCCCAGACTCACATGTCCAAAGGTACAAGCTTGATAAAACAAAGAAAGGGGCTGTGCTGGAGAAGGGACCTGGGGAAGACTTAATACCACATCTGAGAGTGCAGCAGCCCTGGTCCAGTAGTTGCCATGTGGCCATGTGGGCCCAGTGTCACTGAATCTTCTTCTTAGTGGAGACAGGAGGATGGTGGTGAGAAGAGGGCTGGGATTCACTCTGTCGGCAGATTGTCTTTCTTATCTGACATTGTGACTTACTTTAAACATGCCATTATTTTCTCCCATTCCAAAGGCTGTCTTTTCACCTTGCTTATAGTTTCCTTTGTTGTGCAGAAGCTTTTAATTTTAATTAGATCCCATTTGTTTATGTTTGCTTTTATTTCCAGTATTCTGGGAGGTGGATCACAGAGGATTCTGCTGTGATTTATGTCTGAGAGTGTTTTGCCTATGTTCTCCTCTAGGAGTTTTATAGTTTCTGGTATTACGTTTAGATCTTTAATCCATTTTGAGTTTATTTTTGTGTATGGTGTTAGAAAGGGTTCTAGTTTCATTCTTTTACAAGTGGTTGACCAGTTTTCCCAGCACCACTTGTTAAAGAGATTGTCTTTCATCCATTGTATATTCCTGCCTCCTTTGTTGAAGAAAGGTGTCCATAGGTGTGTGGATTTATCTCTGGGCTTTCTATTTTGTTCCATTGATCTATATTTCTGTCTTTGTGCCAGTACCATACTGTCTTGATGACTGTGGCTTTGTAGTAGAGCCTGAAGTCAGGCAGGTTGATTCCTCCAGTTCCATTCTTCTTTCTCAAGATTGCTTTGGCTATTCAAAGTTTTTTGTATTTCCATACAAATAGTGAAATTATTTGTTCTAGCTCTGTGAAAAATACTGCTGGTAGCTTGATAGGGATTGCATTGAATCTATAGATTGCTTTGGGTAGTATACTCATTTTCACTATATTAATTCTTCTGATCCATTAACATAGTATATTTCGCCATCTATTAGTGTCCTCTTTGATTTCTTTAATCAGTGTTTTATAGTTATATATATATATATATATATATATATATATATTTAGTTTCTTTAGGTAGATATATTCCTAAGTATTTTGTTCTTTTCGTTGCAATGGTGAATGGAATTGTTTCCTTAATTTCTTTTTCTACTTTCTCATTATTAGTGTATAGGAATGCAAGGGATTTCTGTGTGTTGATTTTATATCCTGCAACTTTACTATATTCATTGATTAGCTCTAGTAATTTTCTGGTGGACTCTTTAGGGTTTTCTATGTAGAGGATCATGTCATCTGCAAACAGTGAGAGTTTTACTTCTTCTTTTCCAATTTGGATTCCTTTTATTTCTTTTTCTGCTCTGATTGCTGTGGCCAAAACTTCCAGAACTACGTTGAATAGTAGTGGTGAAAGTGGGCACCCTTGTCTTGTTCCTGACTTTAGGGGAAATGCTTTCAATTTTTCACCATTGAGGAAAATGTTTGCTGTGGGTTTGTCATATATAGCTTTTATTATGTTGACAGCCTTCGGAATGGGAGAAAATAATAGCAAATGAGGCAACTGGCAAACAACTAATCTCAAAAATATACAAGCAACTCCTGCAGCTCAATTCCAGAAAAATAAATGACCCAATCAAAAAATGGACCAAAGATCTAAATAGACATTTCTCCAAAGAAGACATATGGTTGGCTAACAAACACATGAAAAGATGCTCAACATCACTCATTATCAGAGAAATGCAAATCAAGACCACACACAATGAGGTACCATTTCACACCAGTCAGAATGGCTGTGATCCAGAAGTCTACAAGCAATAAATGCTGGAGAGGATGTGGAGAAAAGGCAACCTTCTTACACTGTTGGCGGGAATGCAAACTAGTACAGCCGCTATGGAGAACAGTATGGAGATTCCTTAAAAAACTGGAAATAGAACTGCCTTAGGACGCAGCAATCCCATTGCTGGGCATACACACCAAGGAAACCAGAATTTAAAGAGACACATGTACCCCAATGTTTATCGCAGCACTGTTTATAATAGCCAGGACATGGAAGCAACCTAGATATCCATCAGCAGACGAATGGATAAGAAAGCTGTGGCACATATACACAATGGAGTATTACTCAGCCATTAAAAAGAATACATTTGAATCAGTTCTAATGATGTAGATGAAACTGGAGCCAATTATACAGAGTGAAGTAAGCCAGAAAGAAAAACACCAATACAGTATACAAACACATATATATAGAATTTAGAAAGAAGGTAAGGATAACACTGTATGCGAGACAGCAAAAGAGACACAGATGTATAGAACAGACTTTTGGACTCTGTGGGAGAGGGAGAGGGTGGGATGATTTGGGAGAATGGCATTGAAACATGTATACTATCATATAAGAAATGAATCGCCAGTCTAGGTTTGATACAGGATACAGGATGCTTGGGGCTGGTACACTGGGATGACCCAGAGAGGTGATATGGGGAGGGTAGTGGGAGGGGGTTTAGGATTGGGAACTCATGTACACCTGTGGGGTATCTCTTCACAGCTGCTCCAGCAAAGCACAGCCGCTGCTCCTTACCTTGGACAAGGGATATCTCCTTACTGCCGCCGTTCCTGACCTTCAACGTGGGATAGCTCCTCTAGGCCCTCCTGTGCCTGCTCAGCCACTGCTCCTTGGGTTGCTCCTCCCGGCCGCAGGCTTTGGCCTCGGCAAGAGATACCCCACGCCCAAGGTAAGAGAAACCCAAGTAAGGTGGTAGGTGTTGCAAGAGGGCATCAGAGGGCAGACACACTGAAACCACACTCACAAAAAACTAGTCAATCTAATCGCACTAGGACCACAGCCTTGTCTAACTCAATGAAACCAAGCCACGCCTGTGGGGCAACCCAAGATGGGTGGGTTATGGTGGAGAGGTCTGACAGAATGTGGTCCACTGGAGAAGGGAATGACAAGCCACTTCAGTATTCTTGCCTTGAGAACCCCATGAACAGTATGAAAAGGCAAAATGATAGGATACCAAAAGAGGAACTCCCCAGGTCAGTAGGTACCCAATATGCTCCTGGAGATCAGTGGAGAAATAACTCCAGAAAGAATGAAGGGATGGAGCCAAAGGAAAAACAATACCCAGTTGTGGATGTGACTGGTAATAGAACCAAGATCCGATGCTGTAAAGAGCAATATTGCCTAGGAACCTGAAAGTCAGGTCCATGAATCAAGGCAAATTGGAAGTGGTCAACAAGAGATGGCAAGGGTGAATGTCGACATTCTAGGAATCAGTGAACTAAAATGGACTGGAATGGGTGAATTTAACTCAGATGATCATTATATATACTACTGCGGGCAGGAATCCCTCAGAAGAAATGGAGTAGCCATCATGGTCAACAAAAGAGTCTGAAATGCAGTACTTGGATGCAGTCTCAAGAACGACAGAATCATCTCTGTTCGTCTCCAAGGCAAACCATTCGATATCACAGTTATCCAAGTCTATGCCCCAACCAGTAACGCTGAAGAAACTGAAGTTGAACAGTTTTATGAAGACCTACAAGACCTTTTAGAACTAACACCCGAAAAAGATGTCCTTTTCATTATAGGGGACTGGAATACAAAAGTAGGAAGTCAAGAAACACCTGGAATAACAGGCGAATTTGGCCTTGGAATGCAGAATGAAGCAGGGCAAAGACTAATAGAGTTTTGCCAAGAAAATGCACTGGTCATAGCAAACACCCTCTTCCAACAACACAAGAGAAGATTCTACACATGGACAGCACCAGATGGTCAACACCGAAATCAGATTGATGCTATTCTTTGCAGCCAAAGATGGAGAAGCTCTATATAGTCAACAAAAACAAGACCAGGAGCTGACTGTGGCTCAGATCATGAACTCCTTATTGCCAAATTCAGACTCAAATTGAAGAAAATAGGGAAAACTGCTAGACCATTCAGGTATGACCTAAATCAAATCCCTTATGATTATACAGTGGAAGTGAGAAATAGATTTAAGGACCTAGATCTGATAGATAGAGTGCCTGATGAACTATGGAATGAGGTTTGTGACATTGTACAGGACAGGGATCAAGACCATCCCCATGGAAAAGAAATGCAAAAAAGCAAAATGGCTGTCTGAGGAGGCCTTACAAATAGCTGTGAAAAGAAGAGAGGCGAAAAGCAAAGGAGAAAAGGAAAGATATAAGCATCTGAATGCAGAGTTCCAGAGAATAGCAAGAAGAGATAAGAAAGCCTTCTTCAGCGATCAATGCAAAGAAATAGAGGAAAAGAACAGAATGGGAAAGACTAGAGATCTCTTTAAGAAAATGAGAGATACCAAGGGAACATTTCATGCAAAGATGGGATCGATAAAGGACAGAAATGGTCTGGATCTAACAGAAGTAGAAGATATTAAGAAGAGGTGGCAAGAATACACAGAAGAACTATACAAAAAAGATCTTCACGACCCAGATAATCATGATGATGTGATCACTCATCTAGAGCCAGACATCTTGGAATGTGAAGTCAAGTGGGCCTTAGAAAGCATCACTATGAACAAAGCTAGTGGAGGTGATGAAATTCCAGTGGAGCTATTTCAAATCCTGAAAGATGACGCTGTGGAAGTGCTGCACTCAATATGCCAGCATATTTGGAAAACTCAGCAGTGGCCACAGGACTGAAAAAGGTCAGTTTTCATTTCAATCCCAAAGAAAGTCAATGCCAAAGAATGCTCAAACTACCACACAATTGCACTCATCTCACACGCTAGTAAAGTAATGCTCAAAATTCTCCAAGCCAGGCTTCAGCAATACGTGAACCGTGAACTCCCGGATGTTCAAGCTGGTTTTAGAAAAGGCAGAGGAACCAGAGATCAAATTGCCAACATCCTCTGGATCATGGAAAAAGCAAGAGAGTTCCAGAAAAACATCTATTTCTGCTTTATTGACTATGCCAAAGCCTTTGACTGTGTGGATCACAATAAACTGTGGAAAATTCCGAAAGACATGGGAATACCAGATCACCTAACCTGCCTCTTGAGAAATCTATATGCAGGTCAGGAAGCAACAGTTAGAACTGGACGTGGAACAACAGACTGGTTCCAAATAGGAAAAGGAGTATGTCAAGACTGTATATTGTCACCCTGCTTATTTAACTTCTATGCAGAGTACATCATGAGAAACGCTGGACTGGAAGAAACACAAGCTGGAGTCAAGATTGCTGGGAAAAATATCAATAACCTCAGATATGCAGATGACACCACCCTTATGGCAGAAAGTGAAGAGGAACTCAAAAGCCTCTTGATGAAAGTGAAAGAGGAGAGTGAAAAGGTTGGCTTAAAGCTCAACATTCAGAAAATGAAGATTATGGCATCCGGTCCCATCACTTCATGGGAAATAGATGGGGAAACAGTGGAAACGGTGTCTGACTTTATTTTTGGGGGCTCCAAAATCAGTGCAGATGGTGCCTGCAGCCATGAAATTAAAAGACGCTTACTCCTTGGAAGAAAAGTTATGACCAACCTAGACAGTATATTCAAAAGCAGAGACGTTACTTTGCCAACTAAGGTCCGTCTAGTCAAGGCTATGGTTTTTCCAGTAGTCATGTATGGATGTGAGAGTTGGACTGTGAAGAAGGCTGAGAGCTGAAGAATTGATGCTTTTGAACTGTGGTGTTGGAGAAGACTCTTGAGAGTCCCTTGGACTGCAAGGAGATCCAACCAGTCCATTCTGAAGGAGATCAACCCTGGGATTTCTTTGGAAGGAATGATGCTAAAGCTGAAGCTCCAGTACTTTGGCCACCTCATGTGAAGAGTTGACTCATTGGAAAAGACTCTGATGCTGGGAGGGATTGGGGGCAGGAGAAGAAGGGGACGGCCGAGGATGAGATGGCTGGATAGCATCACAGACTCAATGGACTTGAGTCTAAGTGAACTCCAGGAGATGGTGATGGACAGGGAGGCCTGGCGTGCTGCGATTCATGGGGTCACAAAGAGTTGGACACGACTGAGCGACTGACCTGTACACCTGTGGTGGATTCATGTCAATGTATGGCAAAACCAATACAGTATTGTAAAGTAAAAAAAATAATAATAATAAAATAAAATAAATAAATAAACATGCCAGTGTCATTCAAGAAAAGTAAACCCGGGAGCAAGGAAAAGAGAAATAAATCTGGAAGTTTTGTTGAGAACATCCCTTCATGTAATCCTGTCTATTCTTAATAATGCTTTAAACTGTGCTGAAAAGAGACTGGCAACCTGATTCAACTTAGAGATGTGAGGAAAGGTGAGCTGTACCCACAGAGTGAGGTATTTTCATCAGCGCTAACTGAGTGAGTGAAGACACTCAGTCTTGTCCGACTCTTTGTGACCCCATGGACTGAAGCCTACCAGGCTCCTCCCTCCATGGGATTCTCCAGGCAAGAGTACTGGAGTGGGTTGCCATTTCCTTCTCCAGGGGATCTTCCCTACCCAGGGATCGAACCTGGGTCTCCAGTATTCCAGGCACATGCTTTAACCTCTGAGCCACCAAGAGTACCTAAGCGCTCACTAGAGTGGATAATTACCTCTCTGTGATAGGCTTGGTGTCTGCGTCAAGCCTTTGATTTGATCTCCTTACACTGGGGTGGTAATATCAGAGACTCTATTACTTTGAAACATAGGAAATTAGGGGGGAGGCATGATTGTTTTGGCTAGAACTGTAGAGCACAGGCAGTTAGCAGCAGCTGTGAGCCATCTTGCTCTTAGCTCCTCAGCCACCAAGAGTTCCTTCTCAGTTCCTTGCAAGAAGGAACAAATGTTGTTGACAGCAGTAATGGGTGGGGTTGGTTGCTATTCAATCAATGCTACATGATTTGTAATACTTTATTATACTTTACAAGGCCATTGTGAAGGAAAGTATTTTGTAGTTGCTTTGAAGACTACCCACATGCAGTGTGGATTTTTTTCTCATTAAATGTAAACATATAGAAGGTTATGTAATGTTCTGTCATTTTTCCTCATAGTTTCTGAAATAAAATATCAGTACAATTTTTTATGGTCCTTTGCTTAAAAACTTCATAGAAAAGATCAAATTTTAAAAATACAAAAAAAGTCACATTCTTTTAGTATAAAGCTAAGAACTTGCTCAATACCAAAAGCTTCACCCTGATGATGTAACTCTATGAAAAAAGTCCAACACATATAAATGTGTTTTTTTGAGAAGATTGGTATGTATTTTTGAACTATTTACGAAAAATTAGTTCCTCAGATAAAGATACAATATGCAAACACTGGCAAGTAATTTTACCATATTTTCAAAAGAGAACAGACTGTCAAACTCCCTATTTTATTTAGCAATTATAGTAAAAAGTAACAAGTAACATATACCAAGGTATTCTGTGTCAGGCACGATGTGAAGTGCTTTACATGCCTAATATTAATAAGTCCTTACAAAAACTCCATAAAGTAGATATTGTCATTATTCTCAGATAAGGAAACTCAGGAAGAGAGAGGTTTGGTAACTTGCCCAGATTGTTAGTGAGTGGTAAGGCTGTGTCCCTGAGAGTGGGAAAGATTGAGGCAGGAGAAGGGGCAGCAGAGGATGAGATGGTTGGATGACATCATTGAATCAATGGACATGAGTTTGAGCAAACTCCAGGAAATAGTGAAGGCCAGGGAAGCCTGGGGTTCAAAGAGGGGTTGCAAAGAGTCCGACACAACTGAGCAACAGAACAACAACAACGACAACAAAGGCTGTGCTTGAACCAGACAGAATGACTCCAAGGAATTCTTCAGGCAAGAATACTGGAGTGGGTTGCCATACCCTCCAGGGGATCTTCACGATCCAGGGATCAAACCTGTGTCTCTTACGTCTCCTGCACTGGCAGGCAGATTCTTTACCACTAGTGCCCCCTGGGAAGCCCTTTTAGCACCTACAGGAAAGTAAAACTTCATTTGCAATTTTGTTAATTCAAAATTTGTGAAAATTCAGACATGAGCTGCACTAAAGCTTTTGATTTCTATAAATTATTAAGCAATTTAATGTATGGATATTAAAAGGAGTATCTGGTTTACGCTACTTGTCAAAATGTTTTGTTACTTAGAAATATAAACTACTATATAAGGAATATCCAAATTACGTAACTTTTTGTTTTCAATAAAAGTTACCATCTTTGTAGTCACTCATTAATATATTTAATTGCAGTAATACAGTTGTAGTTTTGAAATACACTCTAACTCGAGGAACTACATAGTTCATATTATAGGCAGCTGTGCAAAAGATCACATCATGACCACTTAAAATTCTTGCAGTCTGTGTTCCACGGCTGCCTCCTTCATGTGCTGCACTCCACCTATTCTATTTGCAGTTCCCAAACCATGAAATATTCTCTTGTTTCTGAGTCTGTTCATCTTGTCTTTTAGCCTTGTTTGCCTTACTCCCACTTCCTACTTAGCTTTTTTTTGGTTTCAACCTTAAAAAAAACCTTGTCTGGGGGTAGAAACATAACATACAAAAAGCACAAAACATACTTAAAAGTGCCAACATTTGGTAATGCCATCCATTCAAAAATCAGAAAATGACAGGCACTTCAGAAGCCTACCATTCCGCCCTTTCAATCACAATCCCTCTCTCCCACTCCGTGCTAACTTGACTTTTTCTTTGACTGTTATGGTCCTCAAGTCCTTGCTCTTCTTCTTAATTAACTATACAAGAATGGTGGCGCTCATGGTAAAGAACATGCCTGCCAAAGCAGGAGACATAAGAAACGTGGATTTGATCCCTGAGTCAGGAAGGTCCCCTGGAGAAGCGCTTGGCAACCCACTCCAGTATTCTTGCCTGGAGAATTTCATGGACAGAGGAGCCTGGTGGGCTATGGTCCATAGGGTTGCAAAGAGTTGGACATGACTGAAGCGACTTAGCATGCATGCATGCAAGAATGTAAATAAACACTATAGTTCAGTTTTCCCAGTTTTTGGAGCTTTATGTAAATGGAATCATACAATATGCGCTTTTGTATTTGTTTTCTTTCACTGAACATTAAGCTCGTGAGATTCATCTGGTACAGCTTGTGTAGTTATGATTTGTTTTTCTGATTGCATTATAGTAGAGGATCACAAAAGTACTGCCTATGGCCTGTTTTGTTGCATATGGTATGTTGACTCTACATTGGCTGAGCTGAGTAGTCAGGACAGAGATCACATGGCTCACAAAGCCTAAAATATTTGCTATCTGGCCCTTTTCAGAAAAAGCTGGTGTGCTGTGGTTCATGGGGTCCCAATGAGTTGGACACAACTGAGTGACTGAACTGAACTGAACTGAGTCTTACTTCCGTAGTATAGGGTTGCACTGTATGTATAGGTACATGTGCTCAGTCGCTCAGTAGTGTTTGACTCTTTGCAGCCCCATAGACTGTAGCCCTCCAGGCTCCCCTATCCATGGAATTTTCCAGGCAAGAACTGGAGTGGGTTACCATTTCCCATTTCAGAGGATCTTCCTGATCCAGGGATCGAACCTGCATCTCTTGTGTCTCCTGAACTGGCAGGCTGGTTCTTTACCACTAGCACTCCCTGGGAAGCCCTGCATCATATGATATACCATAATTTATTTTTCTAATCTCTTGTTTGTAGATTTCTAAGTTGTTCACTCTTTTGGGGTTATTACAAGTAGTCCTTCTATCAGTATTTTTGTATGTGCTGCCGGTGAATGCGTAGCCACGCTTCCACTGGGATATGGATCTTTGCTAAAGAGATAATGACAAAGCATTTTTTTTTCAAAGTGGTTGTACCAGTTTACAAACACCTGGTATCAGCAGTCTTTTGACATTTTAGGGGCTTCCCTGGTAAAGAATCCACCTGCAATGCAAGAGACCTGGGTTCAATCCCTGGGTTGGGAAGAACCCCTGGAGAAGGGAATGTCTACCCACCCCAATAGTCTGGCCTGGAGAATTCCATGGACAGAGGAGCCTGGTCACAAAGAGTTGAAAATGACTTTCATTTTCTCAACATTTTAGCTGTTTTTTGAATAATTTGTAGTGGTTTCTCATTGTGGTTTTAGCATGCATTTTTCCTGATTACTAATGAAGCTGAGCACAGTTTCATATGTCTGTTGGCCATTTGGATTTCCTGTTTTGTCATCTACCTGTCCAAATCTCTTGTCCGTTTTTCTATTCAGTTGTTTTTTTCCTTCTTGATTTTCAGTTTCATTTTGTGTATTATGGATACAAATCTTTGTCTAACTTCCACTCATTCTTTAGATGATAGGAGGTGGCAGTTAAAAAAATTTTTTTTTAACATTTTTTAGCAACTAAGCAAGCTTTTTTTCTTAAAAAATTTTTATTTATTTATTTTTGACTGCACTGGGCCTTTGTTGCTTTGTGCGTGCTTCTTCTTCTTGTGGTGAGTGGGGGCTACTATTCATTGCGATATGTGGGCTTCTCATTGCAGTGGCTTCTCTTGTGGAGCACTGACTGTAGGGCATGGGCTTCAGTAGTTTCGGCACATGGGCTTAGTAGTTGTGGTTCCTGGTTTTATTTTTATTTTTATTTTTTTTTTGGTTCCTGGTTTTAAAGCACTGACCCAGTATACGTGGCACATGGGCTTATTTGCCATGATGGGCATGTGCCATCGTCCCAGACCAGGGATTGAACCTGTGTCTCCTGTATTGGTAGGTGGATTCTTTACCACTTGAGGGAAGCCTGAGGTGGAATGTCTTTTAAGGAGTCTTTTTGGATCTACCTATCAAGTGGAGGTGCTCTTCTTTCCACCTCTACAACCCTCAGATTTCTAGCGAAGCCTGTATCACAGCATAGAGTGTTTGCACCGTAAATGAATGCCCCTCAGCAGGATGCTCACTAGGATGCAGGTTCTTACAAGTCAAGGACTAGGCTTTACTTATCTCTGTATCCTCATTCCGAGCTCAGTAGGTGCTGAGTAAGTGTTAGTTCAGAGAATAAATAAATGTCCACCCAGATATAAGAAAAAACCCCAATATAATGTAGATTGCCAATAGAAATGTATTTTCCTCCCAATATCAATATTTACTCAAGTGGGTTGAAAAGTGAAAGTGAAGTTGCTCAGTGGTGTCCAGCTCTTTGCGACCCCATGGACTGTAGCCTACCAGGCTCCTTGGTCCATGGGATTTTCCAGGCAAGAGTACTGGAGTGGGTTGCCATTTCCTTCTCCAGGGGATCTTCCCAACCCAGGGATCAAACCCAGGTCTCCCAAATTGTTAGCAGATGCCTTACCATCTTAGCTAACAAGTGGGTTAACTGTATGCTATTATCAGAGATTCCCTACTCCCCCAGGTCAGAATGGGATCTTTCTCTTTCTTAACAGTCAGAAATTGTGAGGTTTTATTACATTTTTAAACCAAAATATCCCACCAATTTAAACATAAGAAAAGTCTGTATGCAGTTTTTCACCCGGTAGGAGTTTGCACTAGGCACCATGTCAAAGATTATGTTGATGCTTGAGTAAATTTAGCAATTTTTGCTATAAATTTCTTTTTATGCAGCATTTTACATTTGAAAATCTTTTGACGGCTTGAGAAAATATTCAAGAACTTATGAGTCAAACAGATACAGAAAATTTAGCTGGACTGACCTTCCTTCTCTCCTTCCTTCCCTCATTTCTGATACTTCATTCATCTCTTGATGATTTTTAGATGCATTCTCTTCAGTGCTGCACTTTCATTCTTCTTGAAAGTTCTCTAGTATTTAAAATTACTGATCATTTCTTGCTTTTTGAAACCCTTCGTTTCCTTGTTTTCTCTGGTGCTATATAAGTTGCAGTTGTCCTCAGACTCTGTCATTTTTGTTGGAGGTGGTTTAATTGCTAAGTCGTGTCCAACTCTTTGAAACCCCAAGGACCGTAGCCTTCCAGGTTCCTCTGTTCCATGGGATTCTCCAAGCAAGAATACTATTGTGGGTTGCCATTTCCTTCTCCAGGGGATCTTTCCAACCAGGGAATTGAGCCCAGGTGTCCTGCATTATAGGCAGATTCTTTACTGACTGAGCTACAAGGGAATGCCTTGTAGACTCTGTCATTTTTGTTGAATAGTCCTCAATACCATTAAATATGCCTGATGACTCAGCCCAAGACACTTATGCTCTGCCCATATTCTCCTCTTTTAAGACTTTATTTACTTCAAGTCCTCCTGGAAGTCATCATCTCCAGCTGTGTACCTATAACTCTCTCTGCCAGGATGTTCCACTGCCACCTCACAGGCATCGTGCCTGGAATGGAATTGCTGTTTCACCCACTGACTCTTTGTGGGATGCCCCTCGTATTGTGGGAGGCATGGTTATTCCCACAGTTACTCAGGCTCAGAACTGGGAAGTTATCCTGGATTTATCATTTTTTCTGTTCCTTTCTATCCAGCCAGCCACAGGCTAAGTTCCTCTTTGGTAATGTCTGTTACAAATGCCCCTTGCATCCTCTCCTCATTGCAGGTCCACATTATCAGTCAAGTCCGATTCTTTGCGACCCTATAGACTGCAACTTGCTAGGCTCCTCTGTCCACAGGATTCTCCAGGTAGAAATACTGGAGAGGGTTGCCATACCCTCCTCCAAGGGATCTTCCCAATCTGGGGATCTTTCTGATCCAGGGATCTTTCCAATCCAGGAATTGAGGCCGCGTCTCTTACGTCTCCTACACTGGCAGGTAGGTTCTTTACCCCTAGCACCTCCTGGGAAGCCCATTATTTCAGCACCACTTATTGGCCATCAGTCTTGTGCCAAACAGTGTGCCAAACACAGCAATGCAAAGGTGGATATGGTATACTTCCTGACCTTGAGGAGTTCATAATCTTTTCCAGTCTGACCAATTAGAATTTAAAATACCATAAGGCAAAAACTATGTGTTATTTCTTTTTGTATTTCATTACTTATCAGCATCTTCTGTGGAATCCATACATCAATATATTTATTACTGTAACAATGATAACAAAAGACAATGAGAGTTTCTGTTCTCATAATAAGAAAGCTAGCCAGGGCCCAGCAAAATTTTTCTCAATGCGTTTTTACATAATTCTATTAGAAAGTAAAATAAGGAAGTTACCATCCATCCTTCTTTTGGGTTTCTAATATTATAGAAATTTCTTTTTAATCATAAAGCTATACATGCTCTAAAAATCTTTAAGGCCATGGTTATTCAGATTATTTTCTGGGATTGCACAAGAAGGCAAACCAACCCTCCTCGATCATTTGCAGAGTTCATTTAACTTTTCACTAATAAATTCTGTAATGTGTGTCAGAAACTCTGACACACACTGTCATAAATACACATGTATAGATTACTATACAATAATTCAGAAAATTTATCACAAAGACTGTGCTGAAATCTCAATAGTGCAATTAGTAGACCTGGCATAAAGCTAGGAGGGATAATACTTAACTTCTATTAAGTGATTCTGTGTATGGGTGCTCAGTCACTCAGCCATGTCTGCCTCTTTGTGACTCTATGGACTGTAACCTGTCAGGCTCCTCTGTCCATGGGATTATCCTGGCAAGAATACTGGAGTGGGTTGCCATTTATTCACCCAAGGGATCTTCCTTACCCAAGGGTTGAACTTGTGTCTCCTGCATTGCAGGCAGATTCTTTACCGCTGAGCCACCTGGGAAGCCCTGCTTACTAAATGCCAAGTATTTTTTCAAAGAGATTATTTTGTATAATCTCCTTTAATCCTTAAAACAATTCTATTATGTAAGCACCATTAGAATCCTCATTTTATAGATGAGGAAGCTGAGATACAGCAAAGTTCATAAACTTGCTAAGTTAGTGAGTGAAAGAGCCTAGATTCAGAAGCCAGGAACTTGACTCCAGACCCTTGTGTGCTTAATGATTAGACTATTATTTCTCCCATAGGAAATGGCAACCCATTCCAGTATTCTTGCCTGGAGAATCCTATGGATAGAGGAGCCTGGCAGGCTATAGTCCATGGGGTTGCAAGAGTCGGACACAACTTAGCAACTAAACCACCACCACCACCAGAGATATATAAATAATGGCTCAAAGTCCCCACTGCACTAAAAAACAAGTGTGGGAAAGGCACACACACACACACACACGGAGGGAATGGAACTAAATGGAAAACAAATTGTTCAAGATAATTATAGCCACTATAACACAGGGCACTGAAAATTTCAAAGGGTCTCCTGCCCCACTGGGACTAACTCCCTATCCAATGTTCTCTATTGGGAAAAACAGAGGAGAACAATGTAAGAGACAGGCTCTTCATGAGCACACACAGCTGTCGCCACCAGACCATTTTGTTTCCTGGAAGGTGGCTCACTGCACATGGCCTCTGAGAGGCAGAAGATGCCACTATTCAGTAGTCCTTACAGCAACTCCAGGTCAGAATGGCTGGGGCTAAACCTAGAAGGCTGGTGTGCTTTAACCCCCATGTGACTCACTTCTCTGTACATTAGAGGAATAGGTGGGGGTGAGGTACAACAGAAGAGAACAAGGTGATTTGTGGAGCTGGGCTGATACTGAGTTTTGGCTTCTGAAGCAAAGGCAGAGACACAGACAAAACAAAACCAAAAACATGTGGAAGAATCGGAGAGAAAGAGAACACCAGGAGACTAGGCGCCTGGACCAAATAGGAACCAGGTGCAACTTTAAAATACATGCTTGCTTTCTGAGTTAGCGTTTGCAAACTATGCCCGTATCTTCACTTTATATTGTAATACTCTATCATCTCATCCAAACAGAGTGAAAGGTAGAAATTTTACTCCTTTCACAGAGAAAAGGGCTTCTAATAATAACAAAACCAAAATGACTTTTGAAGAAAACTAGATCTTTCTGATTCAAGGATGGTTGCATTTAAACAAATTTGTTTGACACTGCTAACACTGTTGGGAAGAAATAAATCAGAAAAAAAATTCAAGTTACTTTAAGACCTATGGGGATTTGTGTAGCAAATCTTAAAGCGCAGACCAGAATGGCTCTGGCGTAATATTTATGAACAGATAAGGTTTTGAGGTTAAGGAAAATATGTGTTTGTGTCCTTGAATTTATAAAAATCAGTCCTAAAAATTAATTGACAATGACAATCAATGGAGAAAATATAGCACCACATTACAAATATTTTCTCAAATGATGGTTTTTGAAAAAGTATAGAAAAATTCATTTGAGTAATTACTTCTCTGATTATCACCATTATCTTTATCTACTTTTAACTTTCATCATTAAAAAGAAAAGTAAGAATATTGACAGTTTTCCTTTTGGTAGCCTTAACCTTAGGTAAAAATGGAAAAGTAAATACATTAAAAATATAGGTACAGACTTTGCATATGCCTCTAGAAGGGAGTTTGTTTGCTGGCTAGCTCAGTTTTTGACAAAGGAAAATGGGCTGCTCTTGCTATTTGCACAAAGATGCACTGTTTACAGAACAAACCAAAAAATGGAGAATTTGTGTTTAAAAGAAATTAATATCCAACCTGATAATATACTTAGTATAAATCTATTAACTGATAAAATGTGCAGCTTATTAGAATTTAAAAGCATAACTTGCCAACAAGAACTTAATACTAATATCTGGACATTCTAATAGCAAGCAAGACACTCAACTTCATTTTTAGTACCCTATAATTAAAGATATACTTCTGCTTTTTAAAAACTAAGTTTTATCAATGTCATTGTACAGTAAAGTTTCCAAAAGAAGTGAGGTAAAGTACATGTGAAGTTGAGCTGCCTCTATTCCGTGCACAAGGCTGCCATCTGGGCTTGTTTATTTGTGTTTCCAACTTTCTGGAACAGGGAGTTTCTCTGTTAGAGACCTGGTATCAAGCAAAGGAAGTATCTTACAGAAGACTATAGTTTTTTCTTTTTTACTGTATTTTCAAACTTCAGGTTTAGTTTGGTCAAAAATATCAAGTGACTAGCACAATCACAACATTTAACACAGCTGGAGGCCTCAGAATTGTCTTAGCAAATATCCTTCCACATGATGCAAGTAACATTTCCTACATGCCACCTTCTTGTGCCTTTCAGATCTTTTTCAAAACATTAACTGTCATTAAGGCTATAGCTACTTGGCTGAGAAAGCAAGCGTTTTTCATGTATCCTTCTACAAATAAGCATTTGATTTAAAAGTGAAAGAACTGTTTCCAAGCAGTTTTTCTAATTTTATAAAGTACATATGAGCCAAATTTACAAAAAACAAAGCAAACAAAACTGAAATCTTTCAGAATGTAATTAAGAAACAAAGCATTATTGTTAGATTGATTGCACAATCTAATTACGAAGCACCATGTAAAAAGCCACAAACCAACCCTTTAAAAAACTAGTAGTCCTTTATCTTTGAAATCTTTCATTTAACAAATAAAATAGAAGCAAAAATACCTTGTAATGTAAAGTCCAGCAATACATATTCGTAAGCAAATTCTGTCTTTGTTTCCACTTGCGGTCTCTTCAGGGTAGAAAATATTTTTCCAGGGCTGCTATCATCAGGGTCTTCTAGCTTTCTAAGTCCGCACCCCATGGCAAAATCTGTAAGGAATTAAATTGCAGAATAGGGGAGGGAGACCAGAAAACTCTGTTGTTTAAGCTGCAAAAAGAAAGTTACAGACTTAACTGCTTGGATTTTTTCCGCTAAAACATAGATACTCAAAAAGAAAACATTTGAGTCCAAAGAAAGGAGCTGAAGATTTTTTCTATCCATTTTTCTGTAAAGTCGCTGAACCCATGATGATTAAGCTACAGCTCTGGGAGGCTGGGCTTGATCTTAGTAGAAACATGCAAGCTGCTACAACTTAGCGGAGAATTTCCATGCCACGTCAATTTACAGCCAGCCCCCTACCAGAGTTCTGTCGCTCAGGGCACCAACAGTGCTTTGTCTATTCCAGTTGGCTGGATGATAAAGAAGGTGTCCAGAAACGGAAATAAAAAGGCAAAAGTGCAAATCAGATGGAAATACCTACAAGCAGAGGCTATATTCAGACATAGTGGCATTCAGTTCTTTTTCTGTTTTCTCATTTCCCTCTTTCTTGCGCCCACCCCCTCCTTCCTCCCTGCTACTACCAAGAAAGCAAAAGGAGAGAGAGAGAGAGAATGAAAAAAATGGATTCTCAACGTGGTTGGAAACAAAAATCATTTCCAGAAAGGAAGTCAGGAAACTATTTCTGGAGTCTAGAAGGAAAAAAGTTAAAGTTAAAACTCCATTCTTAGTCTTTAGATAGCACTTTTGAGGATTTCTTTTCACATGAAGGTTTTTTTTTTGTTGTTGTTGGAAAAATCATATTCTAAACTGCCACAAATAAAATGTTTATATTAAACATAATAAAAAGATTTAACTGCAAAAAGAGACATTAATGTGGATTATTAATTTCACTAACATCTAAAAAGTTTAAAATATTCTGTTAGAAGACTTATGATAGTAACTAACATTTCCACAGGTCCTGGAGTATCCTCAATTAAACAAGAACAACTGACAACTTGATTCATTCAGCCTTACAAGTTGCTATTTACCTGAAGTCAAGAACAATTCATAATGGAACAATGTAATGAGTGTTACTGTATTTTACCATTTACATATCATTCTGATGAGTATGACATACTAATCAGAACTGTGAGCCCTGGAATCAGACTACCTGGGTTCAAATACAACTTCTAATGCCTACTGGAGACATGATCTTGGGCAAGTTATGGACCTCCCAAGTTTCAATTTCCTCCCTTGTAAAATGGAGTTAATAATAGTACTTACCTCACAGGCTTGTTATGAAGGTTGAAAGAGATAATCTTATCTCATATCTTAACATCATGATTGGCAAATAGCATAAAATAAATTTGTTAATGTGCTTTTACATTATAAAACAGGGTTGAGAATAGTAATAGAAAGGAAGTGATTCTGCCACCATTCCCATTATTTACAAAGCAAATCTTGATCAATTTCAGATTTTATAGAACACAAGTCTGAAAAGATTTTTCAGTTACATTGAAGAGTGCACATGAAAACTCTCAAAAAGGGATAGATTATTTAGTTTGTAGATCACTGTGACCTCTTGTCTCTTCTTTCTGCCTTCTTTAAATAGCTTACTTCTCAGAAGTGTTTTTTAACAGAGGAAAATTCCATAGTCTTTCATTCTCAAGGATGAGCAGGGTTGGTCATAAGCAACTTCTGGGTAAATTTGGCTAAAAAGACAGCAGATTCTGATTTAGTGAGACTGATTTGACTATTCCCAGTGTTTCCATACCTGTCATTTTTCATGTTCTCTTTTGCTATGAGCTGTAGAATGGCACAAATAGAATATTTGAAGCTAACTAATCAGGATTGCTGGAAGAAATATCAATAACCTCAGGTAGGCAGATAACACCACTCTTATGGCAGAAAGTGAAGAGGAACTCAAAAGCCTCTTGATGAAAGTGAAAGAGGAGAGTGAAAAAGTTGGCTTAAAGCTCAACATTCAGAAAACGAAGATCATGGCATCCGGTCCCATCACTTCCCCATGGGAAATAGATGGGGAAACAGTGGAAACAGTGTCAGACTTTATTTTTTTGGGCTCCAAAACCACTGCAGGTGGTGACTGCAGCCATGAAATTAAAAGACGCTTACTCCTTGGAAGGAAAGTTATGACCAACCTAGATAGCATATTCAAAAGCAGAGACATTACTTTGCCAACAAAAGTCCACCTAGTCAAGGCTATGGTTTCTCTAGTGGTCATGTATGGATGTGAAAGTTGGACTGTGAAGAAAGCTGAGCACTGAAGAATTGATGCATTTGAACTGTGGTGTTGGAGAAGACTCTTGAGAGTCCCTTGGACTGCAAGGAGTTCCAACCAGTCCATTCTAAAGGAGATCAGTCCTGGGTGTTCATTGGAAGGACTGATGCTAAAGCTGAAACTCCAATACTCTGGCCACCTCATGTGAAGAGTTGACTCATTGGAAAAGACTCTGATGCTGGGAGGGATTGGGGGCAGGAGGAGAAGGGGATGACAGAGGATGAGATGGCTGGATGCCATCACTGACTTGATGGACATGAGTTTGAGTAGACTCTGGGAGTTGGTGATGGACAGGGAGGCCTGGTGTGCTGCAATTTATGGGGTTGCAAAGAGTCGGACATGACTGAGTGACTGAACTGAACCCCTATTGCTGTACTTGGTAAATTATTTATTAAATAATCATTGTATTATTAAGTATCTGCTATGTTCCAGGCACTAAATTAAATGCTGGCTGGGTACACAAGCTGACTAAATGTGGCCTCTGCCCTAAAGAAACTGAATTCTTAATGGGGAAGACAGACTTATAAACAGATAATTTCAGTTTGATTTGGTAGCTGCTAAGATAGCATGCTTCCAATTTGCCTTGATTCATGGACCTGACATTCCAGGTTCCTATGCAATATTGCTCTTTACAGCATTGGACCTTGCTTCTATCACCAGTCACATCCACAGCTGGGTATTATTTTTGCTTTGGCTCCATCCCTTCATTCTTTCTGGAGTTATTTCTCCACTGATTTCAAGTAGGCCTTAGAAAGCATCACTATGAACAAAGCTAATGGAGGCGATGGAATTCCAGTTGAGCTATTTCAAATCCTGAAAGATGATGCTGTGAAAGTGCTGCACTCAATATGCCAGCATATTTGGAAAACTCAGCAGTGGCCACAGGACTGGAAAAGGTCAGTTTTCATGCCAATCCCAAAGAAAGTCAATGCCAAAGAATGCTCAAACTATCGTACAATTGCACTCACCTCACATGCTAGTCAAGTAATGCTCAAAATTCTCCAAGTCAGGCTTCAGCAATATGTGAACCGTGAACTTCCTGATGTTCAAGCTGGTTTTAGAAAAAGCAGAGGAACCAGAGATCAAATTGCCAACATCCGCTGGATCATGGAAAAAGCAAAAGAGTTCCAGAAAAACATCTGTTTCTGCTTTATTGACTATGCCAAAGCCTTTGACTGTGTGGATCACAATAAACTGTGGAAAATTCTGAGAGAGATGGGAATACCAGACCACCTGACCTGCCTCTTGAGAAATCTGTATGCAGGTCAGGAAGCAACAGTTAGAACTGGACATGGAACAACAGACTGGTTCCAAATAGGAAAAGGAGTACGTCAAGGCTGTATATTGTCACCCTGCTTATTTAACTTCTATGCAGAGCACATCGTGAGAAATGCTGGACTGGAAGAAACACAAGCTGGAATCAAGATTGCCGGGAGAAATATCAATAACCTCAGATATGCAGATGACACCACCCTTATGGCAGAAAGTGAAGAGGAACTAGAAAGCCTCTTGGTGAGAGTGAAAAAGTTGGCTTAAAGCTCAACATTCAGAAAACAAAGATCATGGCATCAGGTCCCATCACTTCATGGGAAATAGATGGGGAAACAGTGGAAACGGTGTCAGAATTTATTTTTTTGGGCTCCAAAATCAGTGCAGATGGTGCCTGCAGCCATGAAATTAAAAGACGCTTACTCCTTGGAGGAAAAGTTATGACCAACCTAGATAGCATATTCAAAAGCAGAGACATTACTTTGCTGACTAAGGTCCATCTAGTCAAGGCTATGGTTTTTCCTGTGGTCATGTATGGATGTGAGAGTTGGACTGTGAAGAAGGCTGAGAGCTGAAGAATTTATGCTTTTGACCTGTGGTGTTAGAGAAGACTCTTGAGAGTCCCTTGGACTGCAAGGAGATCCAACCAGTCCATTCTGAAGGAGATCAGCCCTGGGATTTCTTTGGAAGGAATGATGCTAAAGCTGAAACTCCAGTACTTTGGCCATCTCATGTGAAGAGTTGACTCATTGGAAAAGGCTCTGATGCTGGGAGGGGAGGGGGAGGAGAAGGGGACGACAGAGGATGAGATGGCTGGAAGGCATCACTGACTCGATGGATGTGAGTCTGAGTGAACTCTGGGAGTTGGTGATGGACAGGGAGGTCTGGCGTGCTGCGATTCATGGGGTTGCAGAGAGTCAGACACGACTGAGCGACTGAACTAAACTGAACTGAACTGAAGATAGCATGCATAGGATGCTATAGAAACTCTCGAAAGAGCATGTAACTCAGCTTGGAAAGTATAACAGAGCTGTTTTCAAGGATGAGTATGCATAAGATAGATAAATAGAGCTGGGGAGTATGTGCCAGGAAAAGGCAAAAGCATGAACCATACTATGGAATCATGAAAAAGTATGGCATGAATTTGAAGGAGTACAACACTGTTGAGAATTACTAGAGCATAAAATTTGAAAGAAGACTAAGCTTTAAGGGAGGCAAGAGTCAGTGTAATGGGCTTTCTAAGTTGCACAAAGGGAATTTTGACTTTATTTTGTATACAACAAAGGAAAATCATATAATCAAATGGAAAAATTAAAGGAGGAGTTTGCAACAAGCAAGTGACATAAGTGTTTTTGGTAGGTTACTATGGTTGATTTGAGGAAGATGGTCTTAATAGGATCAAAATGGGGGAAGGCCAGTCATTCTGGAAAGTACTGCAGTAGTCCAGTTGAGAGCTGATGATTGAACAGATGAATGACTAAGATGCATCATTATGTCCTCAAAGAATTTCTATTATCTCTAGAAAAAGGAAATGCAATTCCTTTAGTTCAGAATTGCATCACTTAATCATTTTTCTCTCAAAAAGTCCAACAAAAGAAATTTTTGACTGTTAATGATATTTCAAAACACTATTTCCATGTCAATATGACACACATTCCTCCTATTTTAACTATATAGGATTTATATTAATATTATGTTTAATAAATAGCATTTTGGTTATTTTCAATGTTTTATGGTGAAGAATTTTATAAAGATTACATTTTTCCCTACTTTGGATTAATTCCTAAATTCTTTGATTTTACTTCATAAATGGTCAGAGGAAATAGTTTACATACAAGGAAATCAGAAATAAGCTGAGAAAATGTATTCTAATGAGTAAATAATTTACTTACATTATTTACAGAAATATGTAGCTGGTTATAAACTGTTTAAGATATTAATGTTAGATGTTTTTTCTTTTTATTGGTCTCTTCTGCATGGCATGTGGGATCTTAGTTCCCTGACCAGGGATGGAAACTGTGCCCCCTGCATTGGAAGCTTGGAGTCACTGGAACAACAGGGAAGTTTTAGATTTTTCTTTATAACTGTATTTTGGGCAGTAAGCTTTTGTTTGTTATCACACATCTTTGCTCCATATCTCTTTAATGCTTGTACATTTTTAGACAAATACTTTTGGTTAAACAATGTCTTGCATCTCCAACTTGTACTTAAGAAAAACGTACATTTCTTCAATAATATATTTTTCCATTTGAAAAAAATGTCTGTTTTCTGGTTTTGTTATTTTGTTTTTTAAATAAACTTGATATTTTAGAATAATATTAGATTCACAGAAAAATTGAGCAGAAAGTACAGAAAGTTTCTATAAATCCTCTTATCCCCACTCAGGCACAACCTTCCACTAACATCCAGTACCACTGTGGCACTGTTATGGTGCATTTGTTACAATCAATCACACATCACTGATACATCATTATTATTCAGAGTCCTTAGATGACATTAGAGTTAATTCCTGGTGTTGTACCTTTTGACAAATAGGTACAGCAAATTTTTGACAAATATATATTGACATATATCCACCATTGCAGTATCATACAGAATTGTTTTCACTGTCTTAAAAATCTGTGCTCTACCTATTCATCCCATCTTTATTTCTTGTTTAACTTTTGATGTATCTGCTAATTGTAATATAAATGGTAAAATAGTCAGTTCTTCAACTGTCACAATCATGTTTGTTTTCGTAGATAATCTTTTGCCTGTTGTGTATCCCCAGGTTTGTTGTATATTGAGTAATTACATTAAGTAGGATACATTTCTGGAATAAATGTTTTTTAACATTGGTCATTTTTTTCTATTGATTTATATTTGCTGTCAATTATAGATTTCAGGGACAGTTTTCAGTTCTGTACTGTATAGGGGGTTTTCCCAAGTGCAGACTCTTATGTGGTTAGATATGATGAAGATATAACATCAGTTGTCTATGTTCCAGTATGGCCCCAGTTAGTCTTTGAATGAATGAATGAATGAATGAGCTTTGTGAAACCATTCTCCATAATTTGTTGTTCAGTTGCTAAGCTGTGTGTGACCCCATGGACTGCAGCACGCCAGGCTGCCCTGTCCTACACTATCTCCTGGAGTTTGCTCAAACTCATGCCAGTTGAGTCAGTGATGCCATCCAACCATTTCAACCTTTGTCACCCTCTTCTCCTCCTGCCCTCAATCTTTCCCAGCATCAGGGTCTTTTCCAATCAGTCATCTTCTTCACACTAAGTGGCCAAATATTGGAGCTACAGCTTGAGCATCGGTCCTTCCAATGAAAATTCAGGGTGGATTTCCTTTAAGATTGACTGGTTTGATCGTGCAGACCAAGGGACTCTCAAGAGTCTTCTCCAGAACCACAGTTCAAAAGCATTATTTCTTTGGTGCTCAGCTTTCTTTGTAATCGGTAGCATATTATTCTCATGGTAACTACTCAAGTTTGGAACATGTGAGTTCACTGAAGTCTTAAAGCTTCTAAGAGATATGTATCATCCAACCCATTCCGTAGAGAGAAAAGCTTTTGCATAATCATAAAATTTTAAAATTCAATCTATTTTATGTGGTCCTGATCCAAAAAAGAGGACTTCCCTGGTGGTTCAGTGGTAAAGAATCTGCCTGCCAATGCAGGAGACTCAGGAGACTTGGGTTTGATCCCTGGGTCAGGAAGATCCCCTGGAGGAGGAAATGGCAACCTACTCCAGTATTCTTGCCTGGGAAATCCCATGGACAGAGGAGCTTGGTGGGCTATAGTCCATAGGGGTCGCTAAGAGTTGAAAGTGACTCTGCATGCAAGCAAGGCCAAAAAACCCCTCAAAACAACCAGTTTTATGAAATGCCTACTATATAGTAAGGCACTATGTGGACACAAAGATCAAAAAGCCAGTTTATGTTCTCCAGAATTCACAACCTAGCAGACCAACATTGAATTTTAACTATTTAATGTAAGGTTAGATTCAAAGTGTAGTCAAATTTCCTAAGTAATTAATTGACTTATTAAAAGCACCGTGCTGTGTGCTTAGTTGCTCAGTCCTGTCTGACTCTTTGCGACCCCACGGACTGCAGCCTGCCAGGCTCCTCTGTCCATGGGACTCTCCAGGCTAGAATACTGGAGTGGGTTGCCATGCCCTCCTCCAGGGGATCTTCCCGACCCAGGGATTGAACCCACATCTCTTATGTCTACTTGCATTGACAGGCAGGTTCTTTGCCACTAGCCTAACCTGGGGAGCCCCCTACTTCTGTTTAGGGAAATGCAAATCAAGACCACAGTGAGATAACATTTTATTACAGTAAAATACAAGCAATAAAAACTTACCATTTTAATGTTTATTTTTTATAATTTATTCTTTAATTGGAGGAAAATTGCTTTAAAATTTTGTGTTGGTTTTGCTGTACAACAACACAATTCAGCCATAATTATATGTATATCACATCCTTCCCTCCTCTCCTCTCACCTCACCCTTCTAGGTCATCAGAGTACCAGGCTGAGCACCATGTGTTACATAGTAACTTCTTACCAGCTATTTTATACATGGTAGTGTAGAAGGCAATGGCACCCCACTCCAGTACTCTTGCCTGGCAAATACCATGGACCGAGGAGCCTGGTAGGCTGCAGTCCATGGGGTTGCTGGGAGTTGGACATGACTGAGCGACTTCCCTTTCACTTTTCACTTTCATGTATTGGAGAAGGAAATGGCAACCCACTCCAGTGTTCTTGCCTGGAGAATCCCAGGGACAGGGGAGCCTGGTGGGCTGCCGTCTATGGGGTCACACAGAGTCGGACACGACTGAAGTGACTTAGCAAGTGTATATATGTTGATGCTACTTTGTCTATTCATCCCACTCTCTCCTTCCTCTACTATAGTCACAATTCTGTTCTCTATATCTGCATCTCCATTCCTTCCCTGCAAACAAGTTCATCAATTTCATTTTTCTAGATTCCATATATATGCATTAATATATGATATTTGTTTTTCTCTGACTTACTTCACTCTGTGTAACAGGGTCTAGTTTAATCCACCTCACTAGAACTGACTCAAATTCATTTTTTATGGCTGAGTAATATTCCATTATATGTATGTACCACATTGTCTTTATCCATTCATCTGTTGATGGACATCTATGTTGCTTCCATGTCCTAGATATTGTAAATAGTGTTGCTATGAACATTGGGAGGACATGTGTCTTTTTCTATTATGGTGGGATTGCTGGGTCATATGCTAGTTTTATTCTTAGTTTTTTAAGGAATCTCCATACTGTTCTCCATAGTGGCTATATTAATTTACATTCCCACCAACAGTGTAAGAGTGTTCTCTTTTCTCCACATCCTCTCTAGCACTTATTCTTTGTAGATTTTTCAATGATGGCCATTCTGACTGGTGCGAGGTGATACCTCGTTGTAGTTTTATTTTGCATTTCTCCAATAATGAGCAATGCTGAGCATATTTTCATTTGTTTATTGGCCACCTATATGTCTTCTTTGGAGAAATGTCTGTTTTATTCTGCCTATTTTTTATTGGGCTATTTGTTTTTCTGATATTCAGCTATATGAGCTGCTTATATATTTTGGAGATTAATCTTTTGTCAGTTGTTTCATTGGCAATTATTTTCTCCCATTCTCAGGGTTGTCTTTTAATCTTATTTATTGTTTCCTTTGCTGTACAAAAGATTTTAAGTTTCATTAGGTCCCATTTGTTTATTTTTGTTTTTATATGCATTACTCTAGGTGGGGGGTCAAAGAGGATCTTGCTGTGATTTATGTCAGAGTGTACTGCCTACATTTTCCACTAAAGCTTTATAGTTTCTCGCCTTACATTTACGTCTTTAATCCATTTTTGACTTTATTTTTGTGTATGGTGTTAGGTGTTCTAGTTTCATTCTTTTATATATAGCTGTACAGTTTTCCCAGCACAACTTTTTGAAAAGGCTGTCTTTTATTTACTGAATACTCTTGCATTCTTTGTCAAAGATAAGATGCCCATAGGTGTGTGGGTTTATCTCTGGGTTTTCTATCTTGTTCCATTGGTCTATATTTCTGTTTTTATGCCTGTACCTTACTGTCTTGATGACTATAGCTTTGTAGTATAGTTTGAGGTCAGGAAGGTTGATTCCTCCAGCTCCACTTTTCTTTCTTAAGATTGCTTTGAGAGGGCTTTCCAGGTGTTGCTAGTGGTAGAGAACCCACTTGCCAATGCAGGAGACATAAGAGACATGAGTTTGGGAGGAAGGCATGGCTTGAGAAAAAAAAGATTGCTTTGGCTATTCGGGGTCTTTTGTTTCTATACAAATTGTGAAAAATTTTGTTCCAGTTCTGTGAAAAATACCCTTGGTAATTTGATAGGGATTGCACTGAATTGGTAGATTGCTTTGGGTGTGCAGACTCAGTTGTGTCTGACTCCTTGTGACCCCGTGGACTGTAGTCTGCCAGGCTCCTCCATCCATGTAATTTTCCAGGCAAGAATACTGGAGTGAGTTACCATATCTTATAATCAATTTCATAGTATTGATTATTCCAATCCAAGAATATGGTATATCTATTTGTTTGTGTCATCTTTGATTTCACCAGTGTCTTATGGTTTTCTGTATAGTCTTTTGTCTCTTTAGGTAGGTTTATTCTTAAGTATTTTATACTTTTTGTTGCAATGGTGAAGGGATTGTTTCCTTAATTTCTCTTTCTGATTTTTCATTGATAATGTATAGGAAGAATGCAAGACATTTCTGTGTATTAATTTTATATCCTGTGGCTTTACTGTATTAATTGATTAGCTCTAGTAATTTTCTGGTGGCTTCTTTAGGGTTTCATTTTAACTATTTTAAAGTGTACAATTCAGTGGCATTAAGGACAGTTGATCATTGAACAACATGGGGGTTAGGAGCACAAACCTCCATATAGTGGAAAATTTGAGTGTAACTTTACAGTAAGCCCCTCTGCATCAGTGGATTCAACCAACAGTGAATTGTGTAGTGTGTATTTAAAAATCTGCATAAGTGGATAAATCCATGTTGTTCAAGGGTCAGCTGTACATTCACAGTGCTGTACAATGATCATTATCTAGCACTAGAATTTTTTATTACCCCCCACATAGTAAACTCTATCCTTTAAGCATTCACTTTCCTTCCATTCCAACCTTCCTTTACCCCGAGGCAACCACTAGTATGTATTTTTGTGCATTTGTCTATTCTATTTCATATAAATGGAATATAAAACATGTGGTCATTTGTGTCTGGTTACTTTTAAAGATTTATCTATGTGGTGGTATTTATTGGTACTTTATACGGCTGTATAATATTCCACTGCCTGGATATTTGATTATCTAGTCATCAGAACATAGATATTTGGGTTGTTTCTACCTTTTGGTTATTGAGACTAGTGTTTCTATGAATATTAGTGAGATAACTCATTTTATACTTATTTGACTGTCAAAAATGAAGAAGTGGATGATATCAAGAATTAGGGAGAATTCTTTAAGGGTAAGTCGCGACTGAGCGACTTCACTTTCACTTTTCACTTTCATGCATTGGAAAAAGAAATGGCAACCCATTCCAGTGTTCTTGCCTGGAGAATCCCAGAGACGGGGGAGCCTGGTGGGCTGCCGTCTATGGGGTCACACAGAGTTGGACACGACTGAAGTGACTTAGCAGCAGCAGCAGCAGCACTGATGGGAATATAAATTTGTTTAATCATGCTAGAAAATAGCATTATCTTGTGAAATTGAACTTTTACATCCTATATGATTGAGCAATAGCACTCTTAGATATACACCCATGAGAAACTTGAGCATGTAAGAACCAGGAGATATATTTAGATGAGAAGGTTAATAGCAGTACTGTTTCTAAGAGTAAAAAACTTGAACCACTTAAATGTGTATTGCCAGCCATTTATTTTAAGGAGTTCTGCTATAAAGGGAAGGAAAAAAATGGAGCAGTAGTGGAGATTGAGAATTTTTTTCTTTTTAAGATGAGGGGAAAATAGCATATTTTTATGTTTAAGAATTGATTACATGGACAAGGTGAAAGAAAGAATTATGGAGAAAAAAATTTCTGGAGAATCTGATTTCTCAGATACTGGATTTTTCTCCTAATTTTGGAGGGTACTGTACATACCTTCCAGTGTTATCTATCCTTCTCTTGCCCTTTCTTAAACTGCTTGACCAAACAGCATATCAACTAAGTACCCAAAGGCTATTTGTATATCTGTTGTAACTCCTATAGAGCATCTACTTTCTCTATCACCACAGAAATCAGATCCAACTTACTGTACACCTCAACTCATAAATTACTGTGCAGCAGTCAAAATGAATTATAGAGTTACAGGCAAAAAGGATGAATCTACTACAGGTAGTATGATATCTTTTTTTTCTTTTGGCTGTGCCAGCATGGCTTTTGCAATCTTAGTTCCCAGACTAGAGATTGAACTTGGGCCATGCAGTGAAAAGTCCTAATCACTGGACCACCAGGGAATTCCCATGATATCATTTTTTAGAATGTTTAATACATGCAAAATTAAACAATATGTTGCTTTGTTGTTGTGCACTTTCTAAATCCTATCCAACTCTTTGCGACCCCATGAACTGCAGCACACCAGGCTCCCTTGTCCTTCACTATTTCCAAGTTTGCTCAAATTCATGTCTATTGAGTCAGTGATGCCATCCAACCAGCTCATCCTCTGTTGCCCCCCTCTTCTCCTGCCCTCAATCTTTGCCAGCATCAGGGTCTTTTCCAATGAGTCCACTCTTGGCATCAGGTGGCCAAAATACTGGAGCTTCAGCATCAGTCCTTCCAATGAATATTCAGGGTTGATTTCCTTTAGGACTGATTGGTTTGATCTCCTTGCAGTGCAAGGGACTCTCAAGGCTTTTGTCTCTATAGACTTAGACTACTATATATGTAGTAACATATATGCAAGATTCAGGACAATGATTACCTCTGGGAAGAAGACAGGAATACAAGGAGAAAAAGAATACATAGACCTAAATCGCCAATGATCTCCTAGTTCAGTGGGTCTCAAATTTTAGTGTGCATCAGAATTCCTAGAAAGCTCATTAAAACCTAGATGGCTGGGAGCCCCCAGGTTTTTTGATTCAGGAGGTGAGTGTGGGGCCTAAGAATATGCATTTCTAACAAGGTTCCAGGTGCTGTTTTAATGCAGCTCTGCTGGGATCACACACAGAAAACCACTTCCAGTTTATAAATTGGATTGTAGGTTCACAGGCATTACATTTGCTTTATTAAAATAATATAATAAAGTTATGTTATTATTAAATCATTAAGTTAAATGGGAGAGAAAAAAGATGGCCAGTCATAGACCAAAGATGAGAGTTTGTCAAGAAGCAAGGTTTAATATGAATCCAGTTCTGGGCTCTGGAGGCATCCTTTTTGAAAATGCTAGGATTCCCTTACTAAAAGCAAACATGAAAAACACTTCTCTAGGAGAACCTCGGGATCATTTTAGAAGAATACTACTGGCAACTACACTGAGAAATAAATCTGAAGATTGTTTTTCTCCTTAGGTGCACAGGGAAAGCATTCCAGCTTTCTGAATCTCAATAATCTCTGCAAAGACTGGACATATCACAGGCTAACCTCTTTCATGGATTCAACAAAAAATGCATTTGAAGAAAATATTTCTGTTACTTTTTCAGATCTTACCCTTTCCTCAAGTGCTTTATTTAGGTCATTATTTTTCTTCCTTCCCTTCTCCCTCCTCCCTTCTGGATTTATTGTATCCACTAGGTTCTGAGAGGAAAATGTATATGATATTTTAGATTCCTACGCCGACCGGGCTATGTAGAGGGTATACTCCTGCAACTGGTCACTGACAGGAGTTTGAGGAATGCCTGAATATAAAATTCTTGCCCACAAGCAACTCAGCCTGGAGAAAAAAAAAAAACCCAAAAAACAGATCCATAAATATAAAATTATATCCCAGAGCAGGACAAGCAGCATATTATAGATACAAACTTATCTGCTTTCACAACCCCTCATACACTCAGCTCCTCTAAGCTATGCTCGCTCGCTCCCACAATTCACAACATCTGCTCAGAGGCCCGTGGAGGGAGGAGCGCGGGAGGGCCGGCGGAGGGCCGGAGCTCGGGGCCGGACTTCATTGGCTTTCTGGCCGGAAGCGGCGGTGCGGCCCGGCTGCGCATGCGCCCCTCACACGTGCTTCCAGAACGCCCCCTCCGCCGCTTGAGATCCGCAGGCGTCATGCTGCGAGTTTCTGCCTTCCGGCTGCTAGGACGCAGGGGGGCGAGTAGGGTCTCGCTCTCGGAGGACTTTAGCTTACGCCACTACAGCTCGGGCCCTCTTGGTGTCCGCGACGATACCCGCGACTCGCGCGCCTACTTTACCACACCCATTTTCTACGTGAACGCAGCGCCGCACATCGGGCACCTGTACTCCGCGCTACTGGCGGACGCCCTGTGCCGACACCATCGCCTCCGAGTTCCCAGTGACGCCGCCACGGGATTCTCCACGGGTACCGATGAGCACGGCCTGAAGATTCAGCAGGCAGCCGCCGCCGCGGGCCTGGCTCCGTCCGAGCTGTGCGACAGAGTCTCTGCCCAGTTCCAGCAGCTTTTCCGGGAGGCTGACATCTCTTCCACCGACTTCATCCGCACCACCGAGGCCCGGCACCGGATAGCTGTGCAGCATTTCTGGGGGATGCTGAAGGCTCGGGGTCTTCTCTACAAGGGCCTCTATGAAGGTTGGTATTGCGCCTCCGACGAGTGCTTCCTGCCTGAAGCCAAGATCACCAGGCAGCCCGGCCCGTCGGGGGATTTGTGTCCTGTATCTCTCGAGAGCGGACACCCGGTCTCCTGGACCAAAGAAGAAAACTACATTTTTAGGCTTTCCCAGTTCCGGGAGCCGCTCCAGCAGTGGCTGCGGGGCGACCCTGAGGCCATAAAACCGGAGCCATTCCATCACACAGTCCTTCAGTGGTTGGAGGAGGAGCTGCCGGACCTATCGGTCTCTCGAAGGAGTAGCCACTTGCACTGGGGCATTCCGGTGCCCGGGGACGATTCACAGACCATCTACGTATGGCTGGATGCCTTGGTCAACTACCTTACTGTAATTGGCTACCCAAACGCTGAGTTCAAATCTTGGTGGCCGAACACTTCTCATATCATAGGCAAGGACATTCTCAAATTCCATGCTATCTATTGGCCTGCCCTCCTCTTAGGGGCCGGCATGAGCCCACCACACCGCATCTATGTCCACTCCCACTGGACAGTCTGTGGTCAGAAGATGTCCAAGAGCTTGGGTAACGTGGTGGATCCCAGGACTTGTCTTGACCGCTATACGGTGGATGGCTTCCGCTACTTTCTTCTTCGGCAGGGTGTCCCCAGCTGGGATTGTGATTACTATGATGAAAAGGTGGTTAAGTTGTTGGATTCCGAGCTGGCAGATGCTTTGGGAGGTCTCCTGAACCGATGTACGGCCAACAGGATCAATCCTTCCGGGATCTATCCGGCTTTCTGCACTACTTGCTTTCCCAGTGAGCCAGGCTTGGTGGGGCCATCAGGTCGTGCTCAGGCAGAGGACTATGCTCTAGTGAGCGCAGTGGCCACTTTGCCCAAGCAGGTAGCAGACCACTACGATAACTTTCAGATCTATAAGGCTCTGGAGGCAGTGTCCAGCTGTGTCCGGCAGACTAACGGCTTTGTCCAAAGGCATGCGCCATGGAAGCTGAACTGGGAGAGCCCCGTGGATGCTCCCTGGCTGGGTACTGTGCTTCATGTGGCCTTGGAGTGTTTGCGAGTCTTTGGAACTCTGCTCCAGCCTGTCACCCCAAGCCTAGCTGACAGGCTGCTGTCTAGGTTGGGGGTTTCTTCCACAGAGAGGAGCCTTGGAGAGCTCCATTTCTTGTCTCGATTCTATGGACATCCATCACCTTTTGAAGGAAGGAGACTGGGACCTGAAACTGGGGTTTTGTTTCCAAGACTGGACCAGTCTAGGTCCTGGCTGGTAAAAGCCCACAAGACCTAGAAACTCAGTTCTTATTAGCTTGTTGTCAAAAAGTAAATTTGTTATTTTCTAATTTTTTGCATTTTCAGGGAAATTATATTAATGCTTTCTAAGTGTTGCATCAAATGAGCACATAAGTAATGTCCCTGTGAATTTTGATAGCCTTTCAGGAGCCTACTCCCTACTTTTCAGTTCTGTGTGTCCATTAACCACTGTCCTTTGTACCCCAGTGTCTCTGAGATGTCTCCAGGGGTAAGAGACAACTTTGCTGATACTATTCCTTCTCATTGTGTACCTCCGTCCAAACCACAGTTATTTGCCCAGACTACCTCTCTTGGCTTGTTTTTCATTGGCCTGGCCTCTGCTAGGCAAAATGAGAGTGGGGATTGGAGGCCCCCTACCTCAGCTTTTACTTTGTTATATATGTTGAGTCTCCTGTTGAAAACATTGTTTCATTAAACCTTTAAAAACCAGTGTCCTAGATTAGATGATTTTTGCCTATGTTTATTTTTAATTCTTAACAATCTTGACTCCCAGTTTTGCTAGTTAATTTTCCAGTAGTTGTGCTTTGTACCATTATACTTTAACCGGAAGATGGCTCTAGTCTCACATATTTAATTACTTAACGAGGTTTTAGAATATTTAAAATAAATTTTCTGCTTTGTAAGTTTGTATAATTTAAAGAAAAAATTTTATTTTCTTAAAATAAGGATAACTGCAATCACTGCTATTTTACAGTAAGCAATAAAAAAGATCAAAATCCTCATTTCAGACTACTGAAAAAGGACATTCACTGCATTAGATGTTTAGTCAGCTAATAAGTAACTATCACATGTGTTTGGACCATGATAAATTATAAAGCTCTCCTGATTTACTTGGTATGTTAAAATTTTTTTAAACTTTTAATAACATTAGGTTTACAGGTGTGATTTGAAAAATCTGTAGAAAGTTCAGAAGGGTAATCTTTTCTTTATATTTCTTGGTCTTAATTTTGTTATCCACATATATAATTTACCTTATATGATTTCTTTTGGTCAATCAGTATGTATAATACAGTATAGAAATTGTGGAATAGTTATTATAAATTTAATACATTTACTTTCAAGTAGTTTTTATTATTTCTTTTGCTCCTTTAACTTATTAAAGTTTAAAAGTTTTCTAAGTACCTTATTCAGATCAGTTCTGTTGCGTTTGTTGAAGGTGATGGTGAAGGGAGGAAATGATCAGTGCTCCAGGAATCTCAAACTGGACTTAGGGATCTCTCCGAGGCTCCATAAGAGAACATCACAGAAAAGATGTTAGGGTATCAATTTATACAGTGACTACAACATAGTAAGCCAGCATTATTTGCCCAGACTACCTCTCATAGCTAATCTCATAGGTGATTAGACAGCTAGGGCAAAGTTTAAAATGGGAACTTGCCTTGAGATATCCATTCTAAGCATGGTAGCAAGCAGAGAGAGCTCACTATGAAGTAAACTATTGTGCTAGTAGTTCCCCCACATTTATTCTGGGTGCTACTGTTCAGCTTCAGTTTCTGTTTATTAGGGTAGTGAGAGATTTCTGGTTGCTTGGGAACATTGCTTAGAAAAGAATGCTTGAAGGCATTCTAAGGGTGGAAGGACCATTTCTACCAGTGTTCCTTTAGATCCTCCTTATTCTTCATAATGTAATCTTGGGCTTTCCATAGGACATATTCCAGTTATCTGCTGGGATTACTAGGGTAGATTACTGGGACCTAGGATGGCATATAATATCTCTTGGGGCTGGAGAGCAGAGCAGTGAAAGAGATGGGATGTTTACATGGATGAAGGCAAACAGACTTGGAAAGCAGTGTTGATAACCTCTGCCTTTGTAGTGCCATTATAAGTCTTACAGCCCCTATCATGAATGGGGGACAGTGTCTTTCACTGGAATGGTCTTTGCTGTGGCCTAATAAGCAGAGACATTACTTTGCCGACTAAGGTCCGTCTAGTAAAGGCTACGGTTTTCCCAGTGGTCATGTATGGATGTGAGAGTTGGACTGTGAAGAAGGCTGAGCGCCAAAGAATTGATGCTTTTGAACTGTGGTGTTGGAGAAGACTCTTGAGAGTCCCTTGGACTGCAAGGAGATCCAACCAGTCCATTCTAAAGATCAGCCCTGGTATTTCTTTGGAAGGAATGATGCTAAAGCTGAAACTCCAGTACTTTGGCCACCTCATGCGAAGACTTGACTCATTGGAAAAGACTCTGATGCTGGGAGGGATTGGGGGCAGGAGGAGAAGGGGACGACAGAGGATGAGATGGCTGGATGGCATCACTGACTCAATGGACGTGAGTCTGAGTGAACTCTGGGAGTTGGTGATGGACAGGGAGGCCTGGCGTGCTGTGATTCATGGGGTCGCAGAGTTGGACATGACTGAGTGACTGAACTGAACTGAATGCCGGTTAGTACACTGCACCTTGGCTTGCTGGGTGTTAATGGAGTTCCATTTGTGCAGTCTTGTCATTTGTGTAGGCACTTAAGTTCTACCAGAGTGTTTGTGGTAGCAGAGGACACAGGAAAACGGGGAGCCGAGAGGAAAGGATATAATTATTACAGAGGACAGGATATTTTGAGTGAAGAAATGTGGTAAGTTGGATAGGACTTAACTCTGTTGTGATATGGAAGATGAACCAGTTAGATTCTCTGCAGGAGGCAGAATAGGTAAAGCAGGGATCCTTTGAGTACTGAGTTGGTATGTTCAGTTTGATTGAGCAGTTTAAGAATGGCAAGTAGAGGATAGGTGAAACTTAAAACTGGAAGACATGCACTTCTAAGAGAGTACGCCTTAACCACTTTGTGGGAAAAGATGATAAACTTGTATGTAGACTTCTAAGAATTTCCCTGTTCCAGAACTGCTAACACCTTATCTGGCATCTTGTGGATTCCTTGACGAGAAAGGAAGTTTCTCCCAGTATTACCCTAAGGCTCTCAAATATTGATATTCGGGTATTTTTGGAGGCAGTGTTGCAGGAGGTGATAAGAGCACTGATCAGGTGTCCATGGAATGTCATGTTAAAGTAATAATAAGCTGTCAGCGCAGAAGACTACAGTCTACTATGAAGTCATGCAAGAAGTTGTGGGCAATGTATATATGGCACCATTGTATTAGAGGGCTGTTCTACAAGTGAACTCACAGATAGACACCTCAGAAGTCAGAAGACCTATGGCTATATGGGGATCAAGAATAGGCAGGAACAAGAAATAGTTACAGTCTCATTTCATTGAAATCTCACATTTATTCTGGAAGTAGGCCTTATTGTTTTTCTTGAGCACCTGTGTGACTCTATAGGGACTGAGAAGAGCCTGAGAAATTGAGTATTAAGTTGATCACTCAAGAAGGCTTAGGCTGCTACATGGGCTCTCAGGTATAGACCCTTACACTTAGGTAAAGACCCCCAACCCCCCATAGCTGTATCTATTATTGGCACATAACTCTTTGGATCTGGGAAGTTCTGAAACTGAAGTAAAGTCAATAGTTGGTCAGGTTTTGGGCCTCCAACTAGGATGAAATAATCATGAACTTTGAGTAGCAGGTGGCAGTACTGAGCAATCAACAGACTGCTTCTTGGGTATTATGGTAGGGATAGTTTACTGGCTATCTGTTTCATCCCTGAGCGCGTGGGTAGTTGCAGTGTCAGCATGCATTAGTGTAACTTTGAGTTACAGTGGGGAAGCAGCCATGTCTCTTGATTAAGACTTGGTCCATAAAGTTACTGTATAATATTTGTCTCCTGGAGGCAGTCCCCACCCCATCCATAGTTCTACCAGATGCAGAACAACTGTTCTTGCTAATGAGGTCTGGGATGCTGTAAACATTCATAGGTCCTTGTCCTCATTTTTTGCCAGAATGAGTATCAGTGGACCTGAAAAGATGTGGACCTACTGGCAGTGATGTGTCTGTTTTTGCTGCAAAAGTTAACTAGTTCAGAGAGATTGCAGGGAGCTTGGGCCCAGGTGGAGGTAACCAAGATTACAAATTAGGGGGATCAGTTCTAGAACAAAGCCTTGTAGCCCCTTGCAAAACTAAGACGGTATAAAATATGTCATTTCAGCATAACACAGTTGGCCCTGCCCCTTGTTCTTCTAGGAGCTTTAGATAGGGTTGGTTAACTTCTATCAATAGGAACACACTATATTTGGAGGTTAATATTGCTGGAAGGCCAGAACAGTAACAACCAAGTTAATTAAGGTCAATTAGTGAGGATTTTAACCTTTCAAGGAGAGGGTCTTTTTTGAGGCAGAGGATAAGAGAATCCTAGCCTAAGCTGCTTTCTTCTATCAAGAACTACTTTGGCTTGAGGGGAAGGAAGCAGACAGTTTAGAGGTGAAATTGACTTCTTAGTTTTACCCTGTATAGATCCTGTGAATTAAGAGGAACCATCTAATGGAATAGTTGACCATATTTAAAATACTTTGCTTTAGATTACATTAATTATATTAATCAGTTTCTACTTAAATTTCCATGATGAGTAAAGGGGATTGGGAAGAGGTATACACCAAGAGGATCTTCCTGTGGTATAGACAACTACAAATAATATACTCTCTACTGTGCTTCTTCTCGTGTATAGCTGTTGGGAGCTTCAGCCTTACTTGGATCTTCACCAAAGTAAGGTGAGACTAGAGAAGTTCATCCTTGGCTATGAACTGTATTTCACTCCCATTTGGTCGTGATACAGTTTATTCACCGTAAGTCCACAGCTCCTTACTTAAGAACATGATGGTATGAAATGTCAGGATGTTTCAGGAAACCAAATGTATGATCTGCAAGAAGAAAATAACTCCAAGGAAAGATGAGATCTGCTTTCACGTCATTAAGGATTTTTGGATGAAACATTTGCAGAGGGCCTAGAAGACTCACTTAGGTAAGCTGAAGGGACAGCTCTAGGAATAACTGGAAATGGATGATGCCAGTTATCTTAGTGTATGGTATGGGTAAAATGGTACTAACCTCTATGCTACCACTCTCAAGGTACATATACCACTTCATTAGTTGACACTTACTGGTTTATGGGATTGAACAGGCAGTGAACCTTCGAGAACTAGTTTATGATTGATACAGATATGAATCAGTTTTATTCTCTTAATACAGTCAATAAAAGTGTGACTAATTATACATTTTCCTAATTAAAATATTTTAAAAGGATAATAACCTTTACTTTGGAACACATTAAATATGATAGTGTCAGTAGTTTGACTTCCTTTGAAATAATCTAGAAATATCTACTGGTTAAAAGGCTATAAATACTAAAAATAAAAAGTTAACAAGCATGTTACACAGTTTGGTTAATCACTAAAATAACACAACTGGAATGTATTTCTTCTTAGCCAGATGAAATGTTAAAGAACTCAATACAACAGAAGACAGGAAGGTGAAAAAAAGAGCAAAGAAAAATGAAAAATATGGTAAAAGAAAACCCATAATGGCATGGCAGAAATTAATACAGATATATTGGTAATTAAAATATCATAGGATGGACTTTCTGTCAAAAGGAAGCAATATTGAAGCTTAAATTTTAAAAGTTAGCTATATGTAGTTAAAAGGTATATACTTAAACATAACAGAAAATAAGACATGAAGAAACATTAGGCATATATTAACCCAAAAAAAAGCTGGCATCATGATAGTAGACAATCTATTTTGAAGGGATAATCATTACTAAAGATGAAGTGAGACTGAATATAAAAATAACAATATACCAGTAAGTTTTAACAATTAAACTTGTATAATCTAACAGCCTCAAAATATAAAAAGTTAAAATTGAAGATGACAAGAAATGTTCAAATTTGGAAAGAAATTAAACTGCCATTTGTGAGTTCTGAGAAACTAGGCAATGAGAAAGTAAAATAACTTACACTATATGTTAGCATTTCAGTCTTTAATGCTCACCACTTAGTGTATCATCATTTCTAAGGCTAGAAAAAAATGAAAAAGTTATAGCAGGTAAGGTTTTGTGACTCTTAAAACCTTGTCTTTTTCCATGCATGCTTCTGTGAAAATAATAACTTGCTTTTTCAGTAGAAATGCCAACAAATATACCTGTTCAGTGAGTCCTTTCTAGATTATTAAAAGAGAACAATCCCATGGCCATAATTTTACCAATTTTTCTGTTAATTCAATAATAAGTGAAGGTGAAGGGAGAGGACCACCAGTTCTGTGTTCCTTATTTGTGTTCTCATTTACTCTTTCCATCAACCTTAGTAAGTATTCCTTTAACTCTGTTTAACTGATAAGAAATTGAGACACCAAAGAAGTTAAGTAACTTAGCTAAACTTAAACAGTTTATAAAACAAGCCTAGACTCAAACTTGTTTTAGTGCCAGAGCCTCAGCACCATCCTTAACACCAACACCACAACAATCTCTGAGTGTATACTGAGCCTTGTACTGTGAGGAAGAGGAAATAGTAAAATCAGATCCAAAGATCTGAAAATGAAAAGTCTAAAAAAGAACACTTAATTAAAATACATTAATCAGTGTTTCAAGATGAGTTAGTTCTTGATAGCTAGATTATGAAACATACAAGTGCCAAAAAAGAAACCTAGGAAAAATACTTACCTTATAATGAAATATATTCCTTTTCTTGCTTTCAACAGTTTCCTTTATATATGCTGCTTATGTGTATTGGTGTAAATGGTTAAAATTTTTAATAACTCTATAATCTCTTTTTTCTTTTTCCTTAAGATTATTGTTTCTTATTTTCAGAAGTGTTCCAAATTTTTGAATCCAACAGTTTTCTACGTGAAAGTATGTTGTCATAAATTCATGAATCCAAGTATTTAAAAATAACATTTTACTAATTAATACTTTATACATTTGTCTCTAAACATGAAAACATGGCAATATTCAAGTTTTATTTGAATTAACTATTATAGTAATAAAGCCAGAGAATTTTATTAGAGGTCACACTGAAACTTTTTCATTTCATACATACAGTTTTAATACAAATGAACTTATTAAAAGACATCTACTTACTAACAATTTAAGTTGTATGACTTTACTGAACATTTATTACTATATTCTTATGACATCTTTCCTAACAAGCTTGCAGGAACCAGATTAAATGCCCTTGACTCCAGTTACTACTAAAGCAAATACCACCCTGTTAGCTAAAATGCCACATATTGGATAACTACTGGTAAATTATATCTGACATATGTCACATATGCCAGTCAAGACATGTTTTAACTTCTGCAAATTCTATATAGACTTTATTATGAATTTCATAAAGGACACTGTCATATTTTACTTTTTTAATGAAGTGTAGCTAAAGTTGGACATGGGCTACACCCTGAAGAAGTTTAGGATGAAACCTATGTGTATATAGGTCTCTTGGTTATCATCTAAATTGTATATTAAAGTCCTTGTTAACTTGGAAGCTAGGAACAGCTACATCTTTATGTTATGTTTTAAGTAATTTCTTCCAAATGCTTTAAATTCAAACTATCCAGTCCCATAGTTAGCAAGGCATGATGGGTACTTTTCCAGTATTTGCATGGTAGATTATGAATTGCTAATAGAATCAGAGTGAAATATTATAAAAAGTATCCTACATAGTCTACATAATCTACATTCTTAAGATTACCATTAAAATTCACTTACTAAAGGAATTTACAAAGGCTTTCCTAACGCAAAGAATCTTCAGTCTTGGTAAATTCAAATTATTGCATTAACTCTTTATATTTAAATTTTTATAAAACTTATTCTATGGAAACTCCCTAAATTTTTAAAAAGAGAAACTTTTTAGTCCTGAGTTCAGTTTCATTTTACAACTCATTACTGGAATGTGATTAAATAAATGTTACAGTGTATAAGAAGCCCATTTTGGTATTATAGAAGAAAATTGTTAAGTACTAAGATAAAATGAATTGTTTGAAAATATGTATGGTTAATTGCATGAAAGTTGATGGTTGGATGTTCACACCATTTTAAGATTTGGAAGGAGTATTTTTTGCTGAATGTAATAGAAATATTCTTAATGTTCATGATGACATTGACCCAGTTAAAAAAGTCTATTAGTTAATAATCCTCAAAGAATAAAGTTTTTTTCTTATTAAAATGTCCACATAAAAATCAGCTTCTGGAAGGTAGTTAATTCATAACAGATTTTAAGTAAAACATTTTTAGATGTAACTAATGTCATAAAATCAGTTTTCTACCCTAAGAGTATATAGCACATCTTCCTTTTTCCATAATTTATTAAGATCATCTAAAAATGAATCTATCAGTTCTGGGACACAAAGAATGTCCCAATATAAATGTATAACAGTTTTTACACTGTAGCTAAGTGTAGAAACTAAGAAATCACCCTAATCTCAGACAGAAAAAAAAAGGAAAAATAGTGAAAACTTACTGCTTAACTAGTGAAGTGTGAAAGAGACTAACCAAATTCAACCAAGTTATCAAAACCCATCATTGGTAAGTCTGTAGAGGTAGATGTTTTAAATATTCAGTATGTGAGGACAGGTAAGTCTGAGCTTGAGTTCTAAAGACAGACACATAGATAGGGCACAGGCATAAAAATGTATTTGTAAACATAGGATTGTTGCTGAGTTTATTTTCAGTTTTATTTCCACATAGACATTAGGATATTAAATGTTATTTTATTGAGAACTATTCTCATAAACAATTGGATATTGCCTGAATAAAATAATCCTAAGGTTGACTTTATAGGGTAGGAAAAATTTACATCTATTAGTATCTTTTAAAAAATAGTTTGCATAATAGGAATATTACTAAGGATTTTAGGAAGTTTCTTTTATGTGTTGTTAAAAGTATGTTATAGAAGTGGATATTGTGTAGCTTTCTTTGCTTTGGTACCAAAGTTAAGACATTTTGAAAACTAAGATCTTAAATATGACTAGCAAGAAACACACTGAAAGTATTAAAAATAATCTCAAATTGTTACTGTATACTTTAAAATTGTTATACTTTAGATTTTTTCTCCAAAACAAAAAAGATATGCTTTTTTAGGTAATACTTTTTATATTAATTAAACATTTCCTTTATGTACTGTCATTGGTTGTTTCAGAACTATGAGGCTAAGGTTTAGTCTTCTTAGTTCATTTTTATATCATGACTTATAACGACATGATAATTAGAAACTAAAACATTGATCTCATAGTTATTAAAGCTGCTTTTGCTATCATGGATATGTTATATTAGCTATAAAATAAGAGGAAAACATCACAATTTAAATGGAACAGGTTTTTTGGGGGGATACATTAATACTACCTGCATTTTAAAAATATTTTATATCTGAAGAGAAAGATGAAGTAACGTAATCTTTACAGAATTTAGTGAATGCACTGTGGAAATACAGGAAAACATTTTGGCAAAGAGTACATTTGCCTACAATATATTACCTAAGAAAAATACCAATGTAAATCTGTTTTTGAAGCAAAATGCAATTATTCTTGGACTCTAGAAATTTATTAAAGTTTTAGAAAAAAATGCTTTGGTGTATACTAAATAAGCCTGAATTATAAATATGGGATTAAAATGTATACTGAAAATACAAGACAAGTGGAGTAATTAGATTGTTTCATGATTTTTTTTTGATTAGGGCTCTAATTATAGAACACTGGACCATAACAAACAGCATGCTTTCAAAATTAATGTAGGAAAATAAAATATTCTCAATAGATGGATTGGCCTTTGGATGTGTCAGAGTATCTTTGTATTATTTATTCTATAACTGTGCTATATTATATCTTATTCCTAAACATAAATATTTTAGCCCAGAAACATTTTGGTGAAATACTCCAAAAATATATACGTCAATGGTGGTTCATTATTCTTTATGAGACAGGGTTAAAAAAACTTAACTCGTTATAACTGGGTTTTCTTTCTAATATATAAGAA
Organism: Budorcas taxicolor; assembly: GCF_023091745.1. Classification (NCBI taxonomy): domain Eukaryota; kingdom Metazoa; phylum Chordata; class Mammalia; order Artiodactyla; family Bovidae; genus Budorcas; species Budorcas taxicolor. Next base: position 130,662,234 of record NC_068911.1, read on the forward strand.
AGTTTAATATATAATTAAAAAATATGTAATTCTTACTCTTTCCTAATAGAGGTGCAAACCAACTCTAGTTATTTGAGTGGACATGAAATTAAAATAGTGAAAAAAAATAAGACTCCTAGCATTGTGCAATCAAATGTAAATAAATGCTATAATAAATTTCCATGTAGTCAGTTTATATATTGCTTATTTATGTAATAATTTCTATTTTTATTATTAAAAAGAATATAATGTTTTTGCAGAAGAAAATTGGGATATATATTAAACAGGCAGCACTTAAAGAGAAATTGGCATGGCCATTTTTTAATTTAAAAAGTCCTACTTAGTGTGGTGTTTTTTTAATAATAAATTTTTCTAATCTGTAAAAGCAGACAATCAAGCTTTGTATTTAAAAGGTGAAAAATAATATTATGCTTAAGTTTTACTTAGTCCAAGTTAATGTTTTGAAAGTCCAGAAATCTCACAAACTAAGACCTGAATGAAAGATACAAAGGAATATTGACAGTGTCACTGTGTTAAAAGAAAAATGTATTGAATTGTATATGATATATGCAGTGAATGCTTATACTTGCTAAGATGCTATAAGAACCCTTATACTTCTCATATGAATAACAGAAGATGGCAAAAAGCAGATATGGAGATACCTTTAAGTATATTTAAGAATAGTGTCAACTTTAGCCATAGTAATTGATATAAAATACATGGTCATATGAAAGATATCCAGATATTATATATACAAATTGTCTATATATTAATATCTGGCAAAATTTCTAATGTAAACCTAGAATTTGAAAAGTTTTATCAAAAATATTTAATGTAAGTAGAATATAAACAAACCTAAGTATAATGAAAACAAAGTAATGTGGAAGCTAGAATCTTCTATAGATATTATCTCCCTAATAAGATAGTTTTTTTGAATTTATCTTATTGCAACAAATGACTTGTTCCTATGTATATTCTATATATATGCCATGTGTCTAAAAAATATAAAACATCTGGAATAAAACTGTAAAATCCAAACACCAAAGATGTTTTTAAGTGGTTGTATATGACATCATGTGGATAAGAGCCAGATGATGACCACTTTTCAAACTTTATCAAGATACGTGTTCTTTATATATAACCTTTGTTCTGTTTGTTACAGATTATAAGTCTGTGTTATTTAAGTGTGTGTGAATTAATAAAGGAAACCATGATTTTATCCTGTACTTCCAGTGTTCTGGCTACTAAGATTTTTTACCTCCCTTAAAAAAGCAAAAACATTTAACCTTAGGCACATCAAAATCCCTCATATATGTTACCAGACCACACATGGCTCTAGTTGTTTTCTATTACTGGGTAAAAACAGTTATCCGAGACTCTACTTAACAGAATCAGTGGAAGAAGGTGGAGTAAGAATTGAATCCTCTGCTCTGATATCTTTTCTAGGATGAAAGTGTGGGCTTCGAGAATATCAATCGAGGTTTCAAACCTACAGATGAAGGTTGAGAAAGCTTCTTCTCATAGAATGTAACCTTGGTTCCTATTAAGAGATTTAAAGAAAATTAGGGTTTTATGCATAGTAAATGGCTCTTATTTTATTATTACCAAAGGGAAAGATTTTTAAAATAATATTAACAGGGCCTGGATTCTGAGGAGAGAAAGGTGTACTTTAGGAAATTCCCATGAGAGAGAGTAGGCTACTTTATAACCTGCTTAACTGGAAGGCATCCTAGGGCTATAAAAAACTGCAAAGGACCTGAGAATAGCCATATCTAGTGGCATTTCTAAATTATTATGTTATACTTCCTTCTTTGTGCCAGCCCTGAACTTTGGTAAAGATTCGTTAAAAAAAAAGAAAAAAAGACACTGATATACACAATTAGAAGGCAGATCCTATGATTTAGAAAGTGACTATCTAGAGAAAACCAGATATTAGTAAACTTTCGTATTAATGGAGTAACATCCTACTGTTAAGTAAAATATTCATGAATAGACTGAGTTCCAACAAATGATTTTTATTTGACCCACTGCTGAACATAGGACTACTGGAGATACTACTTTGCTCAAAACACTTGAAAATATAAAAACTTTAGCTAAGGCATCTCTTAATGACTAAATGCCTACTTCAGAGCATTAGTGTTTAGCCCAATCCTTTTGTCTAAAAAAGCTCTTCTTTGCTTTGCCTTTAGATATTGTTGTTCAGTTGCTAAGCCATGTCTGACTCTTTGTGACCCAGTGAACTGCAACACTCCAGGCTTACCTGTCCTTCACTATCTCCTGGAGTTTCCTCAAACTCATGTCCATTGAGTCAGTGATGCCATCCAAACATCTCATCTTCTATCTTTCCCTTCTCCTGCCCTCAGTCATCTTTCCCAGCATTAGGGTCTTTTCCAATGAGTCAGCTCTTTGCATCAGGTGGCCAAGGGACTGGAGCTTCAGCTTCAGCATCAGTCCTTTCAATGAATAGTCAGGGTTGATTTCCTTTAAGAATGACTGATTTGATCTTTTTGCTATCCAGGGGACTCAAGAGTCTTCTCCAGCACCACAATTCAAAAGTATCAATTCTTTGGTGCTCAGCCTTCATGGTCCAACTCTCACATCTGTACATGACTACTAGAAAAACCATAGCTTTGACTATACAGTCCTTTTCCTTTAGATGATTTGAATTTAAATGTGATTCAGGGCTTCCCAGGTGGCACTAGTGGTAAAGAACCCCTTGGCCAATGCAGGAGACACAAGACACTGTTCATCCCTGGGTCGAATCTCTTGGAGGAGGGCATGGCAACCTGCTCCAGTATTCCTGCTTGGAGAAATCCCATGAAAAGAGGAGCCTGATGGGTCACAGAGTCAGACATGACTTGAAGAAACTGAGCACGCATGCACATTGTGATTCAAGAAGAATGGAAGCATCAAGAGCCTGTTTATCTCATAAAACTGAATAAAACATTGGAAGTAGCATGTAGGCTAAATCAATTGTCCAGCTTGAATGTGACCACAGAAATTGAACAGGTGTTCTAGTAGCTCTTCTAAAAGCTAGCAATTTATCTATAGTTAGGGGAAATTAAAGTTTCTAAGATAAAAAGCCTCATTTCTCTAAAGAGGCATGGTTGATTATTGTAATTTCCAGGATTTGGACATACATGCCATTCTATTGACTTAAGACTGAACACATCTACTGACAGTGAAACAACCTGACAATGCTAGAATAGTTAACCATCAGGAGTAAGTCATAAAAACAATGGGTATTCTATAGCGTACAGATCTAGATGCTTCTAGGGTCAAAAAATGTTTTCAATTGTGCAGTTACATAGAGAATTTACTAATATCACTTAAGGATACTTTGTGAAAGTACGAAAGTCTTCTAATCAGTAAAGTATTTATAAAGAATTGTAAAATAAATGAAAAACTATTAGGTTGATGCAAAAATAATTGCAGTTTTAGATTTAACTCTGTCATTTGATATTGGAATATATACTTAAATAAATGTGATTATGTTATATATCATTTTAATGCACATTTCTCGCTTTAGTTTTTTGCTAATGACTTATTACTTGCTGTTTACTTTATATTTATTTTAGAGTATAGAAAGGATGTTAGACAAAAAGCAAATTTGAGTGATTTTTCGCTCGAGTTCAAAATGGGTGGAGACAACTCTCAACATCAACAATACATTTGTCCCTGGAATTGCTAACAAACGTACAGTGCAGTGGTGTTTCAAGAAGTTTTGCAAAGGAGATGAGAGCTTTGAAGATGAGGAGCATAGTGGTCCGCCATCAGAATTTGTCAGTGACCAACTGAGAGGATCATTCAAGCCGATCCTCTTAACAACTACACGAGAAGTTGCTGAAGAACTCACTGTTGATCATTCCACAGTCATTTGGCATTTGAAGCAAACTAGAAAGGTGAAAACTCCTTAAGCAGGTGTCTCATGAGCTGACCAAAAATAATCATCATTTCGAAGTGTCGTCTTCTCTTATTCTACACGACCAACAACAAACAGCTTCTTAATCAGATTGTAATGTGTGATGAAAACTGGATTTTATATGGCAACCTGTGATGAGCAGCTCAATTGTTGGACTGAGTAGCAGCTCTGTATCACTTCCCAAAACAAAACTTGCACCAAAAAAAGGTCATGGTCCCTGTTTGGTGCCAGTCTGATCCACTACAGCTTTTTTTTCCAGTTCTTAAAAAAATTTTTTTTAATTGGAAGATTATTACAACATTGCAGTACAGCTTTCTGAATCCTGGCAAAACCATTACATCTGAGATGTATGCTCAACAAATTGATGAGATGCACTGAAAAACCACAACTCCTGCAGCTGGCATTGGTCAACAGAATGGGCAATTCTTCTCCATGACAATGCCTGAATACGTGTTGCACAACCAACGCTTAAAAAGTTGAACAAATTGGGCTATGAAGTTTTGCCTCATCCACTATATTCACCTGACCTCTCGCCACTATGGTCACCTGACTTCTTCAAGCATCTTGACAATTTTTTGGAGATATCAAAAGCACTTCTGATACCAGCTTCCAAACCAGCAGGAGTTTTGCTGCTTCCAAACCAGCTTTCAAAACCAGCAGGAGGCAGAAAATGCTTTCGAAGTTCATCGAATCCCGAAGCACAGATTTTTACACTACAGAAATAAGCAAACTTATTTCTTGTTGGCAAAAATGTGTTGATTCTAATGGTTCCTATTTTGATTAATAAAGATGTGTTTGAGTCTAGTTATAATGATTTAAAATTCATGGTCCAAAACTGCAATTATGCTTGTACTAACTTAATAGTTATCAAAATAAGTGTTGTGATTCCAGTGATATTAAGCTATATTTAACTGTGGGCACTGTTAGAATTTTTGAGCTAAGGAGACTTCAGTAGGCAATTATGATAGTGATCCATTTATCTTGGAATAACACATTCTATTAGTATAAAAATTGGGCTTCCCTGGTGGCTCAGTGGTAAAGGGTTTGCATGCTAATGCAGGAGCTGTGGGTTCAGCCTCTGGTCCAGGAGGAAGGAAGGAAAGTGGAGAAGGTCCCTGGAGAAGGAAATGGCAGCTCACTCCAGCAGTCTTGCCTGGAGAATCCCAAGGACAGAGGAGCCTGGTGGGCTAGAGTCCATGGAATCACAAAGAGTTGGACACGACTTAGCAACTGAAAAACAACATCAGTATCAACAGCAGCATGAGTTTGGTACTTGTCATTAGGATATAAAAAATGATAACTAGGAAACTGGAGCCTATTATACAGAGCAAAGTCAGTCAGAAAGAAAAACATCAATACAGTATACTAACACATATATATGGCATTTAAAAAGATGGTAACAATGACCCTATATGCGAGACAACAAAAGAGACACAGATGTAAAGAACAGACTGTTGGACTCTGTGGGAGAAGGCCAGGGTGGGATTATTTGAGAGACAGCATTGAAACATGTATATTATCATATGTGAAACAGATCACCAGCCCAGGTTCGATGCATAACGCAGGGTGCTCAGGGCTGGTGCACTGGGATGACCCTGAGGGATGGAATGGGGAGGGAGGGTCAGGATGAGAAACACATGTACACCCATGGCTGATTCATGTGAATGTATGGGAAAAACCACCACAATACTGTAAAGTAATTAGCCTCCAATTAAAAAAAAAAGATAACTAGAATAGCTCTTATCCCCAACAGCAAACACTACATGGAGGGTCTATACAAAGACTAGCAATTGCCTTGTTCAGTTGCTAAGTTGTGACCGACTCTTTGTGACCCCATGAACTGCAGCACTCCATGTTTCCCTATCTCCTGGAGTTCACTCAAACTCATGTCCATCGAGTCAGTGATGCCATCCAGCCATCTCATTCTCTGTCGTCCCCTTCTCCTCCTGCCCCCAATCCCTCCCAGCATCAAAGTCTTTTCCAATGAGTCAACTCTTCACATGAGGTGGCCAAAGTACTGGAGCTTCAGCTTTAGCATCAGTCTTTCCAATGAACACCCAGGACTGATCTCCTTCAGAATGGACTGGTTGGATCTCCTTGCAGTCCAAGGGACTCTCAGCAGTCTTCTCCAACACCACAGTTCAAAAGCATCAATTCTTCGGCACTCAGCTTTCTTTATAGTCCAACTGTTACATCCATACATGACTACTGGAAAAACCACAGCCTTGATGAGATGGACCTTTGTTGGTAAAGTAATGTCTCTGCTTTTTACTCTGTTGTCTAGGTTGGTCATAACTTTTCTTCCAAGGAGTAAGCGTCTTTTATTTTTTTATTATTTTTTTTATCTTTATTTTTTTTTAGTTTTTTATTTTTTTTTATTTTAAAATCTTTAATTCTTACATGCGTTCCCAAACATGAACCCCCCTCCCACCTCCCTCCCCAAAACATCTCTGTGGGTCATCCCCATGCACCAGCCCCAAGCATGCTGTATCCTGCGTCAGACATAGACTGGCGATTCAATTCTTACATGATAGTATACATGTTAGAATGCCATTCTCCCAAATCATCCCACCCTCTCCCTCTCCCTCTGAGTCCAAAAGTCCGTTATACACATCTGTGTCTTTTTTGCTGTCTTGCATACAGGGTCATCATTGCCATCTTTCTAAATTCCATATATATGTGTTAGTATACTGTATTGGTGTTTTTCTTTCTGGCTTACTTCACTCTGTATAATCGGCTCCAGTTTCATCCATCTCATCAGAACTGATTCAAATGAATTCTTTTTAACAGCTGAGTAATACTCCATTGTGTATATGTACCACAGCTTTCTTATCCATTCATCTGCTGATGGACATCTAGGTTGCTTCCATGTCCTGGCTATTATAAACAGTGCTGCGATGAACATTGGGGTACATGTGTCTCTTTCAATTCTGGTTTCCTCGGTGTGTATGCCCAGCAGTGGGATTGCTGGGTCATAAGGTAGTTCTATTTGCAATTTTTAAAGGAATCTCCACACTGTTCTCCATAGTGGCTGTACTAGTTTGCATTCCCACCAACAGTGTAGGAGGGTTCCCTTTTCTCCACACCCTCTCCAGCATTTATTGCTTGCAGATTTTTGGATCGCAGACATTCTGACTGGTGTGAAGTGGCACCTCATTGTGGTTTTGATTTGCATTTCTCTAATAATGAGTGATGTTGAGCATCTTTTCATGTGTTTGTTAGCCATCCGTATGTCTTCTTTGGAGAAATGTCTATTTAGTTCTTTGGCCCATTTTTTGATTGGGTCGTTTATTTTTCTGGAATTGAGTTGCATAAGTTGCTTGTATATTTTTGAGATTAGTTGTTTGTCAGTTGCTTCATTTGTTATTATTTTCTCCCATTCAGAAGGCTGTCTTTTCACCTTGCTTATATTTTCCTTTGTTGTGCAGAAGCTTTTAATTTTAATTAGATCCCATTTGTTTATTTTTGCTTTTATTTCCAGTATTCTGGGAGGTGGATCATAGAGGATCCTGCTGTGATTTATGTCGGAGAGTGTTTTGCCTATGCTCTCCTCTAGGAGTTTTATAGTTTCTGGTCTTACATTTAGATCTTTAATCCATTTTGAGTTTATTTTTGTGTGCGGTGTTAGAAAGTGATCTAGTTTCATTCTTTTACAAGTGGTTGACCAGTTTTCCCAGCACCACTTGTTAAAGAGATTGTCTTTACTCCATTGTATACTCTTGCCTCCTTTGTCAAAGATAAGGTGTCCATATGTGTGTGGATTTATCTCTGGGCTTTCTATTTTGTTCCATTGATCTATATGTCTGTCTTTGTGCCAGTACCATACTGTTTTGATGACTGTGGCTTTGTAGTAGAGCCTGAAGTCAGGCAAGTTGATTCCTCCAGTTCCATTCTTCTTTCTCAAGATTGCTTTGGCAATTCGAGGTTTTTTGTATTTCCATACAAATCTTGAAATTATTTGTTCTAGTTCTGTGAAAAATACTGCTGGTAGCTTGATAGGGATTGCACTGAATTTGTAAATTGCTTTGGGTAGTATACTCATTTTCACTATATTGATTCTTCCAATCCATGAACATGGTATATTCCTCCATCTATTAGTGTCCTCTTTGATTTCTTTCACCAGTGTTTTATAGTTTTCTATATATAGGTCTTTAGTTTCTTTAGGTAGATATATTCCTAAGTATTTTATTCTTTTCGTTGCAATGGTGAATGGAATTGTTTCCTTAATTTCTTTTTCTACTTTCTCATTATTAGTGTATAGGAATGCAAGGGATTTCTGTGTGTTGATTTTATATCCCACAACTTTACTATATTCATTGATTAGCTCTAGGAATTTTCTGGTGGAGTCTTTAGGGTTTTCCATGTAGAGGATCATGTCATCTGCGAACAGTGAGAGTTTTACTTCTTCTTTCCCAATTTGGATTCCTTTTATTTCTTTTTCTGCTCTGATTGCTGTGGCCAAAACTTCCAGAACTATGTTGAATAGTAGCGGTGAAAGTGGACACCCTTGTCTTGTTCCTGACTTTAGGGGAAATGCTTTCAATTTTTCACCATTGAGGATAATGTTTGCTGTGGGTTTGTCATATATAGCTTTTATTATGTTGAGGTATGTTCCTTCTATTCCTGCTTTCTGGAGAGTTTTTATCATAAATGGATGTTGAATTTTGTCAAAGGCCTTCTCTGCATCTATTGAGATAATCATATGGTTTTTATTTTTCAATTTGTTAATGTGGTGAATTACATTGATTGATTTGCGGATATTGAAGAATCCTTGCATCCCTGGGATAAAGCCCACTTGGTCATGGTGTATGATCTTTTTAATGTGTTGTTGGATTCTGATTGCTAGAATTTTGTTGAGGATTTTTGCATCTATGTTCATCAGTGATATTGGCCTGTAGTTTTCTTTTTTTGTAGTATCTTTGTCAGGTTTTGGTATTAGGGTGATGGTGGCCTCATAGAATGAGTTTGGAAGTTTACCTTCCTCTGCAATTTTCTGGAAGAGTTTGAGTAGGATAGGTGTTAGCTCTTCTCGAAATGTTTGGCAGAATTCAGCTGTGAAGCTGTCTGGACCTGGGCTTTTGTTTGCTGGAAGATTTCTGATTACAGTTTCAATTTCCATGGTTGTTATGGGTCTGTTAAGATTTTCTATTTCTTCCTGGTTCAGTTTTGGAAAGTTGTACTTTTCTAAGAATTTGTCCATTTCTTCCACGTTGTCCATTTTATTGGCATACAACTGCTGATAGTAGTCTCTTATGATCCTTTGTATTTCTGTGTTGTCTGTTGTGATCTCTCCATTTTCATTTCTAATTTTATTGATTTGATTTTTCTCTCTTAGCTTCTTGATGAGTCTGGCTAATGGTTTGTCAATTTTATTTATCCTTTCAAAGAACCAGCTTTTGGCTTTGCTGATTTTTGCTATGGTCTCTTTTGTTTCTTTTGCATTTATTTCTGCCCTAATTTTTAAGATTTCTTTCCTTCTATTAACTCTGGGGTTCTCCAATTCTTCCTTTTCTAGTTGCTTTAGTTGTAGAGTTAGGTTATTTATTTGACTTTTTTCTTGTTTCTTGAGGTATGCCTGTATTGCTATGAACTTTCCTCTTAGCACGGCTTTTATAGTGTCCCACAGGTTTTGGGTTGTTGTGTTTTCATTTTCATTAGTTTCTATGCATATTTTTATTTCTTTTTTGATTTCTTCTGTGATTTGTTGGTTATTCAGAAGTGTGTTGTTCAACCTCCATATGTTGGAATTTTTAATAGTTTTTCTCCTGTAATTGAGATCTAATCTTAATGCATTATGGTCAGAAAAGATGCTTGGAATGATTTCGATTTTTTTGAATTTATCAAGTTTAGATTTATGGCCCAGGATGTGATCTATCCTGGAGAAGGTTCCATGAGCGCTTGAAAAAAAGGTGAAATTCATTGTTTTGGGGTGAAATGTCCTATAGATATCAATTAGGTCTAACTGATCTAATGTATCATTTAAAGTTTGCGTTTCTTTGTTAATTTTCTGTTTAGTTGATCTGTCCATAGGTGTGAGTGGGGTATTAAAGTCTCCCACTATTATTGTGTTATTGTTGATTTCCCCTTTCATACTTGTTAGCATTTGTCTTACATATTGCGGTGCTCCTATATTGGGTGCATATATATTTATAATTGTTATATCTTCTTCTTGGATTGATCCTTTGATCATTATGTAGTGTCCTTCTTTGTCTCTTTTCACAGCCTTTGTTTTAAAGTCTATTTTATCGGATATGAGTATTGCCACTCCTGCTTTCTTTTGGTCTCTATTTGCGTGGTATATCTTTTTCCAGCCCTTCACTTTCAGTCAGTATGTGTCCCTTGTTTTGAGGTGGGTCTCTTGTAAGCAACATATAGAGGGGTCTTGTTTTTGTATCCATTCAGCCAGTCTTTGTCTTTTGGTTGGGGCATTCAACCCATTTACGTTTGAGGTAATTATTGATAAGTATGATACCGTTACCATTTACTTTATTGTTTTGGGTTCGGGTTTATACACCCTTTTCCAGTTTCCTGTCTAGAGAATATCCTTTAGAATTTGTTGGAGAGCTGTTTTGGTGGTGCTGAATTCTCTCAGCTTTTGCTTGTCTGTAAAGCTTTTGATTTCTCCTTCGTATTTGAATGAGATCCTTGCTGGGTACAGTAATCTGGGCTGTAGGTTATTTTCTTTCATCACTTTAAGTATGTCTTGCCATTCTCTCCTGGCCTGAAGAGTTTCTATTGAAAGATCAGCTGTTATCCTTATGGGAATCCCCTTGTGTGTTATTTGTTGTTTTTCCCTTGCTGCTTTTAACATTTGTTCTTTGTGTTTGATCTTTGTTAATTTGATTAATATGTGTCTTGGGGTGTTTCGCCTTGGGTTTACCCTATTTGGAACTCTCTGTGTTTCTTGGACGTGGGTGGTTATTTCCTTCCCCATTTTAGGGACGTTTTCAACTATTATCTCCTCAAGGATTTTCTCATGATCTTTCTTTCTGTCTTCTTCTTCTGGGACTCCTACAATTCGAATGTTGGAGCGTTTCATATTGTCCTGGAGGTCTCTGAGATTGTCCTCGTTTCTTTTGATTCGTTTTTCTTGTTTCCTCTCTGATTCATTTATTTCTACCATTCTATCTTCTATTTCACTAATCCTATCTTCTGCCTCCGTTATTCTACTATTTGTTGCCTCCAGAGTGTTTCTGATCTCATTTATTGCGTTATTCATTATATTTTGACTCTTTTTTATTTCTTCTAGGTCCTTGTTAAACCTTTCTTGCATCTTCTCAATCCTTGTCTCTAGGCTATTTATCTGTGATTCCGTTTTGATTTCAAGATTTTGGATCATTTTCACTATCAATATTCGGAATTCCTTCTCAGGTAGATTCCCTACTTCTTCCTCTTTTGTTTGGTTTGGCGGGCAACTCTCCTGTTCCTTTACCTGTTGAGTATTCCTCTGTCTCTTCATCTTGGTTATATTGCTGCGTTTGGGGTGGCCTTTTTATATTCTGGTAATTTGTGGAGTTCTCTTTATTATGGAGCTTCCTCACTGTGGGTGGGGTTCTATCAGTGGCTTGTCAAGGTTTCCTGGTTAGGGAGGCTTGTGTTGGAGTTCTGGTGGGTGGAGCTGGGTTTTTTCTCTTTGGATTGCAGTGGAGTGACCAGTAATGGGTTATGAGACATCAAAGGTTTTGGAATAATTTTGAGCTGCCTGTATATTGAAGCTCAGGGGAGTGTTCCTGTGTTGCTGGAGAATTTGAGTGGTATGTCTTGTTTTGGAACTTGTTGGCCCTTGGGTGGAGCTTGGTTTCGGTGTAGGTATGAAGGCATTTGATGAGCTCCTATTGCTTAATGTTCCCTGAATTTAAGAGTTCTCTAATGTTTTCAGGCTTTGGATTTAAGCCTCCTGCTTCTGGTTTTCAGTTTTATTTTTACAGTAGCCTCTAGACTTCTCCATCTGTACAGCACCGATGGTAAAACATCTAGGTTAAAGATGAAAAGTTTCTCCACATTGAGGGACACTCAGAGAGGTTCACTGAGTTACAAGGAGAAGAGAAGATGGAGGGGGTACTTAGAGGTAACTGGAATGAGATACGGTGAGATCAAAAGAGGAGAGAGCAAGCTAGCCAGTAGTCACTTCATGTGCACTCTATAGTCTGGACCGCTCAGAGGTATTTACGGAGTTATACGGGGAAGAGGAGAGGGAGGAAGTAGACAGAGGTGACCAGGAGGATAAGAGAGAGGAATGAGAAGGAGAGAGACAAATCCTGCCAGTAACCAGTTCCTTAGGTGTTCTCCACCGTCTGGAACACACAGAGATTCACAGAGTTGGATAGAGAAGAGATGGGGGAGAAAAGAGACAGAAGCCACCTGGTGGAGAAAAAGGAGAGTCCAAAGGAGGAGAGAGTGGTCAAGCCAGTAATCTCGCTCTCAGGTAAACTTGGGTAGTGAAGTTAGGGTTTTTAAATGTACAAAATTGACAACAAAAACCTAAGAGCAAAGATTAAAAATCTGTTTTTGAAGACAATGGTCTGCTTTTCTGGTTGCCTGATGTCCTCTGCCAGCCTACAGAAGTTGTTTTGTGGAGTTTGCTCGGCGTTGAAATGTTCTTTTGTGGAATTTGTGAGGGAGAGAGTGGTCTTCCCGTCCTATTCCTCCGCCATCTTTACCTGATCTGCATCTTTTAATTTCATGGTTGCAGTCACCATCTGCAGTGATTTTGGAGCCCAAGAAAATAAAATCTGGCACTGTTTCCACTTTTCCCACATCTATTTGCCATGAAGTGATGGGGTCAGATGCCATGATGTTAGTGTTTTGAATGTTGAGTTTAAGCCAGCTTTTTAAAAAAATTTTTCTTAATATATATATTTTATTGAAGTATAGTTGACACAATGTTTCAGATGCACAGCAAAGTGATTCAGTTATACATACATATTATTTTTGAAGTTATTTTTCATTATAGGTTATTACAAGACAGTGACTACAGTTCCTTGTGCTAGAGAGTAAACCTTTGTTGCTTGTTGCACATCTATTTTTTAAAATTAGGAATCTAACATTCTATTCATAGTAAGTCAAACAAGTGGAATAAAAATGTCATAAATTTCTTAGTTAGGCAAAAATATTCAAGTTTTCTTATATATTAACATTATTTATATATATGTATACAAAAGCTTTTCTACTACACTTGATAAAGGCTTGAGAAAGAACATTTAAAAAAAACAAAGAGATGGAGAAATTGGAAAATATAAACTAAATGAAATGAGAGCACTGAATATGAAATAGAAAAAGTGAAACAAACTAGATAAAAGTAAAAGATCATCATATAGTCCAGTTGTTTTTAAACATGGTTGCTCATTAGAAAGATATCTGGAGTCCTGGCAAAAGAAAAACCAATACCCGGGAATTTGTATTTTCCAAAAATTTCCAGGATAATTCTGATATGCATCTGAATTTTAAAAAGTGATTACAGGTTTTATTATTACATGGTAATTTTGGTGATATAGAGTTCTATTACTTTTCTGTTGACCAACCATGTTACAATGGTATTGAGTGAGTAATAGTTACATAGTCACAGTCGTAAAAGATATTTTATCAGTTTTCACAATCAATAGCCAGACAAAAAATTAGATAATTAGCTAATCATGGGAACATGATTAACCTAACAATACAAAATAATTACATAAACAATTTGGGTGGGTCAAGTAGACTGATGTGGTAAGTAGAAATGCATACATGCACACGTTTTCATCTGTCCACCCTGACTATATCTTTTGGTTAGTGCATTAAATCCATTTACATTTAAGGTAATTATCAATATATATGATCCTATTACTGTTTTTTTACTTGTTTTGGGTTTATTTTCTGTAGGTCTTTTCCTTCTCTTGTGTTTCCTGCCTAGAGAAGTTCCTTTAGCATTTGTTGTAAAGCTGGCTTTGTGGTGCTGAATTCTCGCAACTTTTGCTTGCCTGGAAAGCTTTTGGTATCTCCATCAAATCTCAAAGAGAGTCTTGCTGGGTAGAGTATTCTTGGTTATAGGTTCTTCCCTTTCATCACTTTAAATATATAGATATGCCATTCCCTTCTGGCTTGTAGTTTCTGTTGAGAAGTCAGCTATAGCCTGATGGGAGTTCACTTGTGTGTTGTCATTTTTGCCTTGTTGCTTTTAATATTTTACCTTTAATTTCTGTCAGTTTGATTATTATGTATCTTGATGTGTTCCTCCTTGGGTTTACACTGACTGGGACTCTGTGCTTTCTGGACTTGGTTGACTATTTCCTTTCCCATGTTGGGGAAGTTTTCAGCTATTCTCTCTTCAAATATTTTCTCATTGTCCTCTCTCTCTCTCTTCTGCTTCTGGGATCCCAATAATGCAAATGTTGGTGCATTTAATGCTGTCACAGAAGTCTCTTAGGTTGTCTTCATTTCTTTTCATTCTTTTTTGGTATATTCTGTTCTGCGGCAGTGATTTCCACCATTCTGTTCTCCAGGTCATTTATCCATTCTTCTGCCTCAGTTATTCTGCTACTGACTCCTTCTAGTATATTATTCATCTCTGTTTGTTCTTTAGTTCTTGTAGGTCTTTGGTAAACATTTCTTCATCTTTTCCATTGTTTTCCTGAGATCCTAGATCATGTTCTTTATCATTACTCTGAATTCTTTTTCTGGAAGGTTGCCTATCTTCACTTCTTAGTTGTTTTTCTAGGGTTTTTATCTTGTCTCTTCATCTGTGATATTCTGCTTCTTCATTGTGGGTAACTTCCTGTAAGGTGGTTTTCATTTTAGCCACTGTGGAACTGTGCTTATTCGTGCTTCTTCTGTCTGCCCTCCGATGGAGGAGGCTAAGAGGCTTGTGTAAGCTTTCTGATGGGGACTGGTGGTGGGAAAAACTGGGTCTTGCTCTAGTGGGCAGGGCCTTGCTCAGGAAAGCTTTAATCTAATTATTTGCTGATAGCTGATTATCTACTATCTCTGGTACTTGATTATGTACTATATCCGAAATCAAATTGGTTATATTCTTTGCAGCCAAAGATGGAGAAGCTCTATAGTCAGCAAAAACAAGACTGAGAGCTGACTGGCTCAGATTATGAACTCCTTATTGCCAAATTCAGACTGAAATCGAAGAAAGTAGGGAAAACCACTAGACCATTCACGTATGACCTAAATCAAATCCCTTACAATTATATAGTGGAAGTGACAAATAGATTCAAAGGATTAGATCTGATAGACTGAGTGCCTGAAGAACTATGGATGGGGGTTCATGACATTGTATAGGAGACAGGGATCAAGACCATCCCCAAGAAAAAGAAATGCAAAAAGGCAAAATGGTTGTCTGAGGAGGCCTTACAAAGAGCTATGAAAAGAAGAGAAGCAAAAGGCAAAGGAAAAAAGAAAAGCTATATCCATTTGAATGCAGAGTTCCAAAGACTATCAAGGAGAGATAAGAAAGCTTTCCTCAGCGATCAATGCAAAGAAATAGAGGAAAACAATAGAATGGGAAAAATTAGAGATCTCTTCAAGGAAATTAGAGATACCAAGGGAACATTTCATGCAAAGTTGGGCTCAATAAAGGACAGAAAAGGTATGGACCTAACAGAAGCAGAAGATATTAAGAAGAGGTGGCAAGAATACATAGAACTGTACAAAAAAGATCTTCATGACCCAGATAATCATGATGGTGTGATCACTCATCTAGAGACAGACATCCTGGAATGTGAAGTCAAGTGGGCCTTACGAACAAAGCTAGTGGAGGTGATGGAATTCCAGTTAAGCTATTTCAAATCCTGGAAGATGCTGTGAAAGTGCTGCACTCAATATGCCAGCAAACTTGGAAAACTCAGCAGTGGCCACAGGACTGGAAAAGGTCCGTTTTCATTCCAATCCCAAAGAAAGGCAATGCAAAGAATGCTCAAACTACCGCACAATCGCACTCATCTCACATGTTAGCAAAGAAATGCTCAAAATTCTCCAAGCTAGGCTTCAACAGTTTGTGAACTGTGAACTTGCTGATGTTCAAGCTATTTTAGAAAAGGCAGAGGAACTAGAAATCAAATTGCCAACATCTGTTGGATCATCAAAAAAGCAAGAGAGTTGCAGAAAAACATACTTCTGCTTCATTGACTATGCCAAAGCCTTTGACTGTATGGATCACAACAAACTGGAAAATTCTTCAAGAGATGGGAATACCAGACCTCCTGAGAAATCTGTATGCAGGCCAGGGAGCAACAGTTAGAACTGGACATGGAACAACAGACTGGTTGCAAATAGGAAAAGGAGTACGTCAAGGCTGTATATTGTCACTCTGCTTATTTAACTTAAATGCAAAATACATCATGAGAAACACTGGGAGGGAAAAGCACAAGCTGGAATCAAGATTGCCTGGAGAAATACCGATAACTTCAGATATGCAGATGACACCACCCTTATGGCAGAACGTGAAGAAGAACTAAAGAGCCTCTTGATGAAAGTGAACGAGAGTGAAAAAGTTGGCTTAAAGCTCAACATTCAGAAAACGAAGATCATGGTATCTGGTCCCATCACTTCATGGTAAACAGATGGGGAAACTGTGGAAACAGTGACAGACTTTACTGTTTTGGGCTCTAAAATCACTGCAGATGGTGACTGAAGCCATAAAAGTAAGATGTTTGTTCCTTGAAAGAAAAATTATGACCAACCTAGACAGCATATTAAAAAGCAGAGACATTACTTTCTCAACAAAGGTCTGTCTAGTCAAAGCTATGTTTTTTCCAGTAGTCATGTATGGATGTGACAGTTGGACTATAAAGAAAGCTGAGTGCCAAAGAATTGATGCTTTTGAACTGTGGTGTTGGAGAAGACTCTTAAAGAGTCCTTTGGACTGAAAAGAGATCCAACTAGTCCATCCTAAAGGAAATCAGTCCTGAATATTCATTGGAAGGACTGATACTGAAGCTGAAACTCCAATACTTTGGCCACCTGATACGAAGAGCTGACTCATTTGAAAAGACCCTGATGCTGGAAAAGCTTGAAGGCAGGAGCAGATAGGGATGACAGATGATGAGATGGTTGGATGGCATTACCGACTCAATGGACATGAGTTTGAGTAAACTATGGGAGTTCGTGATGGCATGCTGCAGTCCATGGGGTTGCAGAGTCAGACACTGCCGGGAGCCAGCGTGAGGAATTCCACCCGTGACAAGGTCATGTGGCAGAGCTCTGATGGCAAGGCTAATCAGACCTCAGGTTTTCCCCCTGGAATTTCCTGAGCATCCACCCCCTTCAAAAATAAGAATCTGCCTGCTTTTTCACTCTTCTAATATTCTCCAGAAAAAGTCAAATCAGGGCTTTAGTCTTCTGCATTTGAAAGGAATGTTTCAGTTAAAACCCCTCTGATAGCTCTCTAGCTTGCCTAACAGGTTCCCCCTGACCTCTTACAGCTTGTGAATTGCTTACAGCACCCCCAACCGCGAGAGGCACAGAGCTTAAAGCATCTTAAGATACAGAGCCTTTTCTAAAGAGCTAAAAATCATATTGGTGACGGGTTTTCACTGTTGACTCAATGATTGCTGCCAGACCTCCATATTCTTTGTCTTTTAGGAACCTGGGAGGATGTTAATCAATGTAAATGGGATATGGAAAAAGATATATAGAAGTTTTGATGTTAGCAACACTAGACTTTTGAGTTACTTTTCTCTTTGTTATATATCACTGCACTCCTCTTGTGTCCTTGCTATGTAAGAATGTAACTTTATTTAGTGCTTTCTGAGAGTGGCACCAGACTTTGGGAAGATCAACACAAATAAGTCTTCTGGTTGACAAACCCTTATCAGAAAAGAGGCTGTAAAATGTTAATTGGCCCTTTTGGCCGGAAGATGATGTAAATTACCTAAGACTTGTGTATACAACTAGGTATGCAGAGAGAAAAGCCTGGTTTTGATGAGTCTGGGCTGCTAACACTGCATAATTTTGTATTACCCATTGATCTCTATGTACAATCAGAAAGGTATAAAAGGCCTTTCTAGACAATAGAGGCCGGGGCAAGTCACTGGACTGATTTCCCCCGTGTCTCCTCTCTAATTTCTGGCTGAATTTCCATCTGGGGCGTGGAGGCCCACCATGTCTACTTACTTGTCCCAGCTTTTAAGATCCACGCGAGGGGGAGCCCATGGCAGGGCACCCCCCGATATTCAAGAGGACGCCGGTGGCCTAACGTAGATGGTGCAAGCTCCTTGTCTGGAACTTTATTGGCTTCCACGTAAACCAAGTTATTCAGCCTTCTTTCTTCACTTAATTTTCCTACTACACTATTTCTTCCTAATCTAATCTTATATTAATAAATAAATTTTCCTCGCCAATGCTGTTCCCACCTCGAATTCCCTGGATCCACTGGGGCTGGACCCCGGCAAGACACGACTGAGCAAGTGAACCGAACTGGTAGTTGTTTGGCTTGAGGCGACCCAGCCCTGATATGTCATGTTAACAGCGACATAAAAGAGGGCTCCACGTTCCAGGATGTCTGCCTCTAGGTGAGTGATCACACCATCATGATTATCTTGGTCGTGAAGATCTTTTTTGTACAGTTCTTCTGTGTATTCTTGCCACCTCTTCTTAATATCTTCTGCTTCTGTTAGGTCCATACTATTTATGTCCTTTATCAAGCCCATCTATGCATGAAATGTTCCCTTGGTATCTCTAATTTTCTTGAAGAGATCTCTAGTCTTTCCCATTCTGTTGTTTCCCTCTATTTCTTTGCATTGATTGCTGAGGATCACTGCAGATGGTGACTGCAGTCATGAAATTAAAAGACCCTTACTCATTGGAAGAAAAGTTATGACCAACCTAGATAGCATGTTGAAAAGCAGAGACATTACTTTGCCAACAAAGGTCTGTCTAGTCAAGGCTATGGTTTTTCCAGTGGTCATGTATGGATGTGAGAGTTGGACTGTGAAGAAAGCTGAGTGCTGAAGAATTGATGCTTTTGAACTGTGGTGTTGGAGAAGACTCTTGAGAATCCCTTGGACTGCAAGATCCAACCAGTCCATTCTGAAGGAGATCAGCCCTGGGATTTCTTTGGAAGGAAAGATGCTGAAGCTGAAACTCCAGTACTTTGGCCACCTCATGTGAAGAGCTGACTCATTGGAAAAGACTCTGATGCTGTGGGGGATTGGGGACAGGAGGAGAAGGGGACAAGAGAGGATGAGATGGCTGGATGGCATCGCTGACTCGATGGATGTAAGTCTGAGTGAACTCTGGGAGTTGGTGATGGACAGGGAGGCCTGGCGTGCTGCAATTCATGGGGTTGCAAAGAGTCGTACATGACTGAGCGACTGAACTGAACTGAAAAGAGGGCTTATGACAAGGGAGTCCTTCCTTGACTGCTGCTGCCAGTGCACCTATCGCTGAGGTGATCCCCTGCTGACCCATTTCTCCACAGGAGACTCTCCAACAACTGTAGGTAGTTTTGGTTCAGTCTCCTGTGGGGTCACTGCTCCTTTCCTCTGGGTCTTGGTTTATGCAAGATTTTGTTTGTGCACTCCAAGACTGGAGTCCTTGTTTTCCCCAGTCCTGTGGAAGTCCTATAATAAAATACCATTGGCCTTCAAGGTCAGATTCCCTGGGGATTCGCAGTCCCTTTGTCAGATCACCAGGTTGGGAAGCCTGCCCTGACAGAACCTTCACAACAGTGTGAGAACTTCTTTGCTATTACTGTTCTCCAGTTTGTGGGTCACCCACTCAGCAGGTATGGGATTTGACTTTATTGTGATTGGATCCCTCCTACCTTCTTGTTGTGGCTTCTTCTTTGTCTTTGGACGTGGGGTATCTTTTTTTGGTGGGTTCCAGCATCCTCCTGTTGAACCAGCTGTTCAACAGCTAGGTGCGATTTTGGTGCTCTTACAGAAGATGAGCACACATCCTTATACTCTACCATCTTGAACCAGAAGCCTCTAAGCAAGCTTTCTTCTTTCAGCCGCATCAAGAGGCTCTTTAGCTCCTCTTCAATTTCTGCCATCAGAGTGGTATCATCTGCATGTCTGAAGTTGTTGATATTTCTCTCAGTGATCTTGATTCCAGCTTGTGATTCACTCAGCCCGGCATTTCACATGTACTCTGCATATAAGTTAAATAAGCAAAGTAACAATGTACAAGTACATTAAAGCAAGTACAGCTTTAATGCACTCCCTTCCCAAGTTTGAACCTGGCCGACTCTAACTGCTCCATGTTTGATTCTAACTGTTGATTGTTGACCTGCATACATGTTTCTCAGGGCAGGTAAGGTGGTTTGGTAGTCCCATCTTTTTAAGAATTTTCCACAGTTTGTTGTGATCCACACAAAGGCTTTAGCATAATCAGTGAGGCAGAAGTAGATGTTTTCCTGAAACTCCTTTGCGTTCTCCATGATCCAACAAATGTTAGCAATTTGGTCTCTGGTTCTTCTGCCTTTTCTAAACGCAGCTTGTACACCTGGAAGTTCTTAGTTCACATACTGCTGCTGAAGCCTAGCTTGAAAGATTTTGAGCCTTACCAGCACGCAAAATGAGCGAAATTGTATGGCAGTTTGAACATTCTTTGGCACTGCCCTTCTTTGGGACTGGAATGAAAACTGACCTTTTCCAGTACTGTGGTCACTGCTGAGTTTTTCGAATTTGTTGGCATATTGAGTGCAGTACTTTAACATCATCATCCTTTAGGATTTGAAGTGCCTCAGCTAGAATTTCAACACTTCCACTAACTGTTTGTAGTGATGCTTCCTACGACCCACTTGACTTCAGACTTCAAGATGTCTGGCTCTAGGTGAGTAACAACATCTTTATGGTCATCCAGGTCATGAAGACCTTTTTCGAACAGTTCTTCTTTGTCATCTTCTTGCCACCTCTTCTTAATATCTTCTGCTTCTGTTAGGTCCTTAACATTTCAGTCCTTTATTTTGCCCATTCTTGTATGAAACATTTCCTTGGTATCTCTAATTTTCTTGAAGAACTCTCTAGTCTTTCCCATTCTATTGTTTCCCCCTATTTCTTTGCTGCTGCTCCTAAATTGCTTCAGTCATGTCCAACTCTTCGCGAACCCACGGACTGCAGCCTACCAGGCTCCTCTGTCCATGCAATTTTCCAGGCAAGAGTACTATTTCTTTGCAGTGTTCACTTAATAAGGCTTTCTCATCTCTCCTTGCTTTCTTTTGGAACTCTGCATTTAGATTGATATATCTTTCCCTTTCTCCTTGGCTTCTCTTCTCAGCTATTTGTAAGCCCTCCTCAGACAACGATTTTGCCTTGTTACATTTCTTTCTCCTTGGTATGGTTTTGGTCACCATCTCCTGTACAATGTTAGGAACCTGTATCTATAGTTCTTCAGGCACTCTGTGAGATCTAATCCCTTCAATCTATTTGTCACTCCCACTTACAGTCATAAGGGATTTGATTTAGATCATACCTGATGGCCTAGTAGTTTTCCCTACGTTCTTCAATTTAAGCCTGAATTTTGCAATAAGGAGCTGATGATTTGAGCCACAGTCAGCTCCAGGTCTTTTCTTTGCTGACTGTACACAGAGCTTCTCCATCTTCAGCTGCAAAGAATATAATCAATCTGATTTCAGTATTATTTGATGATATCCATCCCTTGTGTTGTTGGAAAAGGGTGTTTGCTATGACCTGTGCATTCTCTTGTCAAAACTGTTAGCCTTTGCCCTGCTGCATTTTGTACTCCAAGGCCAAACTTGCCTGTTACGTTAGGTATCTCTTGACTCCTTAGTTTGCATTCCAAACCCCTGCGATGAAAAGGCCATCTTTTTTTTTTTTACTGTTAATTATAGGTCTTGGAGGTCTTCATATATGAACTGTTTCAGCTTCTTTGGTGTTAGTGGTTGGGGCATAGACTTGGATTACTGTGTTGAATGGTTTGCCTTGGAAATGAACCAAGATCATATTGTCGTTTTTGAGACTGCATCTCAGTACTGCATTTCATACTCTTTTGTTCACTATGAGGGCTACTCCATTTCTTTTAAGGGATTCTTGCCCACAGTAGTAATCTAATCGTCATCTGAATTAAATTTGGCTATTCCCATCCATTTTAGTTCAGTGATTACTAAATTGTCGATGTTCACTTTTACCATCTCTGGTTTGACTATGTCCAACTTACCTTGATTCATGCACCTAACATTCCAGGTTCCTATGCAATACTGTTCTATACAGCATTGAACTTTACTTTCACCACCAGACACATCTACAGCTAGGCGTCATTTCCACTTTGGTCCAGCCTCTTCACCTTCTGGAGCTCTCTCTCCATTCTTCCCCAGTAGCATTTTGGACACTTACTGACCTGGGGGCTCATTTTCCAGTGTCATATATTTTTGTCTTTTCATACTGTTCAGGGGTTCTCAAGGCAAGAATACTGAAATGGTTTGCCATTCACTACTCCAGTGGACCATATTTTGTCAGAACTTTCCACCATGACCCGTTCACCTTGGATGGCTGTGCACTGCAGTTATTACCAAGAATGGAAAGGAAGAGGAAAAGCAACCGAACATTTGTTTTGTTGGTAGCCTTTGTGTTTTCAAAAACATGTGGAAATGTGTCATGTTCCCAAAATATAAAGTAGATGGCACTGCCTGTAAGTATCTTTTGCTACCCCAGGGATTAAAGTTTTTCTGGGGTAATTTAAAAGGCCCTTCTCTCACCTTGAGTTCTTTTTATTTCCCAGAGTGCTGAATTGCAGTTTTTAAAAAGTTAATTTTAATTGGAGGATAATTACAAATTGTGATGGTTTCTGCCATACATCGACATGAATCAGCCATGGGTGCACGTGTGTTGCCCACCATCCTGAACCCCCCTCCCACCTTCCCATCTCATCCCTCTGTGTTGTCCCAGAGCACTGGCTTTGAGTGCCCAGCTTCATGCATCAAACTTGCACTGTTCATCTATTTTGCATATGGTGATATACATGTTTCAACATTATTCTCTCAAATCACCTCACCCTCACTTGCTCCCAGAGCCAAAAGTCTGTTCTTTATATCTGTGTCTCTTCTGGTGCCTTGCATATAAGATTGTTGTTATTGTCTTTCTAAATTTTATATATATCATTAATACACAGTATTTCTCTAAGAATGTCTCTCTTTCTGACTTCATGCTGTATAATAGGCTCATTTCATCCACCTCATTAGAACTGACTCAAACGTGTTCCTTTTTATAGCTAAGTTCTCCACTGTGTATATGTACCATAACTCCCTTATCCATTCATCTGCCAATGGATATCTACGTTGTTTCCATGTCCTAGCTATTGTAAACAGTGCTGCAATGAACACTGGAGTACATATGTCTCTTTCAATTCTGGTTTCTCCAGTGTGTATGCCCAGCAGTGGGATTGCTGGGTCATATGGCAGTTCTCTTCCCAGTTTTAAAAGGAATCTCCACAGTTCTTCATAATGGCTGTACCAGCTTGCATTTCCACCAACAGCGTTAAGAGGGTTCCCTTTTCTCCACACCCTCTCCAGCATTTACTGTGTGTAGACTTTTTGATGGTGGCCATTCTGACTGGTGTGAGATGATACATCACTGTGGTTTTGATTCCCATTTTTCTAATAACGAGTGATTATTTTCTTTTCTTGTGTTTATTAGCTATCTGTATGTCTTCTTTGGAGAAATGTCTGTTTAGTTCTTTGGCCTATTTTCTGATTGGGTTGTTTTTCTGTTATTGAGCTGCATGAGCTGCTTGTGTATTTTGAAGATTCTAAGTTTCATTTGCTTTTATTTTCTTGTATTCTGAAGGCTGCCTTTCACTTTGCTTACTGTTTCCTTCCTTGTGCAAAAGCTTTTAAGTTTAATCAGGTCCCATTTTTTTTTAAATTTTTATTTTTACTTTATTTTACTTTACAATACTGTATTGGTTTTGCCATACATTGTCATGAATCCACCATGGGTGTACATGCAATCCCAAACACGAACCCCCCTCCCACCTCCCTCCCCACAACATCCCTCTGGGTCATCCCCGTGCACCAGCCCCAAGCATGAACAGAACACTGGAGTGGGTAGCCTTTCCCTTCTCTGGGGGATCTTCCCAATCCAGGGATCAAACCCAGGTCTACTGCACTGCAGGCAGATTCTTTACCAGCTGTGCCACTAGGGAAGCTCCCACTTGTTAAAAAGACTGTCTTTTCTCCATTGTATATTTTTGCTTCCTTTGTCAAAGATAAGGTGTTCATAGGTGCTTTATTTCTGGGCTTTCTATCTTGTTCCATTGATCTATATTTCTCTGTGCCACTACCAAAGTGTCTTGATGACTGCAGCTTTGGAGTATAGTCTGAAGTCAGGAAGGTTGATTCCTCTAGTTTCATTCTTCTTTAAGCTTGCTTTGGATATTGGAGGGTTTTTTGGTGTTTCCATACAATTGTGAAATTGTTCTAGTTCTGTGAAAAATACCATGGGTAGCTTGATAGGGACTGCATTGAATCTGTAGATTGCTTTGGGTAATATACTCATTTTCACTATATTGATTCTTCCAATCCACAAACATCGTATACTTCTCCATCTATTTGTGTCATCTTTGATTTCTTTCATCAATGTTTCAGAGTTTTCTATATATAGGTCTTTTGTTTCTGTGGGTAAATTTATTCCTAAGTATTTTATTCTTTTTGTTGCAATGGTGAATAGAATTATTTCCTTGATTTTTTCATTGTTAGTGTATAGGAATACAAGGGATTTCTGTGTATTAATTTTATATCTTGCAAATTTACTATATTCATTGATTAGCTCTAGTAACTTTCTGGTGGTATCTTTAGGATTTTCTATGTAGAGGATCATGTCATCTACAGAGTTTTACTTTTCCTTTTCCAATCTGGGTTCCTTTTATTTCTTTTGTCTTCTCTGACTGCAGCGGCTGGGACTTCCAAAACTATGTTGATAGTAGTGGTGACAATGGGCACCCTTGACTTGTTCCTGATTTTAGAGGATTTTTTTTTTTGCCATTTGAGGATAATGTTTGCTGTAGGCTTGTCATATATGGCTTTTATTATGTTGAGGTATGTTCCTTCTATGCCTGCTTTCTGGAGTTTGTTTTTTTTTAATCATTAATGGGTTTTGAATTTTGTCAACAGCTTTCTCTGCATCTATTGAGATAATCATATTGTTTTTAATCTTTCAATCTGTTAATATGGTATATCACATCGATTGATTTGTGAATACTGAAGAATCCTTGCATCCCTGGAATAAAGCCCACTTGGTCAGCACAACACTTTTTAGGACAAATTTTGATTAACAATCTAAAAATTAAATTATGGGATGATTCTATTACCCCTGTTTTGGTTGGGGAACTCTTCAGACTTAGGTTACTTGATAAAAGCATGATTAAACAGTTTCAAGTTTATCACAGTTTATTTTTCATTTTTATTTCTGTTGTTTGCAACCTGGTGCTTGGCGCCAGAATCCGGAGCCCTTTGGAGCTTCCCTTCGTCTCTTCCTAGCCCCCGGTCAGTGGGAAAAAACCCCATCACAATAGTAGTATTTTACCAGAGGCCTGTAAAGCCAGTGGGCCCCACCCCTGTCCCCATGGGGAGAAAGGAGGGTTAGGGGCCTCAGAGGGCCTCCCACTTATTCTAAATGTCTCAGGTCTCTTCACCATGCCAGACTAGAGTCAAGTTCAATAGGGTCTTCTTTCCCTGCTGATTCTGCCACACCTGTTCCCTTGGCTGTGGTTTTGCTAGATAGTAGGTAGGGACAATGGGAGTCTCCTTCATCCATTCATGGATGTCACCAACTATATAATGAGGCATCTAGCTACCTTAAGAGATATCAGTTTACTTCAGTATTGAAATATTTTTTGATTCTAACTCCCAGGTGTTTAAGGGATTAGAATAGACATTTGTATCTAAGATCTAATTTTAGTGATTCGACAACTGATGTTCTATAAACTCTTGAATAAGACAACCACTATTTCTGCAAAGTAATATGTTCTCTAAGGATCCTCCCCTCTCATTTCCCCACACCACCACTTCCCACTTGCCTCCTTACAGGTGACTATTTATTAGTAATCAAGTTTGAGTTTCTATCACTTAATAGTAATGTCATGTTTGGCAACATTTTTTTACCTTTCTAAGCTTCACTTCTCTTAAAAAAAGTTGCCTACCTCACAAAAATATTGAGTGGATAAAATGAGTTAATACATGTAAAGTGTTCATAAATTTTAAGGTGCTATATAAATAAGGTGTTATTTTGTCTTAGAAAAATATAGTAAGCAAAAACATGGTATTTTAAGCATCATTTTATAGCAGATTATCATCCATCAACAAAGTTAATTCAGTTTTTATTTGCTCAGTTGTGTCTGACTCTTTGAGATCCCATGGACTGCAGTCCACCAGACTCCTCTGTCCATGGGATTCTTTAGGCAAGAATATTGGAGTGAATTGCCATTTCTTTCTGAAAAGGATCTTCCCGACCTAGGGCTCAAACCTGAGTCTCCTGCGTTGCAGGCAGATTCTTTACCATCTGAGCCACGAGGGAAGCCCCAAGGAATGTTATCATAGACTTGAAACAATCTTCAATGACTTAACGAAAGCTCTTCTTTAGAACTACCTAGAAATTATATAGCAAAGTGAGTTACCTGGGTTAAGTTACTACATTTTAAGACTAATATCAAAAGACTATTCCAGTTGTAGACCCTATAGTCCCTCAGTTATGAGATTCTACAATTTCATGTTTATAACACAGGGAAACAGGCTTATTCTACCTGAACAAAATTCAGTTTACTTATACAGCTGTATCAATGGCTAAGCCAGAAACCATAAAGCTTCAAGGGTTAAAGTAAGAGGAATTCACACCTATTTTTTATGGCTTAATGTCTTTCAGACTATACTTTTTGATCCTAATATTACATTCATTTTTTAATGTATTAATAGGATCACTTACATTTTGATTTCCCTGAGACAATCTAGGTTTATGCCTTTTCTATTATCAAAATTTTTACTGAAAAAGTCTTTGAATAGAATTATTTTAATAGGTTTATTAATAGGATAATCTACTTTGTTGGGTCACCTGATGCAAAGAGCTGACTCATTTGAAAAGACCCTGATGCTGGGAAAGATTGAGGGCTGGAGGAGAAGGGAACAACAGAGGATGAGATGGTTGGATGGTATCACCGACTCAATGGACATGGGTTTGGGTGGACTCCAGGAGTTGGGTGATGGACAGGGAGGCCTGATGTGCTGCTCTTCACGGGGTCACCAAGAGTCAGACACGACTGAGCGACTGAACTGAACTGAAGTACGTATTTCAAAAATTATATAATAAATTTAGTGTCTACTTTCAAGTGTCCCAATTTGAATAATAAATATATAATTTCCACATTTAAGAACTAGGAGCAGAGGTCAGCAAAGTCAAGATCTTTCTGACTACTAGAAGGAGAGAAGTGAAAACAGAACTTAATATGATTGATAAAACATCAGAGGATCTCATCTATAGGTAAATAGCTTTGATTTCTATAAGATAATCAAATCATCTGTCTGCTGCTCATCAATGAAGGTGATGCTGAGACTCAAGAGGAAATAAGTACTAGAAAACAAGGACTCATAATACTGAACTCATACAATCATTTTGGAGAAGGTAAAGCTAATATTCATTTTGGAACTTGACAAGTCTCTGATGTAACTATCTCTGAGAAAAGATATAGTTACATTCTTTCACATGACCCCACTCAGACAGACCCTAATGATAAGCTTGTCTTATTAGAACTATATTTATTATCAATAAAGATAAGAGTCTTTTGAAACTGTGACCTGAGATTAAATACAATATGGTTGGCAACCTTTACCTAGGGCTTCCCTGGTGGCTCAGATGGTAAAGCATCCACCTCCAATGTGGGAGACCCTGGTTCGCTTCCTGGGTTGGGAAGATCCCCTGGAGAAGGGAATGGAAACTCACTCCAGTATTCTTGCCTGGAGAATTCCACGGATAGAGGAGCCTGGCAGACTATGGTCCATGGGGTCACAAAGAGTCAGACACAGCTGAGCGACTAACACTTTCTACCTTTCTACCTAGAGTGTATCGAGATGTTTGGTTTGAAAGATGTTTAATAAATAAAGTAGATCAACAGGACGACTTACATGAAGAGATGATCTTTATAATTAATTCTGGATATTTTCCCTAACAGTCCATTTTCGAAGAAAGTCAGGGAAGTTGAATTCTCTGTAATGGGTATACAAAATTTAAGCAAAGGTGATGATGATTTAGAAAGTAATTTTCAAGAAGCAGGTCAATGGATTAAAATGGTTTTAACTTCAAAAGTATAAATCTGTTAAAGTGTAAACCAAAATGTCTGTATTTCATTATCTAGAGTTATGAGATTCTTCGAGGAAACAGGATAACCCTTTTGAAATCTAGTAAGATACAGATTTACAATAAGATGACTATTAACTAACAACCTTTCTAATTTGATCTGATCTTTAAGAATTAGATTCAAAGATAACTGTGCCTGACAACCATCTTTTATTTTTTATTTTTTTATATTCCCTCTGATTTGACCAACTTTATTCTCAGCCCTCTCAAAGTTACATATCATTTTGTGGACACTGACTTTGTTGAAGACGATACTATAGGCATTGTGTGGTATCAAAGTTGTGTTTAGATATGGCCACTTGTTGTTGTTCACTGGCTAAATTGTGTCCGACTCTTTGCAACCCGATGGACCACAGCAGCCAGGCTTCCCTGTCCTTTAAAAGTTTCCTTTTATAATATTTATAATACATTAAACAAAAGAAAGAAAAGGATAAAACATTCCATGTTCAAGCAAAAGCTATCTGAGTTCTCTTTTTTCATACCTAGAAAATGATCACTCTGTTATAATTAGGAACCACTGTGAAAAACATGAAGCTTCAAGAGTACTAATGGGTTCAGAAATGGAAGAAGGAAAGCAGCTGTGAAAATGAAGAATGATACTCTCAAGTATCAACTAGTTATGCGAGCTGGATTCCTTTGGATTTCCAAATTCGTTTGGAAAATTCCTTTCCAACATTGTTCCCCATTTTGCTCGAATGTTTTCAAGTTACATTATCCTATTGGAAAACTTCCATTGGTTGAATTTGCAGGTAAAGAACCAGGGGAGAATCATGGATATAAAATGTTGCAGATGAAGGGCTGATTAATGCATTATACACAGGTAGGTGTGTGTATGTGTTTGTGTGTATAGATGGAGGGCTGATTAATGAATTATACGCAGATAGGGTGTGTGTGTCAGTGTGTGTGTGTGTCAGCGTGTGTGTGTCAGTCAGTGCCCTTAATACCCAAGTTAGATGTTTAAGGGTTAACTGTACTTTGAATTTTTCACTCGTAATTTTAGGGAAAATGAAAAAAGCACCGAAACATATTAAAGACAGAGATCTAGAAAGAATGTCATAAAACTTGATACTAAGTAATGGGAAGAAAATAAATGCTAAAAATTTTGAGACATTTACTTTGAAGCCTTTATACTTGACTTTCCTTAAATTTAACAAAATAAAAAAACCCTACCATTTCCTGAAAAGTGTTAGTTTCCCTAGGAAAGAAAAACTCTCAGATATGTATTTCACCCTCTCTAGTCCACAGAGAAAGAAACGAAGACAATAGTAAGTTCAGTTCAGTTCAGTCGCTCAGTCGTGTCCGACTCTTTGCGACCCCATGAATCGCAGCACGCCAGGCCTCCCTGTCCATCATCAACTCCCGGAGTTCACTCAGACTCGTGTCCATTGAGTCAGTGATGCCATCCAGCCATCTCATCCTCGGTCGTCCCCTTCTTCTCCTGCCCTCAATCCCTCCCAGCATCAGTCTAATAAAAAAATCTTTTTGGAAATCCTCTCTTTAAGCCTAAGAGCATAGTGGAATGTTATAGGTACATACATCTCAGGAGTGTGAAGGTCCCCCCAGTTTTTTCTGCTGAGGAACAAAAACCAACAAGTAAAAGGGCTGAAGTGAGGAAAAGACTTAGCAGGGGAGGGAGGGAAGGTCTTTAGTCCCTACATATAGAGAGGCAGCTACTTACACTCCTTCTTTTCAAAGGGGGGAAAGTGCACCAAGATATTTATGACCTAGATCACTTTTAGAGAAATACTGAATGACTATTACTCATGGGTACACACCTTGACAAGAATGCAAAACTAAGGTTACCATACTAGCTTCCTTCAGAAAATTATGCACTAAAATATTCCTAAATAATCAAGTATTAGCTTAACTAAAAAAATACATATTAAATGGGGAAAACTGACAAATCAGTAAATGGAAAATTTTAAAATTAAGCCAGAAGTCAGTATGGTTATCAGTCACTAGCCTAAGTAGAATGTCTTAATGATTTACTGTGTATCTTTACTTTGATAAATTCAGGCTTGTCATCATATTGATACTATTTTAAGCACTATGCCTAAAAAGAATGATAATATGGGAAATCCTCAATCTGTTATTTCACTAGTTTGAAATCTACACCTATTTTACATTTGCTGATCCAGAAAGCAGGTAACATCAAGATAACCATGAAACTAGTATATATAATAGAGAACTGAAGAAGTTATGTCACATGGAAAGGAGAAATAATGACAATAAAACAAGTGATCTTGAATGGTATTTGATTTCTGAGAGAAAGCAGGAGAATGCAGAAAGTAATTATTAGCAAATTTATGCAATACATAAAAGCAGAGACAGAAACATACATAGCAGGTCCAATGAAAGCAATAACTTTAGCTGTTAACCAGAGAGTAGTACTCAACCTGCAAGTACAGAAGCTGACAGCCAAGTGTATTTTTAGGAGTTTATGTACAGGAATGAAAACACTGAATACAGTTGAAAGAAACAGTACCAATTATGAATATTACATCCATTCTTTGGGTATAATTTGCCCCTTTTCCCCTAAAGTCTACAGGGATTTCAGAATACATTTTAGTCAAAGTATAGGTCCACAGTCGAGCAATTTACTATTTATGACAATAAAGCATGTTGAGGCATGATATCAAAGTTGAACTGGATGCTCTCTGAAGATTTTTTCTAGTCCTTTGATTCTATAGTTTAATATTACTGAAGCACTATTTCTGGGAAAAATACAAATAATTTTAGTGTGATCCAAATTCATTATTTTGTAGTTAAACATAGCATAAATCCAGGAAACACTCCTAACATATGGTAGTTATCATCTATAAATGTGTTTGAAAATAATATACTGCCATTTTTGGCAGAAATTTATAAAACAGTGTTATAAACTAAATCATATGTCTTTTTCTAAGCTATTGTGCAATCAGTTGATAGGAAGTTAAAAGTCTTAATTTTCCAAGATGCTTTATCTTTTGCCATGCTACCATCTTTCTATCTCTGATTGTATTAGAGATTTTGAGAAAATAGGTTGTAAAGTTATTACCTTGTGATTCTGGTACCAGGACTGATATACGTATTATCCGTTTCACTCTAAAATAGAGTGAATTGCAGCTGTCTTAAGGCTGATCTTTCACAATGGGTACTAAGTAAGTAAAAACTTCAAATTTATCTATAGAAGATATACTATAGGCAATGCTGCCAAGGAATTAGGATTCGGTGCTTTCACTGTTGTGACCTGGGTTTGACCTATGGTCGGGGAAATAAGATCCTGCAAGCTGCATAGCACGACCAAAAAAAAACCTACAGAAAGGAAAAAAATAAGATGAGCTTTATTTAGTATATGTAGGGAGAATTCTCATCCTTCCAATCTGTCTGTTTTTAGAAAAACACATTTGGGCTACCAAGCTAGGCCATGAAGAAAGTTGATGATATCCTCCATATATTTAGGTTTCAGCAATTTCCAAAGTTCTGATTAGCTTCTCAAAATGAAGCTAAATTTTAAGAAAATCTATATGTATGAATTATATGCATGTATATATATAGAAAATGTATGTGTATATGCTTATTACGTATATATGTGTGTGCATACATATAACCTACATAGCTCTGAAAAAACACATCTGGGTATGCAGAATTATAGAAATTCCTTATCCAATAATGCATCATTAATTTTTATTAACAATCCAGGATTTGTTTAGCATCATGTTTAACATTTTGAAAGTCAAAACATTAACTTTTTTTGTTCTCAAGGACAGTACTATTAAAAGAAGACCTCTAACACCAGTAGTTAGTACTTTTTACATACAAAACGAAAAACTTTGAAATTTCATTGTGGGACTTAAGTCTTTTTACATTTCTAAAACCTGACAGAAATTAATGTACATGGAATTCTCATATGCTAGTATATATTTCATATGGTCATGCTGTCTTCATGAAACCATTTGACTGGCAAGCATATTAATTATGATTTCAAAAGAAACTCCCTATTTGACTCACCAGGAGAAACTTAAAGGTCCTTGTCTTATTATTTCTGCTGCTGAGCATGGAATATATTTGTAGATGGAATAAGAAAAGAAAAGAGATTTATTTGGGTAATGCCAATATTTATGGCTTTACCTTCTTGTCTAAAATTAGGAGGTCAGTGAAAGAATTACAAATGGATTGAAGGTGGTTTTTTTCATACTAAAAATAAATTTTAGTGATAAAAGCACGATTTATTCTATAACTTTTGAATAACAGCTTTTTCTCCTCACCTGTTTTCCAATTATGTAATAAGAATTGGCTTTAAAATTATAATTTAATGTTTTTCTTTGGAGTAGGAAATAGATTTGCTTTTTATGGAAATAATTGTCCTTTTAAGAACACATATATAATTGAAAATATTGGTAAAATGTAAGAAAAAGTCAAAGGATTAAAGCATTAAAAGAGCACCAAAACAGAAGAATATCAATGTAATAAGATCATGTCAGAGCTAAGCCCTTCTTTTCATCAAAACAATTCTACTAAGTGATCCATATTATATAAAGTTTGGTACGAAATAGCTTATGTTATAGGGAGACTGGAGCATTATCTCAAAGGTTAAGAGAAAAAATTTAATATAGTCAAATTAATCACATGAAAAGGCAAGAATACTGATCATGTTGATGGTATTTCTAACATTTGGAAATGTTTTTAAAAATGCGTATAAATACTATTAAAATTCTGAAAACCATGGTAGAAGCAAAATTAAAGAGCAGTGGTAACAAAAAATTAGACAAAAATGACAAAATTGCAAAGTAGAACTGATTCATTAAGATTAAATATATGATAAAAGGCATTAGAATTAGAAATGACCCTTATCCTAAATATTAAAATAAATACCACAGAATATGAAACAT
Source organism: Budorcas taxicolor (assembly GCF_023091745.1). Lineage (NCBI taxonomy): Eukaryota > Metazoa > Chordata > Mammalia > Artiodactyla > Bovidae > Budorcas > Budorcas taxicolor. Next base: position 130,695,290 of record NC_068911.1, read on the forward strand.
AACTTCTAAAAGATTGAGAGGAAAAGAAATAACACAAAGCAGAGAAAATGAAAGACACCTCACTATTCCCAATGTGGTTATTATTTATGGAATGGATAAAACATGTTGTAGAAAATGTCACTACAGTTAGATAAACACATTAAAAAATCAACATGCCACATTTACCTAAATAATTTTGTAGAACAGCTGAAAAAGCAAATTTCATCAAATTTAGACAGCTTATAGTGGAATAAATAAGTATGGTGAGGTATTAACTAACCCTAAGTTTCACAACGGGCAGCTTCTAGCCGGTTCATTGAAGCTGGATCTCGGCCACACAAGGATCACTGGATAAGAAATCAGTTGAGCTGGACTAGAGCTGCCCAATTGTCTTAATAATGAATGCTCCACACTGTCTGTTAAGTAAAGAGAGAGAGAATATAAATCAGAAACCCTGAATGAGGGGAAGAAAAAAGATAAGTTAGAACAGATGCGTGTAGAACATCCATGAACATTTAATAAATACTCACGGAACATGTGGTACTAATTATACAACAGTGTTTAAGTAGAGATTAGGAGGGGTCCAGAACTCAGGAAAGGTCTGCTCCCTGCTCTCTGAGAGCTTACAATCTACTTCACACAATCTTTAGTCTAGTATTATATTAATAGTATAAATGTTTCATATATGAAAATGAGGTCAACAGAGAAACAAATGAATTACAACATTCCTTCTAT